>NC_142502.1:6392115-6695576 GCF_057876585.1 Rhinolophus sinicus | reverse complement strand
ACCATGGTGTATTGTCAAAACCGGAACACTGACAATCGGTATGATCCTATCAACTCAGGTAATGGAGCTTCCCCAGTTTTTCTTTTCCTAAACAGGTAGAATGCTTTGCAATTATTAGATCATTTATTTTTCCGGTGTTGAAAATGCTAAAAATCTTTATTTTTGCAACAAAATCTCCCATTGGGTACTATAAAAAAATTTAACTGACAATATTATTTGAGTGAAGATGGAACAGGTTTTATATTCATACAAATTACTTTAATATTGGTATTAAAGGCAAAGATTTTCTTTTAAATTTCCAGAATGTACTACATTTGTAGCCAAAAGAATAACTTATGAAATGATAACTTTAAAAATTGATCAGAGTCAGCATTTTATAATGGTGTATGGGCCAGGATCCTAGTTCCACCTGTTGCTATAAACTGAGTGAAGTCATTTCAATTGAATCACTTGATCTCTTTGGTCCTTAATTACTTGGTTGCAAAATAAGGAAATTAGATGACATGACTTCTAAAATTTCCCTCAGTTAAAAAAAACCAACAAAACCCTGTGATACTCTTATGCCCAAAGTTTTACATGGAGATTATTATAGAGAGTGTAAGATGGTTCTATTAAAAACAAACAAAACAAAACAAACTTAGATCTAAAGCAAAAAGAAAAAATGTCTTGTACTCACATGGACGTCTTGGGAAAAGTACAACACAAAATGCACAGGCAGCATCACCGTTGGAGTGACAAGATGGCCTGGAACAGCAGAAATGGCCTGAATTCCCCATGAATCACTTAAACCTGTGTGACATTTGGACAAATGCTGTCAACCTTCCCAAGACTCAGTTTCCCCATCTGTAAAAGGAGACCCTGTTAATGGGTTTCTGAGGAGCAAAAGGGATACAGTTGGTAGAGCATGTGGCAGAGTCCTGGGCATGGTCCATTCCGTGAGTGTTAATGGAGAACCTGCATGTCAGGTGTGAAGTGGGGATGAAAGAAAAGCTGGGAAGGGATTTGCAGTCAGATGATATGCGTGTACATGGAATGGGAGTCAGCCTGCCTTAGACGGCGCAGTTAATTTGGACGGGGAGCCTCTGGTTTCTGAGGACACCTTTCAAGGAGAACATGTTTTGGGGCTTAGATGTGGTTGTCACCATGGGCACTTACTGAAGTGCTGGGCTGAACTGAGAAAAGTGACTGGCTTTCCCAACGATGTGGGAGAGAGACACCCACGGTCTCAGCTGGCTCTGGATTGGCAGAGAGGCAAAAATGAGTAAGAGAGATTCTAATCTGTTTTTAGGAAAAGCAAATATGCCCCACATACTTTTTATCTCACTGTATGGTTGGGATTAAATTTAGACTCTAAATTCCAGAGTCTAAGACATCTTAATATGAAAATGAAATAAAGATTTGTTATTCCCTTCCCACTCAGACCAGTTTCTTATCTATAAATGTCTTCTCTTCTGGCGTCTCCTGGCTTTCTCTCCTGGTATTTGTAGTGGTGTCTCAAACATAGTCTTCCAGTTGTTCTCAAGATAAGTGGTAAAATCATCTAGAACAAAATTAATTCAATAAAAAGACAGAAAAAATTAAAACAAGTATTTGCATATACTCTTGTCCAGCATCGCTTATTGCATTGCTGCATCATTTTGTTTAGTTCTTTTTCTGGAGCTTTGTTCTGTTCTTTTATTTCAGACATGTTTCTTTGTCTCTCCATTTTGGCTGCCTCCCTGTGTTTGTTTCTATCTATTAGGTAGGGCTGCTCTGTCTTCTGGTCCTAGTAGAGTGGCCTTATGTAGTAGGTGTGCTGTGGGGCTCAGTGGCACAGTCCTCATGGTCACCTGAGCTGGGTACCACAGTATGCCCTTTGTACGGCTTGAGTGTGCGCTCCTGTTGTAGTTGAGCCTTGGTTGCTGTTTGCGCATCAATGGGAGGAAATGACCCTCAGGCTGTTTGGTTGTGAGGACTGGCTGTGACTACAATGGAGGAGCAGTCGTGTAGGGGCTGACCCTATGAAACAAGATTTGCTTTAGCAGGGCTCTGGTGCCTGCCCAGTTTGCCCTTTGGGTGTGTTGTCTCCAGAGGCAGCTTGGGGAGGCTCCAGCTGGGACTGAAGCTGGCCACTGGGCATGCCAGCCCCAGGGCTTCCTGTGAGGGGCCCCACTGCAAACTAAGTTCAGCCGCAGCCTGTGCCCTGCCTGGGGCCACCTGGGATGAACCACAAAGCAATCTGCATATGGCCACCATCTGTGCTGGGCTTGGACCCATGCACCAAGGCCAGCTGTCACTAGTGCCAGGCTTAGGGCTACTTAGCCAGAGGTATAGGACATGCGAAAGCCAGATGCTGCTTGTTTGGGTTTTGTGAACCTTTGAGAAATTTTAGGAAAGTCCATAGCATGAGCCAGAAGAAACTGTTTATATAGAAAAGCCACTGGAAGTACCTTGGGTGTGCCTGAAAGTTGGGTGGGTGGGGTCTCAGGGAATCTCCAGGGTGGGGCAAATGAATGCTGTCAGCCAGGTGGATGGGAAGACTCAGATATTGCAGCCAACTGTGTCTGTACTCCTGGGAAGGGCTCAACAAAGAAACAATGACTCCTGTCAACGCCTCCCTTCTGCAGAAAACTGCCCCTCCAGCCCTCATTCTGAAGCCAGACAATTCACATATGTTCTTCCACATATGTCCCTGGTATCTTTCAAGGTGCTGCTCCAGTGCTGGAGTTCAGAGCGAGTGAGTCTGTCAGCAAGTAAGTCCACGCGCGGGCCCTATAAGAGGAGCTCCTGGGACTCCAGCTGCTCTCCCTCTCACTCAGCGACAACCTTCACTGGTTTTCACAACCAGAAGTTATGGGGACTTCTCTCCCCAGCACTTAAACCCTGGGTTGGGGCGTCCAGTGTGGGGCTGGGACCCCTTGCTCCTCCGGGGGAACCTCCACAGCCAAGATATCTCTCCTGATATTTAATAGTCACACACGGGTGTGGACCAGCCCTTTCTGCATCTCTGCCCTTCCTACCAGACTCGAGGTGGCTTCTTTTGCATGTCCTTAGTTGTAGGGCTTTGTTTCAGCTAGACTTCAGGAAATTCTCAATGATGGTTATTTTGTAGTTTACTTGTAATTTTGATGTGGTCGTGAGAGGAAGTGAGTGCAGTGTTTACCTTCTCCACCATCTGGATCTCAACAAATATTTCTTGATCATTATGTCTAGATGAGCATTGTCCAACAGAATCCCCTGTGATGATGGAAATGTTCTACATCTACACAATCCGGTGTTAGCCACGAGCCACATGTGGCTATTGAATATTTGAAACTTGGCTCGTGAGGAATATAATTTTTCAATTTAGTTGATTTTAATTAATTTAAATTTAAGTAGCCACATGTAGCTGATGGCTACCATATTGGACAGTGTGGGTATACACATCGAACAGATATTAATGCTTTAAAATAGAAAGATGAACATGATTTGACTTTTCTCTCAAAATGCCTGCAAAGTAATGGGAGAAATAAAATGTATACATAATTTTTATAAGTTCCAATCAAAGTTGTATGGAACTGGTATTTGGTATAAAATTTGTATTAGGTATAAAAGTTGTGTTAGGTATAAAATTTATGTGGAAGAAAAAAGCCCCAAAATAGCCAAGATAATTCTGAAGAGGAACAAGGTGAAAGGAAAGAAGAGGTAGGACTTGTCCTACCAGATATTAAGACTTACAAAACTAGAGTAATTAATAGTGAAATATTAGCATGGAGGTAGACAAGTGGAGTGGTAGAACAGAATGAAGAGCCCAGAAACACATTCATGCAGGATTTTTTTAAAGCAAGATGCAAAAAGTGGAAGCTACAAAGAAAAGTGATACATTTACTGTATCAGAATTTAAGATTTTGTGGTCACCAGAATGCATCAGAATTTAAGCTTTTTAAGCATTTATGATACTATAAATAGAGTGAAAAGACAAGCCACAGGCTGAGAAGATAAAACATTATCAAGCTGATAAAGCAGCAGGATACACAAATATACAAATAACTTCCCAAAAACTCAATAAGAAAAAAATAAGTAAGGAAGAGAACATAGCCACAAGATATGAAGAGGTAGGTTGTAAAGGATGAAGCCTGAATGGTGAATAAACATGTAAAATGTATTCAATCTGACTAAATCAGGGACATGTAAACTGGAATACTGAGATGCATCTTATACACAGAGTGTCCGCTAATGTGCTTGAGTCTAACAAGCCCAAGTGTTGCCATGGATGTGGGTAACCTCTTATGTTGCTGGCAGGATGCAAGTTGGGGCCACCCCTCTGAAAGCAATTTGGCAATGCCTTGTAAAGCTCACAATAGGTACACCCGATGGTCCCACTAGGCTATTTCTAGGCATTTCTTGTAGATCAATTTTTGCACAAGTCACAAGGGAATGTGCACAACAGGTTAAATGCAGTATAATTCATAACTGTGAAAAATTAAAAATGAACTATATGTCTGCCAGTGGAGGAATGGAGAAATTATGGTATGGCCATTCAGTAGAACCCTATAGAGCAGAGTAAATGAGTTAGATCCATATTTCTCAAGGCTAATAAGTCTCAAAAATATACTGATGAGGGAAAAATTGGCAGAAAAATATGTAGTTTGGTACCATTTATGTAAATGTCAAAGCAATCCAAGGACTCCATATTGTTTGGTGCAATGCCTATGTATTAAAAGGATTAAAATATGGACGAAATGAATAATAACAACTTGCGATAGCTACCCTGGGCAAAAGAGGTCGTGTGCTTTTGAGGTCCCATCTGGATTTACTCTCTCTGCTCCTTCCATACCCGGGCCAAGGGTTGTACCCACCTGAAGCCTATTCCCCCTCATAGTTCCCTGTTCCTTGACCACTCTCTGGGAACTGGGACCCCAGGGTTCCCTGTCCAATGGTCCTGAGCCCACTTCCTGGGCCCACAAGGAAAGGGTCTGGTGGTGGCCTTGGGAAGACAGAGAAGGGACAGCAGACAGCATGTAAAGGCATACAAAGGACTTTAACTGTGTCTATGAGTGTTAGCTCTTTATAACACTATGTTTAAACAAATATAATATGACATTTGCTAATTTTGGGGGTGGGTGGTATTTTTTTATTGCTGTTTTTATTAATAGCTGACCTTATATAGGACTTATGTTTCAAGTGCTGTTCTAAGTGACTTGCATTAAAAATAAGAAGTTTTCGTTATTACTCAATTTTCCATGAAAAGACTAAATAACTTGCCCAAGGTCACTCACTGTAAGCAGTAGAAGGGGATTTGAACTCAGTAGGTCTGGTTCCAAAGTCCGTGATCTTAGCAACTACACTAGGTCTATGTCTATATGCTCAGATCACTCCATTAAAAAAGAAGTAATTAATATTAAAATACCCTGACAACTACAATACAAAGAAAAATGTAGTGAAACTCCATAAGAAGGTTCTTGGATGTGTTAGCAGCACAGACAAAGATGACATGACTTGGGAAAGAAGACAGTTGTGGTGGGGCAGCCTTCGAGAAGGGGGTGCTGATATTCAGCTCAGATCTTTTTGGGTGGTGGGCAGGGAGGGGCAGGAAAGTGAAATAGGAAAGAGGAAACTGCATGTGTACAAGCATAGGTTTAGGAAAGTTCAAGAAGGATTTGAGGATTAGCAAGTAGGTTTTGTTTTGTTGTCATGTGAGGGGACAACTTGGTGAGGAACATAGGTTAGGATCTTGGAAGGAAGAGTGAAAAATGAATAGTAATTTGGAAAACAAGGCAAGCCATGGAAGGTGGCATCTCCCAGCTGCACTGTGGGAAGATAATGAGGAGTACAGGCTGACCACAGGACCGACACTGCCGTGAGGAACCCCCAGGGGCACTGCAGGCCCAGCACACATGGTGGATGAGGAGAGGAGAGGAGGCAGTGTGTGTGTGTGTGTGTGTGTGTGTGTGTGTGTGTGTGTGTGTGTGTGTGTTGTCAAGAAGCATCCATTTGTTCTGCAAATACTGTGAACCAGGCACTGTTCTAGGTGGTGGCAATATAGAAATGAACAAAACAGACAGAATGCTCTGCCTTCATGAAACTTGCATTTTAGTGGAAGGATGTAGATAAGATAAATAAATAAGTAAAAATATATAGTAAGCAAATAAATAAAAATGTGCATATGTTACAGGTGATAAGCACTTTGGAGATAGATAAAGCAGGGAGGGGAGCTAGGGATGGCTGCCTGTGTGTGTATGTTGTAGGGCTGTGAATCGCAAGGGGGCCGAGCTGAGGTGACATTTGAGCAAGGCCTGAGGAGTGAGGGGTGTTGAGATGATACTGAGATTCTGAATCTGGGGACCAGGCCATTGTTACACCAAAAGGGAGGGCAAGAGAAAAGCTCGGTGGGAGGAGGACAGAATGAATCTCGGGCCCAGGGAGCCATTAAAAATATGGACTAGGCTCTGGAGCGTGAGACATGTAGACACAGAAGTGGTAACTACTAAGTAGGTGATAGTGGTGGTTTGGTAGCTGAGCTCAAGGAATGAGAGAACAATACAGCTATCATTCAGTGAGCCCCTCCCGCGTACCTGCACACGTCCAGGTGTTTCATCTTCCAGGATGTCTGTGATCCTTAGGACACCCTTGCACAGTCACTAGTATCAACTCAGCGGCAAGTAAGAACAGTAATAATAGCTAACACAGAAAAGGGCACATGATGTGCCAGGCACTTTTCTGGCACTTTATGTATATGAATTCATTCAATCCTCCCAGTGATCCCTGGACAGTATTAGCCTTATTTGACAGCCAGCCACACCGGGGCTGACTCAGTTGTCCAAGGTCACAAGCGGGTGAAGGGATGAAGGGGTTTGAATCTCGCAGCCCAGAGTGCCTGCTCTGGAAGGAGGAAAGGTAAGTCTGGGCTCTGTCTGGACTTGGAGAAAAGCGAGCTAAGGATAGAAGGCTTTTGAAGGATGAGGGTGGGGGTCTGGGGAGATGAGCTGGAGAAATTCTAAGAAGACACCTCCCGAGGTAGAAGGCTCAGCGAGGGCAGGGAGAGCATTCTCAGCAGCGCAGGCGGTCAGCAGCACCAGAGGCTGCAGCCTAGAGATGGCGGGTAACCCGGGTGTGGGGGTGTGGGGGGTGGGGTGGGCGGGAGGCGCTGAGCTAGGAAGTGGACAGCAGCTCTGCGGATTTTAGGGAGAGAATAGAGAAGTTAAAAACAACGATTCAGATCAACCAACTATACGATTTCCGGGCTATTTCAGGCCGAGAGTAGGTCAGAAGGCCCTGCCTAAGGAAACCTGTATCGGGCTTGAGGGCCCTTCTCACTTTGAACTTCAGGCCTCTGAACAAGTTGCCCAGCTGTCCTGTTGAAACAGTTGGACAATCTCTGAGATGTCGCCAAAATCAAACCCCGCGTGGTCTAGCTGTGCGATTGGTCCACTGTCCTAGCAACAGGCTGCCCGACCGGGGGTGCTCGGGTGGCCTCTGCCCCTTGAGGGGATGAGGACTGGAGGGCGACTCCGGGGAACGGGCGCCGGTCCAGGGGCACGCGTCGTCAGTTCCCGGGGCTGCACTTGGGACCGCCAAGAGACGAGGTCCGACGAGCCCGGGAGTAGTTGGGTGACCCTGGAACTTTCTTTTCCCGGAGCCCTACCCGGGGCGACTGCAGAGCAGGCTGCTGGCAGGGACCGAATGGAGCTCCGCGCCAGGCCGGAGGCTGTGCCCGTCACTTGCAGTCCCGGACTGGGTCCCGGCGCGCGGTGGCACTAAGCCAGGCCGCGCTGCCCTGGCCCCTCCGTGCTCCCACTTCGACCCCGCGGTGGTGTCCCGGGGGAGCGTGGCCCAGGCTGCTGCGGGTGGCCCCAAACGGGAGGGGGGCGGTGGGGGCGAGGGCCTCGGGGGCCAGAGGCACCGCGGCCGCTGGCGCGGTGCCCAGGGGCGTGAGGCGGGAGCGCGGGGGAGGCGGCAGGGTAAAGCCGGCGGCTGGCGGGGCCCTGGGTCACTCCGAGGCCGGGCTGCTGGCGGGCGGGCAGGCACCATGCCGTCCTTCGACGAGGCGCTGCAGAGGGCCGGCGAGTTCGGGCGCTTCCAGCGGCGCGTGTTCCTGCTGCTGTGCCTCACGGGCGTCACCTTCGCCTTCCTCTTCGTCGCCGTGGTCTTCCTGGGCAGCCGGCCCGACCACTACTGGTGCCGCGGGCCGAGCGCCGCTGCGCTGGCGGAGCGCTGCGGCTGGAGCCCGGAGGAGGAATGGAACCGCACGGCGCCCGAGCGCGGCGGCCACGGCCCCTGCCAGCGCTTCCTCCTGGAGGCGGCCAACGACACCGCCACCGCCACGGCGCTCAGCTGCTCTGACCCACTCGCCGCCTTCCCCAACCGCTCGGCGCCGCTCGTGCCGTGCCGGGGCGGCTGGCGCTACGCCCAGGCCCACTCCACCATCGTCAGCGAGGTAAGGGCGCCCGGCCCGCGCTCGGCTGCGAACCGCGGAGGGGAGAGGCTGGGGCTCTGATCGCCCCGCAGACGCGGGCAATGTGACAAGCTAGTCACCAGGGACGGTGCGCACAGGCTGGGACCTGTTGGGTACCTTTGTGGCCCCTACCAGGTTCATCCCACACTTGCAAGGGCTGCGTCGCAAATGCCGGGGAAATGCCTTCCGTTTATTTTCCTCTGCTAGTGAGTTAACCGAGAGGGGCTTGGGTTTCGCGTGTGAACGAAAACTGTCCTAAGATGCTTCGCACACACCTTCTCAGGGATCGAAGCATCGGTGCGATGTCCGTTATCTCTGAGAAGTGTTTGCGCACTAATTGTTAAATAGGGGTCCCCTCGCGGCAGAGATCTGCAGTCTCCCGGGCGAGAGACGTCGAGCAGGTCCGGATTGGCTCGTGGTCTCCAGGGAGCAAAGGAAAGGAGAACCAACGTTTGAAGGCAGCGCAACTCTCTCCAGTTGCCAAAATGATTATCTGAAATGCAAGGGAACAAAGGTCGAGGCTGTCCCAGGGAAATGATTTTGGTAAAACTGCTTTGGGGCAAAGAGCAACATCTGAGAGGGGTTGGGAAAGCGTGGTTTTGAATAAGACTGTTAAATCACCCCCTTCCTCCCCCTCCCCCTCCCAATAAATTACAGGAATGCAGCAGCCACTTCCATTTACCGGTGGCGGCTGTTGGGGCCAGGTGGGACAGTCCCCACATTTCCTGGGCTGTGCTTGAGCAGGCGGGGCATTGGGGATTAGGTGGCCCCTCACCCTTGGTGGCAGGGCTGTTTCTGCCCTGGGCTGTTTGGCAGTTTGCATGGTCATCTTTCCAACCATAGGGACAGCCTTCATTGAGCCTGGGTGACAACAATGACCAGTTTTATTGAACTTTGTAACCATAGATCAATTTATTTTTTAAAAAAAATGATTGAATGTGCTCAGGCAAATTGGGAAAGAAAAAAAGTTGTCTTTGTTCTATTTTATTTATTGCCATAAACATTTTTAAAACATCTACTTGAATGTTGCAGATAATAGTAGATTCGATTAGCAGTGCCTTGTCTACCACTGTTAATGGTGTTCTTTGGTCTGGTGCCCTCGACTCTCTGGGCTTGGGATTGTAGACCTTTGAGGTTGTGCATGTTCTATGATGCTGTGTATGGTCCTATGCTAAATGCTCTAGAGATGAGACGCCGTGGCAGCCCGGCCAGGCTTGGCATGTGTCTATGTATTTGGAGTGCTTTAATTCCTACTATTTCTGTGGGTAACACTGGGGACTGCTTTCTGCACTGTGGTGGTCTTGTTGGTAGGGATTTCACCGTTGAAATGGATAGGGTGTGGACTTGGTTAGGAGCGGGTGTTATCGCTGGTACTTCTTTGAGTTGAATGGTTAGGTGGCTGCTTCTATTCCATTCAGCACAGCTGCTTATTGCAAACCACGAGACACCATTTGGAGAGTAGACACCTGATTTCTGAAGACATTTAAACCTCAAATGAAGAATAAAATGGGCCTTAAAAGCAAAATGTCAGAGGTTAAGGGGGTGGGGGGCGGGAGATGAGGGTAAGGGGGATCAAATATATGGTGATGGAAGGAGAACGAACTCTGGGTGGTGAACACACAATGGGATTTATAGACGATGTAATACAGAATTGTACACCTGAAATCTATGTAATTTTACTAACAATTGTCACCCCAATAAATTTAAAAAATAAATTTAAAAAAGAAAAAGCAAAAAGCAAAATGATCGATGGACATCAGAGAAAGGAGACATAAAAAAATCTGTAAGTTAGTGCCTAGACAGATACTTTAGAAACATTCTGAGGTTCCAGGGTTATTTCAAGGAGGGATAAGTGGTCATTTGAAGGTCAGTGGCACCTAAAGGGCAGCATGGGAGGTGGAAGGTCAGGAGACCAGGGTCCAGGCACTGTCTCCAGGGAGCTGGATGGCTTGCATAAATCAACCTCTCTGGGCTTAGCTTTCTCATCTATAAAATTAGGAGTTAGATTAAACCCTTTACAGTCAGTCCTACAAATGCCACCAGTGTCATGGCTGTTTAGTGTGCTCAGAACAATGATGAAAGTCTTCAAGGAAAAGTAAAACGATATTCAGAATATGTTCCTGAAGGCTACCAACCAGGTTTTGAAGTATCTTGGAGAATCTTTTTAATTCCCAAGTTGTTTGCTTCTTCTGGCTTGTTTGTTTTGAATGTTTTGATTCTTAAGAGGAACCCCCCATCTATTCAGGAAGTTCAGCTGTCCAAAACAGCTCATTCTGCCTCAGTTCTGCGTGGCTAATATTTTGCTGTCTTTGGTTTAGAATATGATCCAATTCATTTTTGTTCTTTCATATTCTGTCAGAATGATGAAAGGGACTTAGTTCTGTCTCTGGCTAACACCATGTACCCAATGTGTTTTTATAGACTTGAAGTCTCACATATTAAGCATGGGAAAGGGGTGAATTGGGAAAGTTTGTAAAGTGCAAGGGCAGACCAGATTCCAGAATGTCTCCATAAGGCTATTATATTTAACCCTTGTGCCATGGTGGGGGAGATATTACTGTCCTGGATTCCTGAGGCAGGAGATGTGAAAGGACCTGCCAAAGTCCCAGACCTATATGTAGCCGAGTTGGGTTCAGATGCAGGGGTTTTGATTGTAAATACAACCGTCTCCTCCATGCAGGGCTCTAAGTCCTTGGCACAAGTGCAGGCAACATGATACCCAGATCACTCACACTTTAGAACCTGAGGGAAATCTCCTTGAGTGTTTTTACTTACTTTGTTACTATTGTGGCCCTCTGGCCAATGTGCCATTTTGTTTCATTTCATGGTGTCAGGAATACAATTGGCCAGCTTGGTAGATGGGGAAGCTGTGCCTTCATTTCATGGGAATGATACTCTGTATTCTTGATGCAAATGTTGCAAAATGGACACTTAAACCTCATCCACCCTCTTTTCATCTGACAAAGCAAAACAGTGCCAAGCCATTAAGTCAGAAGTCAATGCCAAGTGCCTGGCCGTTTGTTTCAGTCTGGCTCCCCTATTTGTTTCTCCTGCTCAAGGCAGCAGGGCTGTGGATTTTCCACCTACATTTAACTTCCTCAGTGCAGACTTTTCTAACACCTGCATCTCAGCCTTGTCTGGTTGTCAGACACTGGGCAGGATAAAGCCTGACGTGACGCAATGAAGTCTGAGCTCCCACCACCCAACTATTCTGAGTCATTGCCCAGGGAGTGAGTCTTTGCAATTGATGTTAGGATTTTTGAATGTTTACTTGTGTGCCATGAATGGGGTGGGGGTGGGGGAGATGAGGGGAGAAGAGCTTTTCTCTACTCTCTCACTAGGAACCAAGCTTCAGGGCACGTTTAGAAGTAGAACCACTTGTCCTTGCTTTTCCTTTATAGTCAATTTTTCTCCCAGAATAAAAGGAAAGTCCATTGAAGGAAGTAGCTGCTCCATAGAAGAGAGCGGTGGCTGCTTTCATCTCTGGGGCTGTCCCCATGCTTCATCCGTCTCTGCTTTGCTTCTCGTACATCTGGCCCATGACAAAAGGCCAGCCTGGTGGGCCAACCCGCACACATCAGTGCCAGCAGCATCCTGTCCTTACTATTTGTTAAACGTGGACTTGCACTGTTGTGGGTCCTGGAGAGAGGATTTAATCGGCAGCCCAAGCTGTGGCCAGGGCTGCATCTTACTTGCGTATTGTTTAGAAAGATCTTACTTGCGTATTGTTTTTATTTCTAACATTATTTGTTCCTTCCCTGTTTTTTGCTGAATCAACCTCACTAGGAGAACATCTGTTTTGTCATTACTTCAATGAACTAACTGTGGCATTATTCACTTTTTACCTCATTAATTTCTCCTCTTTGTTAGTCTACATTTTTTGGTTTACTTTTGGTAAGCTTTTTCCAACTTCAGTTGGATGCTTAACTCAATTATTTCCAACCTTCCTTCTTTTCTAGTCTCAATATTCAAAGCTATAGATTTAGTTCTATATACTTTTCTGATTGTACACAACAAGTTTTGAAATGGCGATTTTAATGACTATTTTGTTCTCTCAGTATTTTAAATGTCTATTATCATTTCTTCTTTGACTCATGATTTATTTAGAGGCTTGTATTAAAATATGTATGTCGATGTTTTTATCTTTTAATTGTTGACTTCTAATTTAACTTTGGTGTGGTCAGAAAATGTTGTCTGTATGGTACCGATTCTTTGACTTGTATAGAAACTTTTGTTTTGGCCTTCTAAGAAGTCAGTGTTTATAACCATTCCATACATGCTTGAGATGAATGTGCAGTCTTTTTTGAGTACCGAGTTTTATAGATGTACAATATCTGAAGCTTGTCAATTGTGCTGTCAAAATATTGTAGATTTTAATCAACTTTCCACCTGCTTGGTCTATCAAGAATAACTAAAGAGTATTGAAATGTGTTATTATGTTGGAGGGTTTGTCAATTTATTCCTACAATTCCAGCAGATTTTAAAAGTTATATACATGAGGCAATTTTATTGGGTACATGTACATACAAATTTATAATTTTTAAATTTACATAGTGAATCAAACCTCTTATTAGTGTAGGGACCCTATTTGAATTCAAGATGCGCATTGTCTTAGTGTCTATTTTGTCTTAATACACCGTGTTTGCCCGAAAATAAGACCTAGCGGGGCCATCAGCTCTAATGTGTCTTTTGGAGCAAAAATTAATAGAAGACCCTATTTTAGGTCTTATTTTACTATAATATAAGATTGGGTCTTATTTAATGTAATACATTATGAGACCCGGTCTTATATTCATTTTTGCTCCAAGAGACGCATTAGAGCTGATTGTCCGGCTAAGTCTTATTTTCAGGAAAACATGGTAGCTACTCCAACTTTCTTTGAACTGACCTTGACTTCAGCCTTGGAGGACAAGGAGGAGTCCCAGAGAAGTCTATGAGGGAAAGGACGTTCTGTCCTCACATTCTCCCATCCTCATCATCATGTTACCTGTAGCCATTTATTCAGTACCCTCCGCAGCAGTGGTTGCTGTGCATTCCTGTGACTCACCCACAGAGATTTGGGATCAAAAGATTGGGGGGAGGTTCAGGAACCTTCATTTGTCACAAGCATGTAAGGCGCACACAGGTGGTCCGTGGGCCACACATGGAGACAAGCTGGATGTTTCTTTATGAGGAGCATGAAGAGAGTATCATTGGTGGAAAAGCCTTATGTGTGGTTGAAGCAAGTGCCAGGTCCCCCAACACACTCTGCAGACCTGGGGATGGAAGCATCACCCCTTTACCTCAAGGCAAGAGTCCCAGATTTTATCTGAAATGCTGCATTTATTTGGAGAAAGCTTGGGGCTCTTCAGAAATGGGCCACTGACAGTAAAATCCTCTCTTCGATAAGGGTGGAGTACCCACAGCTGAACCACACTCCCTGGGCATCTTAGCAAACCTTAGAGTGAGCTTTGGCAAAGGCAGGACCCAACTAAATGGGGGTTCCAACAGGTGTGGCATGGGCGTCTCTACTGTGTGTCGCCTGGGCCATAGATTCTGGCACAAGGCAGTAAAATGGTGGAAAGATCAGTTCTCATTGTTGTTGTGGTTCTTCTCCTCCTCCTCCTCCAATTCTATACATTAATTTTGAGAAAATACACATTTAAACAATTTTGACGTATTGAACATGGTACAGTTGATATAATTTGAACACACTCTGTTGCTACGTTTTCTTCTCAATTGTTCTCAGCAACGTTTTGTAGTTTTATCGATACCATGATGCAGTGCTGCTTCTGTCACTTAACTGCCGAGGCCTTGCGTCTGCCTCCTCCTGACACCCGTGAGGTCTGACAAATCATTGGGGCCACAGCTCTGCAGAAACTGCCCCCCAGGCCTCAGCAGCATGCCCACGTTCTGTCATCTCAGAATCCGAATTTGGGGGCTGCGACCGGGAACATGAAAGGAACAGGAAGGAACAGACCCACTCACTCTTTGGGGCCATCATTTGTATGTGCTGACGTCCATTGTGCAGAAAAGGCCTTTCTCAGCGGTCCCAGTGCTTCTCTGCACAGCTGGGTTGTCATCTGAGAGGCACTCCAGAAGCAACTGGGCACGGGCGCAGGGCCGAGGTCGGTGTCCACCCCTCAGGGCAATGCAGGGGGAGCACACACTGCCCACATTCCAAAACAAGGGACACCTTCCTCACCTTCTTTCTCTTTTGTTTTCTTTCTTAAAACATAACCAAGAAAGGAAGTTTATTTCCACTTTGTCAGGGGAGAAGGCAAAGTTCCTTCTGTTTTCGGTGTAATGTTTTAGAATGACAAATGACTGGTGAGACTGCAAATGCGGGTTAAGGCCCTTTCATCTGGAAGACAGATTAGTAACATGGCTTTTAAAGGAGTGCTGTGCTCTAACTTTTCTCTGCTTGTAATAAAACAAGGTAACTTTGGGGCTGGTACTTGCATAATAATAGAGAAAAATAGTGAGGGATGCGGTGTAGGGGCTTATAAGAAGGTGAGTATATAAATGCGATTTAAAAGAAAATTCCTGCATCTAAGTTGTGGGGACAGTGAGGGCCCCACGCAGCACAGCCCTCAAAGTGTAACATTGATTCAGTTATTGAACGTTAAAAACTGTGTTCGGGGAAATTAAAAATGAAAGTCAGGGAATGAGCTTGGCGATTATTGTTGGGTTTTTCCTAAAAGCGTGGATGACTCTCTGATTAATTAGGGAAGCAGATGACGTGGTGGAAAGGCTGCTGACCCCGGACCCAGGGACCCTGTCCCTGTGAGTGATCGGGGACCACGGTCGACATCCATGGACCTCTGTTTCGGGATCTGAGTAGCGTAGTCAGTTGGTTTCCAAGGTTCCTCAACCTCTATCACTTCTCCAGCAGTTTGTCTTGAGGTCCCTAACTTAAAACCTGGAGGTGTTAGTTTCCAGAAATCAGGACGGGGTCTTCCGCAGGACAGCTTTCTTCCTGGTGGGCGTGCTGTGCTTGAATGATGTCAGTGGGAGGTGAGCGGAATGGACAGAGGAGTGTCCCCGGAGCTCTGGAGCAGGTGCCCATGCTGACTTCTTTACCATTTTCCTGGACCCTTGGGCCTCATGGGGACTGAGGAGGGGCCGTGCCATTGGCCATCCACACAATGGAAGCCCTGAAGCAGGCGGTCTGGGTGCAAGCCAGAACTTCAGACGCAGAGGGGAGTATTCTGCTGTCAGAGCCGGTCTCGTGAGGCAGGTGAGCTCCTTGGAGGATTGTTATAGGGCAGGAGCAGGGGAGATGACCAGGTGACAGGTGAGTCTCTGCTTTTCCATTGGAACAGGGGTCATGGGGACCAGAAAGTTGAGAGAATTATATGGAAAAATGAAGCACAGCTTTACAAGTCTGTCCCTACACATGCCCTCTGGCCTCAAGTGTCTGATTATTGACACTCACACCAAACATTTCACTGAAATGTCAAAACATTTAAGTATTTGAAAGTAATTCTGACAAGGTAGCGTCTGTTTAGGGGGTCTATAATGTCTTTTATGGGTTTTCTTGTTAACTTATGTTGTATTTATGTCTCATAAAACCTAAAAATAAATGTGGGAGACTGTGTTTTCTCGTTTCTTAAAAAAATAGTTCAGAGACAAATTGGGAGGTTTCACACAACGTGAGAAGCTAGATGGCCCCGTTATCACAGGTGTGTACTGTTCCTGAGCAGAAAACAGCACAGCGGTGATGTTCCCCTCTGCACCCAAATGACTGGAGAACTTTTCTTCCTGGGTTGGTGTCAGCTGTTTTGTGTGTTGAGAAGTAATTGTTTATTTTGTCATGGCTTCATAATACAGACATAGGAATTTCACATATAAGACTTAAATGAGGATATCATGGATGGAATGCAGTTTTATTTTATATGGCATGGAAGTCTATTTCATTACTGTCTGTGCCACATGGAGGCAGATTGTGTAAAATGGTGGTTTTCTGTGAGATGCCATGGTGTCCAGTGTGACAGACCCGAGTAAGGCCTGTGGAAGAGTTAGCTGGAGCGAGTGCCTGGGCAGGGCCTGCTGGCCAGAGGAAAGGAAGTGAGACACAGCATTAGCCCTGACGCTTAGGGCCAGGGGACCTATGTGACAGTTTGGTCTTAATGAGATCCGACGGCTTTGAAAGTCTTTGCTGTTAGTGTTGTGGAGTTTCTGGACTTCGAGCCCACATCTCCGGAGCTAAGGAGGCTAAAGGTATCGCTCCCCTCCTGAGAGAAGACAGAACATCCATTACGGGGACAGCGATGACATAAACCAGCTCGGGCCGCTCCAAGGTGTGTGATGAAGGCTCCCAAGGGGGCAGCTCCTTCGTACATGCTCTCCTCATCCTCTCTGCTGGACAGTGTCTCATGTTGCTTATGTCCCACGGACGCACGGGGTGGCTCTGATTTCATGGGGTTTCTGCCAACTGGACGCGTAGCGTGGGCGACAGCACAAGATGAAAGACAGCATGTGTGTCTTCAGCCCCTTGGGGGGGGGGGGCCGTAAGCGGATGCCTCTGAGACATAAACACAAGGAATGAGGCTCCAGAATCTCCTATTCTAAAGATTGTAGCACATTTATGGGGATTAAGGGATTGTGGAGAAAACTGTGTATGTTTAATATGGATGATTTCTTTTTTAAAACAATGTTTTGCTGACATCTATGGGAAATGAGTTCCCTTTCATTGTTCTCAAATGAGTCTTTCAAAACAAACACGTACAGGGAAGTCACATTGATAATTGAAAATACTTAATGCCAAGGGTACAGGAGAAAGTTAAATTGAAACTGATTAAGATTAATTTGGCATCAACTTTAAAAAAATCAAGAAATCTCAGCGTCTCTGTAGTACAAAGGAACTTGTTCCAAGAAACTTCCCCACAGAGGTTCTTGATCTGTGTCTCAGCAACTTGGTAATGATGTGGCACATTTATCTGAGGCCTCCTACCAGCCACCCGGCGTCCCTTAGGGTTGCTACGGTCCCCTGTCCAGGATGAGTGTGAATAAGGCACATGCAGAAGAATTTTGATTTTAAACTAAACCAAGTCAAGTACATTGCAAAACAAAATAACAGTGCTTTTATATTTATCTGCTCTGTAGATATGATCATGTATGGTTGCAGAATTCTGTGAAGAGATGATCAGATTTTAGCTCTGGACTGGTTTAGGGTGGCCTACCTCTAAGGCAAACAAATACCTAAGAACATGATTTTATTGAGCAAAAATGGGCAAATGGCTTAGTTTGCGATTTCTCTGAGCTTGGGTTCTTGCAAAGTGGGACTGATATGGCTGTGTGGAGTTGACAGAGGCTCGTGAACCTAACGCATGCAGAGCACTCCCCATGTTGTCTGGTCCATCATAGAGGCTAAATGACTGATGATTGTAGCTGCTAATTACAGATGTTGAGGAAATTGACTCAGAGGCGGCAGCAGCGTGGATATGGGAAGTAGGGGTGGATACAAGCACTTGTTAGGCAGAGCTTCAGGATTCCAGCACTCAGGCACACGGCAGGATCCATTCTCCAGAGCGGGGATAGCTGGGGCTTCGTACTAAGACTTAGGAAGGGCCCGGGGTTAGAAAGTCAGAGCTACAGGCTTTGTCAAGACTTCCCAGCCTCCACTTCTTCATTCATGACCCAGAACTCACACTCCCCTTCCCCCGTCCAGGTGTCTCGGAGGGCTCCCCAAGACCAGATGCTTAGGGAAGGCCCTTGGCAAACGCAGATTCCCTCCTTCTTGCTTCTTGTCACTAAATGTGGCCCCCAAGTCTTCAGCCTGGTCTTGTCCAGCCTGGACCCAGACTGGCTCAGATCCCACAAGGTGTTGTGACTGCAGACAGAGCAGAGAGATGCTCCTGAAACCAGGGAAATCTCGGGGCTGGTTAGACGGCTGCGATGCTGCAGGGTGCGGGCAGGAACCTGGCAGCATCTAGAGATGCTTTTACTCAATACTTTACATGAAAGAGAGAAAAACATCAGCTTTCCTGATTAGCGTTATGGTTGTTTGGGAGTGGGAAGCACCACGGGAGATAAGTGGTGGTGCCCCTGTCCTAGCAGATTAGAAGCTCTTGGATTTCAAGACTGTGTGTGACTCTGATTTGTGGTGCCTCCTCCTTCCCGCTCGCCCTGCAGGGCCAGCCACAATGCTTGCCAAATAAACCCTGTCTCTTAATCTTCCTCAATCACTCTGATCGTGTCCCTTCCTGCATGGAGCCCTCCCGTTGCCTACTGCCTCCAGTGGGGAGCCTGGCTTGTAATGGTCCTGGCTGCAGCTCACCCTCTGGACTTCTTGTAGTGCTCCATCATCATCTTCATCACGATAGCTTGCATTTATTGAGCACTTACTCTGGACATTGCATCATATCTCACGGAATCCTTTCGCAATCCTGTGATATGTAAATATTATTGCCCACTTTACGTGCAAAACAAAACAAAACGAAACACTGAAGCAAAGAAAGAGCAGTTATGCAAGTTGCTCAAAATCACACTGGGACACTAAGGGACAGGATGGAGATTTGATAGAGAAGGGTTTTCCAAAGCTTAACCGCTTACCTGCTGCTCTGACTCTATGTCCTGATTGGTCCCTGTTTAGATTTACTGCACCTTCTCCACTGTGTCACAAGCTGTTTCGCAAGAACAATGACACCTTTGGTCTCTCCTCAAAGACTGTAAGAGACCCACTGCCTCTTATCTTCTAGTTAGTCAGCGCCCATTTATTGGCAGAATTCATTGGGTTTATCTACAGGTGTGCTTTTAGTTTTTTATCAACAGTGTTCTAGTGAGGATTTGCGCGGAAGGATATTGTTGGAAATGGTGTGTCCTGTGGCTCCAAGGAGCGGGTTCCAGCCAAGGACAGTTGTTGGTGAATAAAGGAGGGGAGGCAGAATGTGCTTCTTCTCTGGCCAGTTGGGGTGGCGGCCTGGCACTCATCTGCCAGCTGTCACCTCACAGGGCCCATATGGGTCTGGGAGGGGACTCTGTCCATGGTCACTCCAAGGTATACACACAACTCTGTCCACTCTCTTCTCCCCAGCCCCTTTTTGAGTGAGGGATTTTGAAAAGAACTGAAATATCATTCTAACATGCTCTCTCCATCCCTTTTTTACCTCCTCCCACAAGCACCAGAAATCCTTCCATAAATCTGACAGCCAAAGGTCCCCAAAGGCTCTGTGCTTAGAAAGGCGCCAGTGTGGTTAATGCCTAATTCTAATTGGGCCAATAAGACAAATTTGCCTCATATTTGGGGGCAATTTGCAATGGACATATCATATCACAGTTTGCTTGTCCTGTCCTGAGAATCTGGCCTCAGAAAAGTCCGAAAGATCTACCCCCAATCTGTGAAATGAACACATGGCAGTGAAGGTGGGGCAGTAATCATGAAGACTGAAATTCAGGTTGGGGTTGAGGTAAATATGGACTAAATTACTTTTTATATTAAGCAATCCAGTTCTCTTAACATTGAATAGTCACTAAAATTTAATCCATGAAAAGTAACTTAATACCCAGTAAGGACAAAAAGCCATTCCTTCTAATTATGAATACACATTTCCTGCTTAGAAACTTATTCTCTTCTTTAATTACTGGAAAACATTAAAGCATAGTAAATAGTCAACTCATTTCATCCTCACACACCCTGTGAGGCATGTTCTGTTATCCCCATCTTGTGGAGGAAGAAAGTAAGGTGCACAGAGGTTAAGTACCCTGCCCCAAGTCCAGAGCTGCAGGATGGGAGAGTTGGAAAAGGTATTTCTGGTGTTTGAACCAATGGGAGAATAACTGATCTCTCCAGAATACGAAAGGGACTTCAGTAAAGCCGCAAGAAAAAGATAGCATGTTCTGTAGGAGAATTGACAAAGGATAGAGACAGTTTTCATGAAAGGAAACCCACGAGGCCATTAAGCATAGGAAGCAGCCCACATTCTTTCATTATCATAGACGTGCAAATGCACCCAAGACAGCGCTTTACATTCGTGAGGCTGGTGAGAAGCTAAGAAGCCCAGTGATGGCAAGTGTGGGAAGGGTGCAGGTCCACCACTGGAGGGCATGTGGAGCTCTTCTCGAGAACAATCTGGAAGACTGATGCAAATGAGGTGTCCACACACACATACATATCCTGTGACCCAGCAATTCCACTCTCATGTGTAAATCCCAAAGGAAATTCTCAAACCCATCCAATGATGTGTAGGACTAATACCATTTACATAAAATCAAAAGATGTGCACAGAAAACAATGTGGTTTCTGCAAGAATACAAACAAAAAGATACTTTTTCACATATGAGGATGTTTCCTTTGTGGGGATGGGATGGGAATAGGAATAAGGATAAAATAGAATAAGTAAATAAAATAAGTTAGGGACCTAGTATAGTCAAGATTTTAATTAGCCTCTGCTCTTGAGGTTCAAAAGAGACAAAAGGGTGAAAAGAAGGAAATGGATTTTTCTGCCAAAGACACTTAGGGGTCTTGTAAGATGGCTTAGAAATCACCCCAGCCCTAGTCTATTGAATGGGTTGGCCTATAATCTAGAAATATAGATAAGATCTAGTTAAGTGGATTTCAGACTGTAATTTGGCAAGCCGAGTCGGCATTGCATGCCCGCCCCCTTCAGCAGAGCAATTCTACTTTTATCAGTTTTACTTTGGTGTTAAGATTCTGTTTTGTTTTTTAAGAGGGGAGCCAGATTTCTGCTTCTAAAATAACATTTGAAAAGTCACAGGATCCCCAGGATCCCTTCCAGACCTAAAATTCTATATTTTAATCAAAACAATCAACTACACTAAAAATGTTTTAAAACTCAGAGTTGAAATGTCAGCCCCACGGTGGTGTGATTGTTTACATGACATGTTCTTGGGAAGGTGCTGGGAATTTTCTCCTCGTGCTCGTTCGTCTTCTTTCTGTCAAATTTCAGGATACAATGAAACGTCCTTTAGAATAAGACTATGCACAGATTTGCACCTTACAGACTAAATATAGCTTCAGTGTAGTGATACTGCAGGTTTCTTTATCCCCTTATGACAGCTGACCTGAGGCTTCCCCGGAGGTGTTTACCTGTGGGAATCAGACAGGCTCCTGAAGGACAGCAGACAGACGATCTCTGGGGTCCCCTGGGGATGCTGTGTCCTCAGGTGCAGATCACTCAGGCATAGATGGAAGGCCTTTCCTGAACATGTCACACGGACGTTCTCTCAGTTTCCATCTGAAAAGTCCAAAACAACATGCAATAATTACATCTTCAAGCCTAGCAGGGCATTCTCAATACTGCCTTTTAGTTAATCCGCAGTGTGTGATGCTTTTATGGTTCTCATACAGAGCTGCAGGCTTCGCTTTTGTCTTCAAAGACCACTTGATGTTCCTAGTTAGGAAGACAAGGGAAGCAGATGTTCGAAATCTTCACCTGAGCTCTGCAGAAAGCAGAGCCTCCAACAAGGGTGTATGTGCTATTCTTCTCGGGACAGCCAGGGAGCAGAACTGGGGGCAAGGTGTGTGAGGTAGGTGAGAGCCTCACTTCAAGCATCTTCATGCCACCGTGTGACTTGCCCCCAAGAAGCTGGGTGGAAGGTCGGGGCACAGAGGCACAAGGCGTGGGCAGGGGCCAGGAGCTGGAAGGGGGTGCTGCGTCAGGCCTCAGAGCTCTCACAGGACCACGTCAGGAGGCAGGTGAGGCCTAGAAGATGGGAGGGGGCAGAGAATCCCATGCAGGGACCAACAGAATCGTTAGGGCCTGCGCAGTCTCTGTCCCAAAATCTTAGTAGGGTCACGCTGACTGGATTTTGTCCTCCCTGTTTCCAAAGCCCTGCACATTGTGGATTTCCTGCCACCATCTTTCATCCACATGCTGTCAGACTCCCTGTGGCCCCGCCCCCTGCACAGGACTGCCGTAGTGTCTTGCTATAGCTGTGGAGTTTCACCTTAAGATGCTAGGTTCTCACCGCCAGCCCCCTTTCTTCTAGGGCTTGCACCTGGGGCTCTTGTAGGGTGACCAGCTGTTCCAGTTTGCCTGGCATTAAGGGGCTTCCTGTGACTTTAGACTATCAGTGCTAAGCCTGGTCAAGTCCCGGGCAACCTGGGACAGCTGGTCACCCTGAGTGCCCCACTCCTAGAAACAATGACTCAGGCGATGTATAGTGATGAAAAGTTGGATGTGTAATACAGGGGGATACAGCTAAATAAACGTAGGGTACCCATCTGATACAATACGACAGAGGTGATCAAACTATGTTTACAAAATAATTTAGAAATGTTGATGATACAATATTGAGTTGAAACAAAAGGTGGAGAAACTGTGCAATACCATATTGCACACTTTTAATTGTCTTTTAAAAATCTCTGCTTGGTAAATTGGCCATCGAAAAGCAGGGACTTCCTGCAGAGAGGCCTTGGAGGAGAGAGCTTTCAGTTGCTGCTGCTGACACTTTTCCCTGAACTAACTGAGATGGCTCTTGACAAAGGCAGGGCACGGGTAGATGCAAAGCTGAGTTCACGTTATGGCTGTGCTACGTTTAAAATTGATGAGCTGAACGCATGCAGATTGTTCAAAAGTAAATTTTGAACAATGACTTTGTTAAGTATGATGGGACTGTAGAGAAACACGTCAAACTAGCGAAAATTAGAGCATGCAAATAAGATTGGGCTTTCAGCAAAGGCAAAGGCACCAGATTCCTTCTCAGTAAAACCCACCAGGGAGAGGTTGTGAAACCCTGTGTGTGGTTAGTGAAGTAACGCTATTGGTGATCCCAATAGTTACGTAGATCCCAGAGTAGTTACGTAGTCTCTTACATGAATGAAAAGTCCCCAGAAAAAAAGAGGCTTGTTCAGAGAACATAGCTTAGGGGACACTAAAACCTCTGGCATCAAAGGAACTCAGTCTGGAAGTTGTCACAGGTGATGAGAGGACTTTTCTTTACTCAATGCAGGGTCAGAAAACAAAGCTGGGTGAAACCGACACATGACATCTGGAATTACCTCGCTGATCTGAATGATCAAACAGGTGATTGCTCCATTGAGAAGGAATTAAGATTTGAATCTGACCCAGCGTTAAATAGAGTCTGTTTAAATGTCTCAGTGACCACAATATATTTTGTCTTATCTAGTTTATATTGCTTTATATTAGTGACATTTTCTTTTTTACTATGTGACAAGATACATTTGCTTGATTCATGAACCATGAATTTATTTATCTATTGGAGATTACTATTTGGGGTTATTTTGATTATTGAATTTATTTCCAGTCATAAAAACATAGTAGCGAGATATGTTCCAGGCACTTTGACTCTAGTACCAGCATCAAAATAGTCTTATGAGGGAAGTAGTTTTTATTTCCTCATTTTCCAATGGACAGATTGAGGCTGGAAGTTGTTGCTTGACATGCCCTAGATAAAACAGTGTGAGGGTTGGTTTCCTTCAGAGGTCAGCCTCACTCCAAACCAATGTCTTGGGCCTACCTACCTGCCTCCAGAGCATAGCTCTCCGCCTTTAGAATCACCTGGAGGGCTTGTGAAAACTCAAATCTCTAGGGCCCATCCCAGAGTTTTGAAGTCAGTTGGTCTGGGGTCCAGGCCTGAGAATTTGCCTGTCCAAGTTCCCAGGTGTTGCTGATGCTGTGAGTTCTGGGACCACATTTTGAGAAACACTTGGTGTAGAAGGAGGGTCGCTTTAGCTAATGATTTTTCTCATTGTGATGATTGGCTAACCCTACACGTGAATGGAAACTGTGTCTCTCTTCAATGAGAGTTCTTATGAAGTTTGGTTCTTCTTTAAAATTCAGCTACTGCTTGTTGATATGGTTTCTTTCTCTGCCGTGTTTCCCCTTCTTTTCTGGTCCAACTTGCAGATCACTAGAGGGCGGGTGTTATAAAAATGTCACATTGGTCATAGCATGTTTCTATTCAGGAAGCAATCAAGCCTCACTTTTGTCTGTGAAACGAAGTTCAAGTACCTCATTTTGGCATCGATGTCACATCCCTGCGTGCACATTTTCTAGTATAATGAAACCTTCCTCTGCTCTGCACCTAAGACCTTCTGCTCTGGCCAGGCGAGCTGCTGCTTGGTGCCTTTCTCGCCTTACACCCCCCCAGTCACCCCAGAAGCCACGCCATGAGCTTTGTCATCACTCAGGAGGAGCAGGATATACAGGCCCCTCCCCCGCCCTCTACAGCCGCAGGTTCCAGCTCTCCACAGGTGGCCGGCCACCTCCTGTTCTCCCGCCTGCTGACTCGGTTCTCCCTCTCCCTGTGCCCCTGCACCCTCTTTCTTGGCGCTCCCTCCGCTCCCTTCCCCATCTCGCTTAGATTCAAGGTCCAGTTCCTCAGCTGCCATCTTGCACAGCCTCACTTCCTTTCTCTCACTCTTAGCAAATCCCCTCACTTTTCCAGTTTCTGAAAATAGAAGACTTGGAACAAGAAGCTGTTTCCATGTCCTGCCACCAAGACAAGAAACTTACCCATCTCTGCTTCCATCCTCTCCTCCTGACATCGCAGTGGAAGTCGTAACAGCCCCTCCCCATGGAGGCTAACCTCCCCCCGTGCTCGGGTCCCACCCACTTCTCAGGTGATCGCTGTCTCCACCACACAGGCCCTGTCTCCTTGGCCTTCCTCGCCCACCCACGTTTAAACATGCTGGAGTGTGTTTTATCTATAGAACATCCTGCCCGATGCCCGGGTGTCGCTACACCTGAGGACTCCTACTGCGCCGTCATAAGCACATTTCTTGCAAAGCTCATCTCCTCTTATTGCCCCCACATTCTCACCTTCCCTTCCCCCCTCAACCCAGTGTGGTCCTCTCCATCCCCACCACTGCACAGAATCAGCCCTATCATGGTGTCTGGACGCCCTGGGCTGCTGTTCATGCACCCCCTCATCCCTAGACTTGGGTATTGCACCAAAGTGTCACCTGTGCTCGGGGAAGAGCATCAGTCATACTCTTTAGGGACTTGCTGCCATAGTTAGCAGTTCATATTTCATAGTTCTGCTCATTTTGCGCGCCCCGATACGTCTCCTATTTCCTGTCTGCCTGCTCTGTCCAACGTCTGCTGAAACCAAGCACAGTTAAACAGAAGGGCACAGCCGGGCAGGCCCCAATCTGCTGGTCCTGCACACTTCCAGGAACCACAAATGATTCCATTTAGTAAAATGTTGAAGTAATTTGGGATAACTATCGTGTATTTCATTATTTCCAAGTGCCTGCTTGGAAAGTGGACGTTCTTGGGAGATATTCGTCTTCATGATTTCATTTTGCCATTGTTCTTTACTTTTTCAGTAACACTCCTTCTGTAAACAACCCAACCCTCACACCCTGGCAGAACATATTGATGAATTGTTCCTGAATGCCTGTGTTTACTTGTTTAACCTTCTCAATGAGGCCAAAATCCATTAGCATTTCAAAAAAACACGTAAATAATGCTGCTGTCGCATGCTGACACTTCTCAGACTATTATGAAAATCTTTAACACATTTATGAGTAATGGGAAACAATGTCACAATTTACTACTGTGTAGAACCATTGTCAGAGCAATTTCAGGGACACGTACTACGATTCTCATTGACCACATTAGAGTATTTTCATCTACACCTTGGAATCCTTAAGTACACAACGTGAAATGCAAATAGCCTGACATTTGAGTCTTCTGGCATTTCTTTTCTTTTAAACATTAGCATTTAGAAATGTACGGGAAATGTGAACGATTTGTATTTCAACGATTTGTTAGAAATACAAATGTATTGCATGTAAACTTTTCAGTTAAAAAATACAAAACTTTTCAAAGAAAAACTTAAGTATTCATATACTCAGTACTTGAAATGAACACAGGTTAACATTTTGTCATATTTACTTCAGATTTTTTGAAAAAGAAATAAACTATGGGAGATCAAGTTGAGATTCCACTTACTCTTGCTGTGTAACAAATTAAAACGTAGCGACTTAACCATTTTCTTATACTCACAGATTCTGTGGGTTAGGGGTTCAGAACGCTCACAGCAAGGAACTCTCCTCTCTGCTCCACCATGTGAGTCCTCAGGTGGGAAGGCTCAGAGGCTGTGATGACCCAGTGGCCGGCGGCAGCTACCATCAGAAGTATCTTCATTCACGTATCTGGCAGTTGGTACCGCTGTCAGCGGGGACCTCCTCTGGCTCTGTCAACTGAAACAGCTGCACCTGACCTCTCCATGTAGCATGGGCTTCCTCCCCGCACAGCAGCCTCTGGCTTCTCAGGTAGTGGCTCGGAGCTCCAAGGCGTATTCTATCTAGCTCACGAGGCAGAAGCTGCATCTCCTTTCACGGCCTACCATCGAAGTCACACTGCATCCCTTCTGCTGCATTCTGTTGGTTGCAGGAGAGTGACAAACCTTGCGGGAATTAAAGGGAAAGGGGACTTAGATGCTCCCTCCTGACGGGGGCGTGCCAAGTGGGCGTGGCAAGGTTCCATGAAGTAGGAACCCTGGAGGCTGTGTCTTCAGGTAGGACACAGGTCCCAATCTGCCGCCTGGGGCTCCACCGTTGTGGTGGGCTTCTAGTCCACTTTTTACAGTTGTTCTTCACGTGTGGATGTCCACATGAGGGTCTTCTTGTCTGTCTCTATTTTTCTAAAAATTAATCACAGAGAGCCATGGAGATTGATGTTAGAACCAGGCATTGTTAATGCTCTTACATGATTATTTATCAAGCTAGTTTAAGGGGAACATGACATTAATAAAGCAGTATGTACCTGTGATTTAATTATACTATACGTACTCGCTGCTTTCTCCAACCATTAGTAATAAGTATTCACGTCTTACTTAGAGGAGCATTTTGCAGTGTTCAAGCTGCATTCACATTTATTCCCTCAGTTGAGGTTTCATGAAAATAAAACATAAGAATGTTAAGACTAAAGCTGATATTTTGTATGAATTAAATAAAATAACAAATAGTAAAATGCTTTGGAAACTGTATAGAACTCTTAAAAGGCCCCTGACTATTAACTCTCGCAGTTACATTTTTCAGTAAGCTTGTTACGTATTGCAATCCTGCCCTACGCGCCCCCTCCTTTATCTCTTAGCTGACCCCGTTCCCTCTGCTTCCATCTCATTTCTGTGTGTCAAAATATAATACAACAGGGTCTTTCAGGCCTGGCTCAAATGCTGCCTCCTCCAAAAGCGTTTCCTGACACAGACCTCCCAGCTGGAACTTCTCTCTCTCTCTCTCCTCTGGGCTTGCATAGCATTCTGTCTTTCTCTTATAGCATTTAAACACATTCCACTCTGGGAACTCTGCTGTCCAGTTTGGAGCACATGTGGACCAGGAAGAACCATAGAAAGAGGAAAGGCTTGGCAGTAGGGAGGCCGTTCAGGCCTTTTCAAGGAGGGGTGCCAACCTCTGGTTTATGCATTAAATTGTTAAAATGAATGTATGTCTTGTCTCCACCTTCCACTTGCAAGCACCCCAGTGGCAGTGGTTGGAGCATCTTTGCTTCCCAGGGCCCCCCAAGACACAGATAGAGAGGAGGTGCACTCTGCTTGCTGAGTGGCTGGTGTTGGAAGTCTGACATCTACCGCTTTCCCAAGTGGGTAGGTGGACAGCACCACAAGAAAGACCACATGGTCACCTTAAACCTTGGTGGCAGCGTCTCTCTCCAGAAACTTGTCAGACCCAGACCTGGACTTTGGATGTGACGTGACGTGAGACAGGGGCTTGCAAACATGTCCACTCAGTGCACAAAAGCCTCTCTGACATGCCCTGTCAGTCTCAACATAACCGATACAGTCTCAGCTTTGGTCTACTTTCCTGTTGTCTGGTTTAGTCTGAGCCAAGAAAAAGACAGACGGTCAAGGTGACACTATACTCTAGAAACTTCTTTTCAAAACAAACATAATTTTGAGACCAAGAGGTATAATTCTTATACTGAAGAGCTTGCACCTCCCCCCCACCCCAAGTTACTGGTTGTAAAAGCAAAGTGAAGATGCTAGAGCAATGCTTCAAGAGAAGAAAAAGCTCAACCACACGATACCAACATTTTTTTTGCATTATACCAGTTGCAGAAAAATTTAGAGCAAGCGTGAGGCAATATTCCATTGGCAAAAATATGATGGCAGTAACTCACTAAGAGATTATTGAATGAAGTCTATGTAACTATTAATGCTTATTTATTTAAAGGAAAATGACTAAAGTTTAAAAACATCTCAAAACAAGAGCATTTTGGGTATTTGCTGCATCTATCCAAGTAAACGTAGTTTAAGAATGCTCTCTTGTATCTGCTTAAATGCAGAATGTGTATGTTAGCAATTTTTTTTTCAAACTGTATTTCTTTTTATGAGGCTGCAGGGGTGGGGACAGGTGGTGGTGGCCACAGGCCAGGGTGTACTGGGATGGCAAAGTGGGGGGACTCAGCAACCAGATGCTTCAGGTCAGACTCCTCCCCACCTACTGACTAGTAAGAAACTGCCCCCTAGTTTCCTGATCTCGCTAATCTGTTTCCTCATCTGTAAAACGATAATAACAATCATGTCTACCTCATGAGGTTGCTGGGGATTAAATGAGATACCGTATGTGAAGCAACTAAGCTAAAGTAAATGTTAGGTGTCAATAAACATCGATTTCAGCCACTAGATTCCAGATATGAAGCCTGCCATAGTATTTACAATAAGGTGTCATCCGTGTAGTTTTGCACCTGGATGTGTCGAATTGAGTGGCCAGTTTGGTAAAGCGGCTGCATTGTGTGTGCTGCTGAATTGGTTAATGCGTGTCCAGTGGACCACCCTCAGTGACACATTTTTTTAAGAGGCCTTAAAAATGGGGGTTTCATGAACTCCATCCCCATGTTTTGTTTCAATAACTCCAAGTAACCATAATGAAAACAATTTGTTTTTAAAAGTCATTAAGAAGCAAATGTTTTTGATTTGGGGCCCGTACAACTAATTGTAATGTGGGCTCAGGTCCCATGACAAACCAGAGGGGATCCTGGATGAGACGGTACCTGTGCCCTGGAACAGGTAGAATCAGAAGACATCGCAGTCCTGGCCAGCCTTTCATGTCTTCCTTCTAACACACCCACCGCCTGGGCAAGCACAATTTGGGGCATTTGAAGGCCTTTGGAAAAGGCGCTGCGGGGCCGGGTGTGTGTGTGTGTGCATGCATGGACCTTCGAAACACTATCCAGTTATATAGATAATCAAGTATTGTCTGCACTTTGGGTTAAATAATTATAAACTCTACAGTCACAACAGGGAAACTTTCCAAAAGCTGCGCTCACCAGGTAGAGTTTAGTCAATCAATCTTATTGTCCGGACTTCTTTGAGGCGCTTTACCAAAACTCCTGGCTAAAACTCTCTGAGGATTAAGTGTTTCCTCAGGTCTCTTTTCTAGATTCTCATCCACTGGAAATGTTATAAAAATAAATGTGTTGTCAAGTTCTACTTCTTCTTGCTCTCAAATACAAACCACCAAGGGAACAAAAAACAAAAGAGCCGGGAACACAAGACACAGAAGGCGGAAGAAGCCACCGGCATAGACTGCTGAGAAGCTTAGGTTTGGTTCGGAGATTTTTGTTTGTTTGTTTGAATCAGTTTACCATTTTTAACCTCGTGGTAATTTGTTGACTTGTGCTGGCAATAGCTTCTGCTCTTCCTACCAGTTTAGTTAATGTTATGTTTCTCCTCTAAAACTTTCCGTTGTGTGTTTGTTTCTCTCCTAATGCAGTAGTAATTATTTTAGTGATATGAGTCCCCTGGTGTTTCTGTCTAACAGCCACTCCATGTTCACAGAATCAGAAAATATCAGAACAGGAAAGCACAGACCTTTAAGACTGTTCACTGTCTCTGAATTTGACGTGTGAAACGAAATTAAGGCTCAGAACATTCTAGAATGATGTGTTGAAGATAGAAAGGTGGTAATAGGATTGGAATATGGCTTTTTGATATTCGTATCAAAATCAATGATTTTTACAAGTTTGAAAAAGACATGAATTAAACGGGAAAAATACCAATGATTTAAATTCTGTAGGCTAGTTTTCATTTTCTAGAGAAGTTGATTTTTATGTGGCACTGTTCCTGGTGTTTCATCAGCGTGGCCAACTATGTCGTAAGAGTGTGTTTTTGTTGGAAAATATAGGCTTTGGCAGACTTTAAAAGGTGTATGTGTTACTCCATGTTCTGACTAGATTATGAAAATCTTTGGCCACTGTTATTTCCAAGTAGAGAAAAAGTGTTACCAATAATTTGAAAGACAGAAACTGAAATCTAGTAAGATGTAATGAGTCTTTTCTCCATCCTAGAATTCCTCTTCAGGGAATGCCTCATGGACCGTAATATATATACCAGGAAATTCTTAATCTCAAGATGGCAGATTCTAGAAAGGATTGGAATCCAGATGTGCTGGGAGAGGTCCCAATAGTTAGCAGGAAGCTGTATCACCCCTTCACACCAGAGGCAGGGGAGGGGAGTCTCTTTCTCTCCAAGGAACAAATAGAGACGGTGCATTGACTTTCCTCAAAAGGGATGATTAAGCTCATTGCAGGATTTATTATTATTATTATTTAGTTTTTAATAATTTTCCTCTCTCTGTTCCACCCAACTTGTGGTGAGATGGCTCATGACAGTCATCCTGCGTTTCCACTGGGTCTTACAGCAGAGAATACTGCTGAATGTCACTTTGTATTTGAGAAAAATTTCTAGTCAGATCCCCTGGGACCATTTTCAAAATGCCAAGCAAATGTGATAGAACTAATTTTTGCCCCAATAAAAGTCCCTAAGTCTCTTGCTTCATGATAGGCTCATTTGCTACCTTCTCTTTCCCAAACCAAAGAATCATTAAGATGCAGCTAAGCTTTTATTATGATGATTAGTCTTAAACTGTGTAATGTTTCAAAGATAAATCCTGTGTCATTTTCTTTTCCCTTTTCGTACTTAAAATTATCAAATAGTTGGCTCATTTTTGTGCTAATTGTTGTATGATTTCAAGTACAAGTCAGCCTCCCCCCAGTATAATTGCAGTCAAAGTTAAAAAAAAAAAAATCAAGGAGCTGTGACTCGTGCTATGTACTTGGCATTGTTTCTGACTTCTGTCTTATTATTTATTACCTGTGCTCACAAACCACGTGCAGATCAATACATCTGAAAGGTACATGCTGACTGAGTCACCTGTTTTTATTTTCCCCATCGTCTAGTCTGAATAACCTTGTTTCCAAAATGTTGAGTCATTTTTATATACTTAGCGGGTCCTTTTAAATGTCTCCACATCTCCTAATTATTTCTGAGGATTGTTCTCATGAAAACCAATTCCAAGCCGAAGCTGTGATCACTTTAATCAACATTTAGGCTAATCTAGACAGATCCTACGTTTTATTTTGTTTCAAAACTGTGGTTGAAAAACTTTGTGGGGAAAAAATGGATTTCTATGGAATATGCTCCTGTGTATTTATTTTAGGAGGTTTGTGTGAGAGTTTTACAAAAGAATCTGTAATCTACATAAATCATCAAGTTGCTTTACATAATATTTTTTAAAACTTGTTTTGTAATAAGTTGGAATATGGGAAGGTTTACAAAACAACTGGAATAATTGTTTTGAAATTACAGTTTTATCCTTTGATCCTAAATGCATTTATTTTGCTTGCAATGACTTAGCCTTGTTTCAAAACTCTTGAAGATTTAGCATCCCATTTTTTCAAAATAAAGATTGTAATATATGTACATCATGGTGGAAAAAATTAACACAACCTAATCCCTTGTCCAAAACAAATAATTGGTTTAATAAGTATGGTTACATATGCAATGCACTAAATACAGACATTTTCAGTGATGGTACAGAAGAGAGATTCACAAACTCATAAAGCATATGCAGACACTGTAAAATAGTAGAAGAATATAACATTATCTTTTAAAAACATATATATCTATGTATGTATATATAATATAAAAGTCTAGAAAAATATTCATATCAGGGTAGAATTGCAGGTGATTATAATAGTTGTTTTTCTTCTAATTTATATATAGTCACTATATTGCTTAAATGAGAATAATTTTTAAGGATTGTGTAAGGATTTTGGGCAACTGTCTTTAAAATAATCTGGGTTTTTTTTCATCTTTTTAATCTGATGATACAGAATGTTAATGTTGTAGTAAATCAGATTTTCAAACCCAAAACAGGGACATGTAGTCTGAGAAGTGACAAGTTTAGTTTGGAGACAAAGAAAATTATGGAATTGAGATTTTGTCAAAAATTCAGGATATGTGGTCACAATTAAGACGTTTAACTTCTGGAGCTAACCGAATATATACCCATGAAGGTTCTAATAAGTAGGGTATCTCCAATCCAGTGCATACATTTTACTTAGGTCTTGAAGAAGGAAGAATTAGGATTTTATCAGGCAGAGGAGAGATGGAAAAATGGTGTGCCAGATAGAGAGAACAGCTGGAAGCTCAAACAGGTAAAAATGATTCAGATATGTGCAAACACGCCAGTGTAGCTGAGAGAGTGAAAAGCGGTGGGTGATAAGATTGGACAAATATGTCGGGGTACTATGGGAATAGCCTTGAAAACTATAATAAAAAGTCTGTAACTTTATTCTATAAAAGAATGGGAGCTATGGAAGGTTTTAATCAAAGGAGGGATAATTTCATTTCCAAGGCAAACAATTTTTTAAAAGGTGTTCCCCCCAATACTACATGTATGACCTGTTATTATTCTAAAGTTGATTATTATTTTAGTAAGTCTCGTGAAGACAGATGCTTAGCAGACCCATTTTGGGACGTGTCCACTGTGAAGCTTGAACTTCGGGTATTAGGTGTTATGGTTTATATCATGGAATAATATGCCGCAGAAGCCAATTCTTCTCCAGTACTCAAGGCTTACCTGGGTCTCCGGGACTGAGAAAACGGGCAAAAATATGAGTCAGATATTATGCAAAATTTTAAATGAACCATGGTTTAGATGGACGTTAAATGAGTATGTTCTCTCAAACACTAATAATTAAAGTTATCCTAGAGTATCTTCAAGATTTAACATATAAATTGAAACATACATTTAACTGGGTTCAAGAAAGAAGTAGTTTGACGTAAATTTATTTTATTTTCTTTAATTAAATCTTTTACAACTATTAAGAGTAATAATAGAAACCCCTTATTAGCAAAGAGATTATTACGGTATGATGTTTATTTTTAGCCATCGTTTTTCTACCAATTTGGAAGGCTGAACCAAAAAGGGAGTTAATGTGATGTGTTGGGGTCAGGGGCAAAGAGTGCGCCAGAAATACCTTCCCACCGAGACTGAGGCATCTGGTGTCATGACAGTAACACTTCATTCAATTATATTTCCAATGAGCTCAGTGGGATGGAGGAAAATTTTTACATAGAGAATTCCGAGGGACATATTTATCTCAGTAGAAACTATTCAGTTTTCTTAATGAAATAAGATTCATTTTAGAATTATTTTATAGTCTGAAAGCTCATTTCATGTGATTTTAAATGTGGAAAGTTTGATATTATCATGTAGATATTATGTTATTAGAGCCAAAGTATGCTAATGCCCAATTTTATCCAACTTAATTTGCATCAAATTAAAAAAAAGAAAAGAAAAATCCAGATTCACTTTTTCACTTAACTGACTGCATTCTGCAACCCATGTACAGCTTGCGTGACAGGGAGATAAAGACCTCCCTGGCTAATAATCTAAGAGAGCAGAGCTCCCCCTTCTGCTCACAGCGGGGCTGGGGGGTGGGCTGTGGGTCATTCCTCAGAAGTCAGTCCAGCGGTGCTGTTAGAGGAGGCAACAGTGTCTGCTGGGTGACAAAACAACAAATGTCTCCTGAATGTGGAGTCTGAGGGGCCTCCATGCCACTCTAAGCGTCTCTCCTCTCCCATGGGTATAGCAAACCCGATGTGCATTCCTTCTGCATCATTTTTGCTCACACCCAAAGGGTGGGAGCCAGGCTGGAGGCTCAGTTCCTAAGTCATGCCCTGGGGCTCCCTTTCTAGAAAGGGGCAAATCTTGCTAATGCCAGGTTCATGGCTGCAGGACCCGCTGGCCACCTGGGATCTGAGGATGTGCTCTTGAACCTGGTCAGAACTGGCTCCAGCAGGGGTGGGGCGGAGGCTGAGAGTGAAATCTGAGACTGGGGATGAGTCTTTCCTGTTAGGTAGAATTGCATTCAATCAAAGTGACGATTCAGGATGGTTAGTTCATGGAAAACAGGAGCTGTCATTGACAAGTAGTTGTGCCTTTATTCATTTAAAACTGATAACTCATAAGTTAAAATGCATAATTTTTAAATAGGCTCCCCCAAACTTGGAGGCGTGAATTTAAAATAGAGCCGTATGTGTAGAAGTGATCGTGATCCACTGGTTAAGCATTCCTTAACTGGGGTTCCCCAGAAACGGAGCCTGGGGCCAAAGCTTACATACTAATTTATCAGGAGCCGCAATCTCAAGGAAGGAAGTGAGAAAGGGGAAAGAGAGACAGGGAAGGAGGGCAGGCAAATCAGGGGGTGCAGCCCCATGCTGGCCATAACCCCAGCAAAAATGCTGGATGCCCAGTCTTCTCGCGTCTCCCATGAGGCAATGTGGGCTCTCTGCACCTCAGAACAGCCATGGAGGGGGCAGACTCCCTCTTTTCCCCCATCTCCTACCACCTGTGGGTCAGTCTGTCCTACGGGGCAGGTGCCCTTCATGTGTACGTTGTCAGGTCCTCTCTTCTTGGGAAGGAAGCCCACCTGAGGGCCCAGCCTGGCCCTGAGCAGCTGCGCCACCTCCCACATCAGAAGGCCTCCGCTCGGGGCTCCTGGCAGCTGGCCTGCACAGTGGGAGAAGGCTCCATGCTCTCTCTACCCAGGAAGCAGAGCGAGCAGCCGAGGGAGATGCAGCTGCGCACCTGCGCCCAGTCAGTACAGAGCTCACTCGTGAATTTCGAGGAGCTACACCTGGAAGGGAGAGCCTTTAAAAAAAATAATGCTCTTATACGAAACTTTCAAAAGATCCTAATGGATATGTGTATTTGTTTCTTAGGGCTGGCATACGAATAACAAATCAGCCCAAACTGGGTGGTGCAAAACAGCAGAAAATTATTCTATCACGGTTGTGGTAGGCTGAAAGTCAGCAGTCCAGGGTCCGCAGGGCCAGGCTCCCTCTGGAGACTCTAGGGGACAATATGCTCCACGCCTCTCTCTTACTCTCTAGTGTTCGCAGCTTTATGGGCTGATATATCCCCCCACACTCATATGTACCTCAGAATGTATTTGCAGATACAATCTTTAAAGAGGAAATTAAACTGAAATGAGGTCGTTAAGGTGGGTCCTGATCCAAATGACTGATGACCTTATTAGGAGATTAGGACACAGACACACGCAGAGGAAGACTGTAAGGACACAGGAGACAGCCACCTACAAGCTAAGGACAGAGGCCTCAGGAGGAGCCAACCCTAACCCTACGGACACCTTGGTCTCAGACTTTTCGCCTCCGGATCTATGAAAAACTAGATTCCTGTTGTTTGAGCCACCCAGAGGTACTTTGTCATAGCAGCCCCAGCAAAAATTACACAATTTTTGGCATTCCTTAGCTTGTAGACACATCACTCTGATCTCTGCCTACGTCTTCCCATAGTGTTCTCCCTGAGTGTGTGTCTGTGTCTCCGTCTTCTCTTCTTGTCAGGACACCAGTGATTGGATCAGGGCCCACCCTGATCCAGTGTGATCTCATCGTAACTAATTACATCTGTAAAGACCCTGTTTCCACATAAGGCCATATTCTGAGGTTCCAGATGCATACTATTCAAGCCAGTACAAGATGCAAGAATTAACTATCCCCCAGCAGGTATCTAAATAGCTGACAATCTCTCCACCAGCAGTTTTCAACCTCAGCTACTCTCGTCTAGATTGCGATTTAACTGGTGTGGAGTGGGGCTCAGACATCTTGTTTCAATTTTCGTAAGTGATTTTAACGAGCAGCCAGTGTTGGCAACCACCCTTTAAAGCCATCAGTTATGTCGTTTATTATCATCACCGTTATAGCTCTAATCATAATGCAATCGGTAACATTTATTGGACACAACATGTATGAGGCGGTGGGCATATATTGTGTTATAGTATCACTCCAGTTCTTACCCTCGTTTTATGGACAGGGACACAGAGGGTCAAAGACATTAAGAAAATTGACAAAGGACACAGAGCTAGAAGCGATAGAGCCAAGAACGCAGGCTGTGTGACTCTGGAAATATGGCTCCTCTCTACCCTCAGATCTGCATGAATTCTGACTTTCATCTTCCTCTCATCTTTAGTCATTCTCGGTTCTTTAGAGAAATTATAAACATTTTAAGCTGAGAAACTGCATGCCTTCACTACAAAGAAATAAAACCGCTTGAACTTCTAAGATTTGAGGGTGAGTCATGAAGGGCATGTCAATAAGCGACAAGGCATTCTTATTACTACAGTAGATTTAGTGTTTTCATTTCTTCCAACTTCACAAGCTCAGGCAAAAAGCCATGCATTTAAAGGCCATCTCTCCATAATATTTTGAAGTTTATTTGCTTAACCGTACATTAAAGCATGGCTATTGTTAACCTTGGAGAACAGCTTATATGGCAAGTGAGGCTCTATAAGCCTTTTATCACATAATGGTGACTCTTTATGCCGGCAAAGTCCCCCTCTTCTAGGCAATGGTTGCAGACTCGACTCTTGGGTTTCCTCTCCATCTCTTGGACTTGCTCTCATCTCCCTGGAATCTTGTTCTGTCCGTGGGCCAGGACATCTGCTCTGGGCCTTTCCATTTGCAACTCTCCACGTTCTTCCTCTCTTCTTTAGAACCTCCTCCTCCCTCTGTCGTGAGCGCTCTTGATGCTTCCGGTTTCCTGAATAAGAAACTCACTATCCCCCCCCCCCCCCACCGAACCTCACTCCCTTCCCCATTGGGCGAGATTTCAAGTTCTTCAACGTAAAATCTGAGCTTGGCACCCCACGTGCTGCAGACACATCTGAATCTCGGTGACATTGGTGCTCTGTCTGTGAGCCCGGGCACCCGTCACCCTTCCCAAATACCCTTATTTCCCATTCTTTCTCCTTCTAAATCCAGCTCATTGTTAAAGGATCTGTTCATGTCCCACCTTCTTCGTGTGTCAGACTGCTCTGGACCCCACAGTCGTTTATTTCTCTGAGGCTCTCTTGCATTTACAGCCAAACCCAATCAGTTTAGATCTCCATTGCTCTACCTCTGCTTCACATAAATCGATTCTGGCTCTCGGAGCTGCAGCTAAGCTCCTCACAGAGGCAGAAACAAGGCGTGCACCTCACTGCTTTTCTCTCAGTCTTGTGTGTATCATGCCAACTACACTAGTGGAAGCTGTCTGTAAATACCTGAGGATTCGTTTTTTTTCTATCATATTGTTTAATTATTGCATAATATTCATGATAAAATAAATCTTAATTATGTTAAAACGTCCCTATTGATGGACATTTAGCTTATTTCCCATTTTTCATTACTACAAAAATGTTTTCACAAGCATCCTTACAGATGTTCTTTGTACCTATGTACAGATGCAAAGGTTTTTCTAGAGTACACAGTGGAAAGCAGATTTTTTTATTTATATGGTTTGCACTTTAGAAAATGGTCGTACCAATTTATAGCCACCCCAGCAAAGTATACCTTGATATTAGCAAACTTCTTATATTTTGGTCTCTCTAAAAAAAGGTATGTCATTGCTTGTTAGTTTGCATTTTCCTGATTACTATCAAGTATTTCTATATTTATTGGACATTGTGTTTATTCTTCAGTGAATTACCTATTTATATCCTTTGTCTAGTTTTCCTTTTCTTTCTTTTTCTTCCATTGATAGTATTCTTTGTTTTATTTTTTCTTAATTTCTTGAAAGTTATAAATTATGTCTCTGTTTTTGTCAATGTACAATACCACACATATTTAAATAATATTTTCTGTAAATATCTCGATATAACCCTCAACAGGACAAGATACTTTTGCTTATCTTTACTTCCTCCTCCGATCTCTCACATTGTAATCATCTGGGATTTTAGTTTTGATTGTTACTTGATGTTTTTGAAGATTTACTATTTCTTTGTGTATCATTGATTTTCGTATCCTACTACTTCCTCTTGGAGTTGTTTTTCTTTTCTGCTAGAGTTTATTCTCTAATATTTTTTTCAGGGAAATTTTTAAAAATCTGCATGTTCTGGCCTGGTGGAAAATTAACCTGTATTTTTTCTTCTCAGTGGTATTGGCTGAGTGTAAAATTCTAGACTCAAAATAATTTCCTCTTAGAATTTTGCAGATAGTGTACCATATATTCCTTGTGTTCAGTCTTTCTGATTAGACGCTCGAGGCCAACCTGATGCTTATTTCTTTATAAGTAACCTCTGCTTTTCTTTTTCCTTTAGAAGCTTTTAAGATTTTTCTCCTTATCTACGTTATTCTTAAATTTTACCACAATGTAACTAGGTTTGTCTATGTGTGTTTAAAATTATTCTGGTTGATATGCAGCGTACCCTCTCAATATGAGTTTTCACATCTTCAGTTCTGGAAGAATTTTCTAATTTAGATGAATATTTACCCTTCTGGCTCCTCCCTTCAGACCTCTCAATGTTTCTGTAATACTTTCCTTCTGCTTGTCCTTTTGTGTTGCATTATGGGAGAATTGGTTTACTCACTACTTTGCCCTTCAGCTATTTCTTCAGCTCCTGAATTTTTCTCTTCCAACACTCAATTTTTAATTTCCACAATCTCTAGTGATTGATCTTTATGACTGAAATGTCTTTTTCCACCCTGGGGGTCACCATATGTGTAGAGTGGCACAAAACCTACCATGACTAATTTTCTCCCATTATGTTCTCACACTCATTGCTTTCACTTGGAGGGAACTACTGCTGTTGTCGGATGCTGTGTCTGTGGTGGAAGGTAGGAGGAGGATATGGAAAGTTTATTCCTCCTGTTGTTAACCAATGGCCTTGTGGCATGGCCTAGGTGGGGCTCTACTCTACTTTAGTTCACCACTTCAGTCTTCGGGTGGCCTAGAACCCGCCTGTTTTGTCTAGCACATACAATGTGCTCATTTGGGGCTGTGCTGTTTTCTTCAATCTTATTTCCCTGCTTTCTCATGTTAAGGGGCTCTTCATAGTTTCTTACCCATCAATAATATGTTTTCTCATTTTCCAACATGGTTCTGGAATAGAAAAATTTTTTTAAAAAAAACAATTTCTAGATATTTAAGATGAGAGGCTGAGACTTCAGTTAGGGGCTTATTCATGTATTAATTTTCTTCGTGATGGTTTCCCAACTTTGGTTCTTTATTTTTTTTAAAATTAGTTTCAGGTGTACAAAACCAACACAATAATTAGACATTTACACCCTTCACAAAGGGATAATCCTCCCCCCGAGTCTACTACCCCTCCGACACTGCGCATAGCTGTTACAGTACCATTGACTATTTTCCCTATCCTGCACTTTACATCCCGTGACTATATATATATATATATATATATATATATATATATATATATATATATATTTAATTACAGTTTCTATATCCACTTCAGGTATACAGTGCAGTGGTCAGGCATCTACACAATCTATGAAGTGATCCCGCTGATAAGTCCTGTACGCATCTGGTACCCTACGTGATGTATACAACATTGTTCATTATACTCCCCGTACTGTATTTCACATCCTCATGATTATTTTGTGACCACCAATTTGTACTTTCGAATCCCTTCACCTCCATCCCCCCACACCCTCCCATCTAGCAACCATCAGTTTTTTCTCTGTATCTATATGTCTATTTGTTTTGTTTGCTCATTTATTCTGTTCTCTAGATTCCACATATAAGTAAGATCATATGATATTTGTCTTTCTCAGTCTGACTTATTTCACTTAGCATGATAGTCTCTAGGTCCATCCATATTGTTGCAAATGGTTAAGATTTCTTTCTTTTTCTATGGCAGAGTAATACTCCATTGTATAAATGTACCACAATTTCTTTATCCAATCATCTATTGAAGGGCATTTTGTTTGTTTCCGTGTCTTGGCTATTGTGAATGCACTGCAGTAAACATAGGGGTGCATATATATTTTTGAATTAGTGTTTTGGATTTCTTTGGATAGATACCCAGGCGTGGAATTGCTGAGTCATAAGGTAGCTCTATTTTTAATTTTTTGAGGAATCTCCATACTGTTTTCCATAGTGGCTGCACTAATTTGCTATCCTACCAACAGTGCACAAGCGTTCCCTTTCTCCCCATTCTCGCCAACACTTGTTGTTTGTTGATTTATTGATGACAGCCATTCTGACAGGAGTGAGATAGTATCTCACTGTGGTTTTTATTTGCATTTCTCTGATGATCAGTGACGTTGAGCATCTTTTCATATGTCTATTGGCCATCTGTATGTCCTCTTTAGAAAAATGTCTGTTCATGTCCTCTGCCCATTTTTTAATTGGGTTGTTTGTTTTTTTGGTGTTGAGCTGAGGGTTAGTTTTTATACCTACAGCTCATCATGATGGCTTTTGCATATCAGAAAAGCATTAATTTTTGATATTAAATTAAGATGCCCAAATAATGCCATCGGATCATGTTGAGGACATTTTTAGTATGTCTAGCATTAGCAATGACATCCTTTCCCCTCATGGAGGCCCAACCCAAATTATTTTCTTCATGATTACAATAACTTTTAACCATTATTAAGCTCCATTATGGTGTCTTCTTATTGATTTAAAATAGAACCTGCCCATGGAGGTCAGGGTGAAATACTTTGGCCAACGCTAAATGTAGCCAGGGGGCACCCCACACCCAAGGGTCAAACCAAAAGTGGACATGACGTTTTTCACACTGACTGATGAAGAGTTTAATTTTGAACTAAGAGCTGGTCAGAAATCGTTCAGTTTACAACTCAGCTGTAGAAAGTCAAAACAGAGGCACATCAATCTTGCCATTTCATGTCAGGCTTCCTTGTCCCACTACAACAGAAACAATGATGAGCACGATTCCTCATGGCCATGACTGCAGCTAAATTCTGTCCTATCCTCTAAGCTTAGAATCGCTCATGTGAGCGTTCATTCAAGAGAGCTGACCAAGACATCCATGGAAAAGCCGGCTGCCCGTCATCAGGGTCCAGTAGAAGGAGAAGGCAAGTCTCCTCCTGAGTGTCTAAATCTTTTGCATACCTGCATTTTTAACCTTATTTCTTACTTTTGAACTTTCTGTATTAGAGCTATTCCACTGCTCTGGTTTTAAGGAATCAAAACTTTAACACATGTCTAATAACAACTTGCCCCAGCGTTTTGTCATTACCACTCAAATTTATGTAGTGTCCATTTGGACTTTAACAACCAGGAAGAGCTAAGAAAAGCTCTTGGTTGGAAACCCTTCAAAAGTATCTCATTAGGCTAGCGTTGTGCTTTCTGCAAAATGAAGCAAATGGAATCCTTTCAGAATTACATAAACAGTTGTTTAAGTCTTTTATCAGATTGGTTTTCTGCTCATGTTAAGGGGAGTAATTATCTTTGTGTAAAAGTGACATTAGAGATTAATAAGGAACAGAATGGGTACACATGGATTTATAAGCATTTAAAAATAATTTTTCAAACCTTTACATGTGTACACCTAAAAAAAGATGCCTCACTTGTTCTAGATAGATTGCCTTAGGAGAGAGACATGCACACTTGGGTCTTTGGTTCAGACTTAGGTAAATTTGATAAGAGGTGGTTTTAGGTCTTCCTGGGAACTACAACAAGTTTCTAGTACTTTATTTCAGGAAAAAGGCCTTAGCCTATGATGCTCATTGGCTTCAGTGTCTGCTAGCCTCTCTTTAAACAGGAAAGACACATTATAGACCCAGAGCTGTTGCGACAGCCAGCAGTAAGCTCAGAGCTGATTCGGGAGGGGTCTGCCTCCTGACTGCGTGAGCAAGAGTCAAAACCAAGCCTTTTCACCCTTGAGACTGTAGTGTTGGTTTTCTGTACTGGACACGTGTGTGTGTGTGTGTGTGTGCATGTGTGTTACAAGTACATAATTTAAGTTAATTTATTTTGTACTTTTAAAAGATGGCAGATTGCCGTCACAAAAACAGAAGCCAGGCTAGGTATGTCGACCAGGAAGGGATTTAATAAAAGGGTTTGAATTAGAGATGTTTTGGAAAGGCTAGAAAAGCAAAGACGGGAGAGACCAGGTAGGACAGTTCTTGCAGAAGCAGCTGACCTGCTCCATAGCATTACAGGGATTGTGGGCACTTATCCCTTTGCCTCCATGTGGAGGGGAGTGGTTACAAGCACTGGCTGACTCCTTCAGTCACAAATCACTGTTGACACTGCAGTGATTGGAGCTGGAGCTGCTGCCATAAGCAGAAGTAGAATCCCCACTACTTCCCTCCTGCTTTCTAATCTTGCACTAGCCCCTCTTGCTGGCAAGAACCTAAACAGAACCATGCTAGCAAAGGATTTTGGGAAATGTAGTTAACACACCTCCAGCTCCTGGGATGCTGAACAAAGCACAGAGGGCAGACAATATGTGGCCCTCACAGTATTTCAGATGGCATCCTAGTACTTTAGAAAATGTTAAGTTATAGCACTTTAACTGTTTATATATTTTTAATTTTATTGAAAATGAAGTATGAAAAAACCCTTTCGACAATTTCTTTTAGGGAGTGAAAAAATAATCAGTTTTATGTTAAGGAATATTTTGTGGGTTTAAATAATATTTGGGGGCATTTTAGTTCACACAATTCAAAAGCACCTGAACAAATGCATTAAAATGATAGCTTCTGTTAGGCCTTGCTGTGTCATCTGTGTAAAGCATGCCTGTGTTTCTAATTCAATTATCTGGGTACAGCTGGGAGAAGCAAATGCTACTCTTTGGGTGTTTATATTTGACACTGGTTGGTATTTTTCTGAAGCAAAATATTTTCTCTGGCAGTTAAATCATCCCTTTGCTTGCTGAGATTTTATGTACTTTTATTTTAGTTGCATTCTTTATATGTTTAATTCCAATGGGAAATGACTTCAGATAAACAATCGTCTGCAAATTAACAAAATAAAATTGTTGTGCCTTGAGAAAGCAGTACTTACACTGATGATAAAACTCTTTTAAATTACCACGATTACTACTACTGTATATATATGCAAATCTTTTCACTTCTTTACTCTCCATTAATCTTGTCAGCAACTCTGGAGGTGGGTTAGTTACTACTGTCCCCCATTTTTCCCCCAACCGTTCAGGTGACAGGTCATTAGCTGTAGAACCAAGGAAAGAGTTGGGTTCTATAAATAAATATGATAGTTTACTTATGAATGTGTGTGTTTGAGACTATTCAAAACTCCTGTCCCAACAACGTTTGTTTTCTCCTTATGCCACAATGCCGTGGCCTGCTGGGGTAAGCATGCCATTTGGAGGTAGGCAAAGGCAATCATAGGGGTGGGAGGCCTGGATATTTTAAAGTGAATCAATTTTCAGAGCCTCAACTCACACATGTTCAGGATGCAGGTACTTACTCCTAGTGTCCGCCCACTTTGCAAAAGGAATCCTGCCTCTCTCCCGTCTCACTATGATACACTGACCTGGGTTTTAAAACCTCTGGGAACCAAACAGTGGGACAATTTGGAATATTGGTTTTGGTATGAAGAAAGTAAATGACCCTAATTACTTGATTAAACAAATTTTTGTAAGTCTGGTGGTTTCCAATTCTTTGCTTGTAGTTAGATTGTAGGTAGATTTAAATGGCATGTTGGCTAATAGAAAAGTAAAAATAATTTTGATGATAGATTGCTATGTGAATCTGGCATATAACAGAGAAGGAAGCAAAAGAATTGGGTAACATTGCTGTAACAAAACTCTCTCCATTCCCATTAAGTTTTTCATACAGACAAGTTTTCTTGGCACATAAATTTATGAAAATGAAAAGCAGGAATAGAATTAATGTTGAGCCCCAATTTATTCTAGTAATAAACAATCTTCATTCACAGATTACATGAGTGAACTAGAAAACGCCACGCTTTCTTACCATTCTTCTAGAAATGGAGAGGTACTTTCCAACAAAATTTTAACTCCAGTGTAATAATGCTTTTACAAAATTAATTGTATCATATGTTTTTATCAATTATGGTCTAAAAGTAATTGTAATTATATCCTATTCAGCAAAATTCTAATATTTAGAGACTAAATTTTAAAATAGGAAAAAAATTTGTTAATTAAATGTCTATTTATATACATAATTGATTGCATACAAAAGTGTAGCGAGGTAAATAAATAAATATTATTTATTACCATTAACCTAACCCTAGCCATTAACACAATAGACATTAACACATAAAATATTAGGATTTAAGTATGTAGGAATGAATAATGAATGGGAGAAGATATTTGCCAATAATATATCCGATAAGGGATTAATATCCCAAATTTATAAAAAACTCACTAAACTCAACTCCAAAAAGACAAACAACCCAATTAAAAAATGGGCAGAGGACATGAAAAGACATTTTTCTAAAGAGGACATACAGATGGCAAACAGACATATAAAAAAATGCTCAACCTCTCTAACCATTAGAGAAATCCAAATAAAAACCACAATGAGATACCACCTCAACCCAGCCAAAATGGCTATCATCAATGAATCAACAAACAATAAGTGTTGGAGAGAATGTAGAGAAAAGGGAACCCTCATGCACTGTTGGTGGGATTGCAGATTGGTGCAATCACAATGGAAAACAGTATGGAAGTACCTCAAAACACTGAAAATGGAACTACTTTATGACCCAGTAATTCCACTCCTAGGTATCTATCTGGAGAAATCCAAAACTCTAATTTGAAAAAATTTATGCACTCCTATGTTTATAGCAGCACTATACACAATAGCTAAGACATGGAAACAATTGAAATGCCCTTCGGTAGATGACTGGATTAAGAAACTGTGATACATTTATACAATGGAGTATTACGCAGCCATAAAGAAGAATGAAATCTTATCATTTGCAACAACACGGATGGACCTAGAGAACATTATGCTAAGTGAGATAAGTCAGATAGAGAAAGACAAATACCATATGATCTCACTTATATGTAGAATCTAAAGAAAAGAATAAACGAATGAAATAATCAGAAGCAGTCTCAGAGACATAGAGGAAAAACTGAGGGTTGCTAGATGGGAGGGGGGTTGGGGATAAGGGGAAAGGTGAGGGGATTAGAAAGCACAATCGGTAACCACAAAATTGCCATGGGGATACAAAAGTCAATTTGGGGAATGTAATCAATAATGTTGTAAAGATTTTGTAGGGTATCCGATGGACACTTGTCCCATTAGGGAGCCCACCTCAGGGATGATGTAGATGCCTGATCCCTGCACTGTACACCTGAAGCTGAAGCTGAACAATACTGAATATCAACTATAACTTTATATATATATAGTTATATATATATGTATATATATAGTTATATATATATAGTTAGATATAGATATAGATATAGATATAGATATAGATATAGATATAGATATAGATATAGATATAGATATGGTTACAAGAAGTGGAGTTCAGCATCAGAAATAGAGACAGTGGAAATGTAATGGCTGTGTGTGATGTCAGAGGGGTAGTAGATGGTGGGAGGGGGTTATCACAGTGTGAGGGATATAAATGATAAATGTCTTTTACATTGTTTTGTACACCTGAAACTAATAATAAAATAAAATAAAAAATAGAAAAAGAAAAAAAACGTATGTAGGAATGAAAATAAGAATTCAAAGAGAAAGAAAGATTGATGCCAAATTTTAGAGAATTGAAGAACTGTTTTTACTAGACGATGGTAGGTGTCAAATGGCTATGGTATTTAGACTCTGTTGGATACAGCTGAACAAATGATGTAAGAACATTATTTGAAAATGTCAGTATTTATAGCTTACTAGAAATTATACCCTTGGCAGTTATTGAAACTTACAGAAAAATATTTATAAATCAACATAAAAATATGCATGGGATAGGTTTTTAAAATTTATTTAAGCAGTATAGAGGAAAACTATTTAAATATCACTGATCAAGACAGCAGATAAGATCAGGTATCTTGAGGATAAGCTTTGCTACTTGTCTCCTGTGCATTTCTTTGTTTTCCCAGTTTGACCTCGTGTGTGCCAATGGTTGGATGCTGGACCTCACACAAGCCATCTTGAACCTGGGCTTTCTAGCTGGCGCGTTCACCTTAGGCTATGCTGCGGACAGGTAAGCGCCAACGCGACAACCATTTCACTTCACTAGGACACAACGCGGCTGTGTGGAAATGAAAACATTTTCTGTTCTCATAGAAAAATAGCTTTACCAAATGCAGGAAACAGGGTGATTCCTCTCCTCATGACATTCACACTGGTTTGATTGGACTAATTCTTTCCTTCTTAAATTGAGTCTCCTTTCTCCCTGAACTGTACAAATGGATGGAGTTGCTCTCAGTGGGTCTGAAAGCGCCTGAGTGTAAACCCAGACCAGCAGTGACGTCATCACAGGGCTGACAGACGGCTGGCTGGAAACTGTGAGATTGATTTCATGTGCTTCAGGAACGCACTGGTTGTGGTTTGATTAATTTAGTCATAGGTCAGCCCCTTCCAAATTTGTTTCATTTATTTCTTTTAAATCTTTGTATTTTATTCTTCAGATTTCAAACTCTGTGAAGAAAAATGTTTTGTTTTGTTTTCAAAAACCATTAAGAATTTTATCTGTGATTTAACATTCCTAAATGTACCAGTTAATAATGGCTGACACAGGGAATGTGTATATTTAAGATGGTCATGCTTTCTATTCAGGTATTCCTGTTTTAGACATTATTGATGTTAGTTGTTGTATTTATGTTTAACTATTCCTTTATCCCAATTCTAACTGTAGTTCTTTAATGATTTGTAGGAATTTAATAATTCTCTCTGTATCCCCTGGGACAAGAAGAGGGGAACTTTAGCCCTCGGCTATATCTGGCTTAGTAACACTCTGGTCACTCTAGCCCGTCCGGATATGTCCTTGTGACCATATTTACAGTGGACAGTGCTAAGGTTACCTCAGAGACCTAGTGACAACAATTAATGAGCTAATTTGAGACAATAAAACTCCCCAAATCCTGTAGCCAATTGATGGTCTGAATTTGACCAGACCAGGATCAAAATGGCTAGAATGTTTGCTTTCTTTTTGTGTCCCTTCATCTGTGTCTTCTTTTTCTCTTGCTGTCTCCCACATTCATTCCTCTTCTGCACATGACTTTCTCGTTAACCCTTTGTGTCTGGTGTTCTTTCTCCCCTTTTCCTCTTTTTTATCTGTGTCTTCTATTGTTTCTACTTCTAGTCTTTTCAATTCATCTTGCCTTTCTCCGTGTCCCCCATGTGGCACTTTCTCTCCTATCTGGCTGTGATTTGGAATTAAGTTATATTTTTTCAGCATGTATTTCTTTAATTTTGTTGTTACTCTCCTTAATTTAAACATTAGGTTTTGTTTCTTCTGCATATTTCCCTTTCACAATCAATAAACATATCTTCAAACTAAAGTAACTCAACAAAAGGAGAGTCAGTGTTCCTACCTGGGTTCTAGGACAGACAACATCTAAGCTCAGAGGCATGTTGGTGCTTGGGAGAGGGGGACAGACCCATCAATAATTCTGCCTCATCCAGGGCCAACCATTCAGTGCCTTCTCCTCTTTACATCCTGGAAGGAAAGGGCAAGAAACAATGTAATAGGCCATGTTATCTGTGAAAGAACAGTGTAGGAAGGGCAGAGAGTGAATTTAAAAACCTAGGTAAACCAAGGCTGCTTCTATCTCCACTCCACTGACTGAAACAAGATGCTGTATGCGTGGATTTGATGGAAACTTCCATGGGAAAATGTCATCAAATCAAATCTCTTAAAAGTCCTTGATGACACACTTTCACCAGCCAATAATTTGGCACAACTGTACTGAACCATTGAACACCAGATTCTCAGGTGTATTGCACACAATACCATGTTTCCTTTTCCTAAGCTATTTGATCATATTATGTAAATGGTGAAAATAAAATACAAAACTTAAGAACAATTCACATTGGTTGTGAACTTAATAGTTTATAAGTTTTCTCATTTGATTCTCTCTACAACCTCACTGTAGAAAGGTTAAAAAAAAAAAAAAAAGACATGAAAGCAACACAACATAAGCAAAGCAACAAAACCCAAGTCTTGTCAAACTCAAGAAACTCACCCAAAGTCGCATACTTTGGGGATGGTGAGCCCAGGCCTTCTGTCTGTAATGTCTGTTGCTGCTTCTTTCTACCCCTTTTTCCTTCTGACTTCACCCACCAAAATGCTAGGAAGTGTCAAAGCTTACCACCAGGGCCACTGTGTAAAAACAGTTGTAACAGACAGGGTTATCTTTTTGGAAACTGCAACCCTAAAGGATGCACTCTGTGCTTTAAGTTTTATAATGTCATTTCAGAGGCACATGCTTTTATTTGCCCTGTTTTGGCAATGAAACAAAATGTAGAATTTTCAACAGTCCTTTACATGGTAATAATGAAGTTGCAGAGGGCAAAATTTTGTACTTGAACATCTTTTAACAACACTTGCCAAGATGTTTTCAATTGTGTTGAAGAAATTGTCTAACGTGATCTTTTCCTCTCTTTCTCTCTCTCTCGTTCTCTCTGTCTCTCTCAAAAAGGTACGGCAGATTGGTCATTTACTTAATATCCTGTTTCGGTGTTGGCGTTACCGGTATAGTGGTGGCATTTGCACCAAATTTCTCTGTGTTTGTGGTCTTCCGCTTCTTACAAGGCGTATTTGGAAAGGGGACATGGATGACTTGCTACGTGATTGGTAAGACATAGCTACGTGTCCTTGTCTGTTTGAGAACCAGGGTCAGGTGGGTGAGAAGTGACGGCTAGTTGGCCTTCCTTGTGCAAGTATAGAGAGGTTTTGTTGTGCAACAGTAATTGTTACTGCAAATAGGAGGGTGCAGGGGCAACCTTCTGACTCTTTAGAAATTAAAATGCCAAATATGGACTATCACAAAATACTAGGATGAACCACTTTCTAGCACTGCCATACCATTCTCATTTTTTTTTTCTTTGCTTTATTACAGATTAATTTTTATTAAAATTTCAGTAGTTCCGGAGAAGTCACAGATTTAGAGATAACAGGAATAGGACATTGTGTTTTTATTTTAAGATCAGAAAAGTATTAACATTTCCAAGTCTCTTCTGTTTGGCAGTTGGGTACCGACTACCCTGACTTTCTTAAAGTCAGGAAATACTGATGATAGAATTAAATTATATCACATTTAAAAAAAAAATTCAGTAGTTCCTTGAAAGATTTTTAAAGAAGTTTCTGTGTATTTCTGTGATATAGTCTGAGATGATACCTTGTGTTCTATTCCTTTCACATAAGTGGAAAGCTTTTCACCATGCAGGAGATATGACCTGAAAAGTAGAAGTTCATTTACAAATTTTGGCTATTTTTCATAGCTAGAAAGTTTGACCTTCTGAGTATGAACGAAAGAAAACCTTCCCTTTGCTCTTTGCTCATATTACTGGAAAAGCCCTGGCTGCAAGAGTTGGCTTCATTTCCAGTGGTGAGTGGGACCGGCCACTTACCGTAAGAGTCATGGTGCATTTGTGACCAGGGCAATTTGAATGCTACTCTTTGACAATCGCTCAAGGTCTTTGGGCTTCCACTGTCTTCTGTTACTGCTAGATGAGCCCTCCCCAAACAGTGCCCACTTTGGTCTTCTTATGAGCAGGGAAGGAGAGAGTGCCAAAAGTGTCAGCTGTCACTGGCTGAGGCGGAAGCGATAACTTTGGAATATTAAGTGTTTTAAGGAGACCCAAATTTATTGAATTTTCGAAGTTGTGATCTTAGGGCAAGAAGAAGGTGGCATAACCCAGGATGATCAGGATAGAATTGGTGACACATAGACACTGATTAGTGGGAGTGGAGAGGGAGAAAAGGGTGCCCCCAGTAAAATTCTCCATGTGATTGTGAAAGAAATATCACATAAATGAAACGTCCAACATTGTGGAGAGAATTATCATGTGCTAGAGAAACTACCTTGCGATAGTGAAAAAATTGTTTGTAGAGTCTAATATAGAGTTGATAGAGTCAGTGTGCAATTTGTAGTCATAATAGATCTTCTAAAGAGACTATAATATGCAAATCTTTAGACATTCAGTGATAAAATCTAGACAACTTATTATTTTTATGTTTTGGTAATTACAATGAGCTTTCCAAATAGTCATCATGGAAGCTTTCTTAAAACCAACACATACATTCTTTGCACACCCAGAAGACCATCCTGGGCATGTCAGAGGACCGTGCCAGTGCTTGTTGGTAACCTGCGGAGAAGAGAGTAGAGGAAAGCACATTCATCTGCATTGTGTCAGTGGAGGCCTGGGAGTTTGAAGAGTTCCGTAGAGTTCTAGCAGCGCTGATGGGTGTAATGGGTGCTACATCTCTGTTTGTTTATTTGGAGCCAATCGTGAGGTTCCTTAACCTCTGCGTTTGTTGTTTCCCTGCAGTGACAGAAATCGTAGGTTCAAAGCAAAGGAGGATTGTGGGAATTGTGATTCAGATGTTCTTCACCCTCGGAATCATAATTCTCCCCGGAATTGCCTACTTTATCCCCAACTGGCAGGGGATCCAGCTGGCCATAACACTGCCCAACTTTCTCTTCCTCCTTTATTACTGGTAATGTGCTTTTGGTCATTATTAAATTTATTCTCATTCCACAGAAATGTAGAATCTATACTTCTAAACCAACATGAAAATGAAATTAATTACGGAGATTTTTCTAACATCTCCAGAATGGCAACGGGCTTTGAGAATTTCTAGAATATTTGAAATTTATAGAGATTATTTATTGTTTGACTAATAGTTGTTATTAAAATAAATTAATAAAATGTGAAAACACAAAATTCTAAGTAGAGTATTAATTATGTTTTATTATTTTGTAATATCTTCCTGAAAGCTACAAGGCAAAAAACCCTATCTGCCAGTATGTCAACAGACAAAATAAATGCAATGAAATGGATTTGCTTCTCTGTCTGTTCTATTAAGCAAATTAATATTGCTCAGGAAGTCTCTGAGGAATAAGAAAATGTTAAGAGCATAAGAAAATTATCAGAAAGCTACAAGTATATGCGTTTCCCTCTTAATGGAGTACACATATTTTAATCATTCCTCTGATTTAATTTTAATATATGGGCAAATCACTTTACATGAATTGGGTTCTTAACCTTTTCGTCAATGCTCACTATATCCTAGTTCTTTTCATATGTGTAATTGAGGACACCATATTCTAGGATAGCCTGGTCTTGTAAGAGCAATGTAATATTAATTATTTTTATTATGAGCAATGATTCAGTTATCAAGTGAGCATTTTTTTCCCCCTTCCATAATGAACTTGCAAAGATAATCTACATTTCCGAATTCTAAACTCTCAGAGTCTCCTAAACTTGTATCTAATTGCAAGATCCATTTTGATAGAGAAACTCAACTCATAAAATTTAGGTTCTGGAATTCCTACTCATAACTCAAAAATGCTGCCTTCTTACCAGGGTGGTTCCTGAATCTCCACGCTGGCTCATCACTCGGAAGAAAGGAGATAAAGCATTAAAAATTCTGAGGAGCATTGCCAAATGCAATGGGAAATATCTGTCACCAAACTACTCGGAGGTAATTTTATTTATCACTAGTAACAAATATTGTTAAAGTGGGTGAATTAATTTGTCACTTATGTACAGTTATCAAACATCTGATAAAATCCTTTTTAGTTTGGCAATAAAAAAAAACTTTGGGAAGAATCATAAGGTCTATTAAAGAAGAAATGATTTTGAAGTTGTAATAGCATTATAGTTATTTATTGGTCACTTAGTCCATAGTGTAATAGTTGCACCGTTACCTGAATTATTATATGTTACTTGCTGTAGGCCCTAAAGCATGTACCCATTCATTCTTCTTAATTGAACAAACTATAAATCTCTTCTTGACATTTTATTTAGTCTAAAGATTTATCTTTAAATTTAGTCTTAGAAACACGATTTATTTGAACCAGAGTATGAACAATAATGAATATTTCAACCTTTGGAGTTACGTATGCTGTCTGGCCTGCCTGCCCTCACACCCTCCCTCCTTTCTCCCTCTGTCTTTCTCTCCTTCCTTCCTCCAGCAAAGGCTTTTTGGGTTCCTCTGTGTCACTGCATGAAGAGAAATTTGGGGTGGGTGAGATTAAAAGCTCATTTTTTGCCCTTTGGAAGAATCAATATGCAGTTGAAGACTTACACATATATTTGAAGCAATCCCTGAATAAATAGAGAATAGCATATAAAAATATGTGACAATGCTTTAGTTGGAAAGGCTTAAGTGGATGCAGAATAACAGAAGGATTATTTAAAAAGGAATATTAGAGAAGGATTTTTGAAAGGTATGAATCTTTGATGTAAAGCTTGGAGAATATCAGGTGGCTAGCATTGTTTTCTTTGTAGTATTCAGTTTATTTCCTTAGAAACGTTCTGTCAAAAAATGGGTTTTGTTGGTTTCATTGTCCCCGCCCCAGCCCCCCAGAACTTGATCAGATATATTTGGATTTCTACCTTCATTTTTCACTCTTATATTAAGCGACAAGCAGTAGGTTGTATTTACAAAGTTTCCAATGACCAGTTGTTCCCGTTGGAAGTAGATTAATGATATACCTTGAGGTTTATAGATCATAAAGTATATGGTAAAGATAAAACATGGGCTGTTTTAACCACTTAACTAGTTGGTCCTTTTCGTTCTTTGACTGAGCACATTTGAGCTGTGCATTCCTTTTAGGGAAAAATATCCCAGTGCCCTCTCAGCTTGCTCTCATCACATTCGCTCTCGGTCTTCATAGCTGGATCAAATGTATGATACTTTGTACTGAATTTTAAGAGTCAAATGAATATTTTTGCTATTCATTCAGTATCCTGGAGACATTGCACATGTCACCCCAGAGCTAAGCCTATGTAAGATCTTGGTAGGTTTTAAGACTATAGAAAACTTAGTGTGTGCTGCTGGCTTCTGAGACAAAACACACGTGAACCAGGCATGTCCTGTGTTATCACGAGCATTGCTAAGAGGCCAGAGAGTGATTCCTAGAGCAGCTGCTGTCACATGTCCTATGAGTGTCCAGCTCTATGCTGCTCCCACAGACCCATCGACCTGCTTCTAATTCATAAGCACCATACAGATCACATCAAACAGAGGGAGGTCAACGCTCTACCTGGTTGTGCTTGTCAACGATCAGAAGCTATGGGTCCAGTAGCATCCAAGATGTTTTCACTCTAGCTTTGAGCAGTTTGACAGATGGTCTCTGTTTGGCAGCCAGCTTTGAAGTCAGACTTCAACTTCCCTAAGGAACTTACTCTAGCATCCCACTAAAGTCAAGTTTGGCTGTTTAGTTTGTCTGTTTTTGTTATTCCAGTGAGTTTTCACTTTATTCTTTTTAAAAGTTTTATTGTGGAAAATGTCAAACATATTTAAAAAGAGAAAATGGGTTAATGAATCTCTTTGTGCACATCACTCAGATCCAACCAGTGCCAGCTCAAGACCAATCTTATTTCTTTCTACACTCCACCAATAAAGATATCATATAATTTCATCTCATCGCATTTCAGAGTGTACGTCTGAAACAGAAACACATGAATATGTACTGAACTCTGAGACTACATGAGCACTCTTTTCAAGATACCGTCCAATGGCAGAGACTATTCATCTGGTTCTTAAAATTGAATACAGATCATCACACATTTGATCCAGCTGTGAGGACTGATAGCCAATGTGAAGAGCAAACTGGGAAGGCAGTCATAGATAAAACAGGAAATATAAAAGTAATCTCAATACCGCTAGTCTAGGAAAAACTGACCATAATTTAATGTCAAATATCAAGTGTGTGTTCCTAGACCCTGAGTATCCTGTAATGTTCACAGAGTGTTTGTTTGCATTAGGGTCCTGATGACATTTCTATGTTGCCATTGGTTGATAAGCCTCTTTGCTCTTCTTCAATCTATAGGTTCCTGCTTTTTTTCTTGTAACTGTGGGGGTGAAGAACACTCCGTGTGTGGGGGTGTGGTGGGGGGTTTTATTCCTGTAGGTTTTCTACAGTCTAAATTTTGTTGCGTACATCTCTTAGGGTCATTTAACATTTGTCTCTTTTGTTCCTTGTAAATGGTAGTTAGATCTAGAGTTTAAACAGGCTCAGGTGTAATAGTTTTTGGCAAGGCTACATTGGAAGTGACTTAGCACATTTCCATTAAGAGATACTTAGTGTCTGCCTGTCTCTTTTTGTGATGTTAGCTGCCGTTGGCAATCATTGACTGGATTTATTAACTCATCAGAGGTTGCAAAATGACATAATCTCGTATTAACATGATTTTTTTCATTTGTTACGGGCATACTTATATAAAGACTAACTTCTCTCATCAACTGGTGACTCTGAGATACAATTCCTATGGGAAAGGCAGGATACAAGCATCATTCTTTTCAAAATTATAAGTTTGTTCCCTACATCCTCCAAAAGTGATCAATTCGTGGTGTGTTGTGGCATTTTAAGCCTCATGGTGAACTCCTGAACTTAAACGTACTGTATGTTTCAATCACTGCAGTTACCATTCTCATCCTTATTGATGCTCAAACTGCCCACCTTTGGACAGACGAGGCTCATCTTCGTTGGTTCTGGGTCCCTTTGCCACACTTCTAGTAGTTTCTGAATGTTTCCCTGCTCATTAGCACAATGAGGTTTTCCACGCTCATCTTCTAAGTTCCAGTCTCACACTTGGAATCACCTCTTCCTCAAAGAGTGCATTGATTTCTTTTTTTTAAAACAAATATCTTTCAACTGAACCGGTCCCTCTCGAATCATTTTTAATTGGACAGCATAAACAGAAAAACAAAGTACTGTCTTTCAAAAGGTAAGGAATTAACATGTCGGTTTAGAACACCCTGCTAATAGCTGAATTCAGTCGTATTATAGGCCAAACCATAGTTTTCTATTTCACAGATCCTAATGTTCCCACAAAGCAAAATAATGTACACAATACTGCTTTACGAAACTCAGAAATGCAGGCCAGTAGTGCAGACATTTGACTTGAACTCCAACACCAAAATCAAAGCAGGATTCTGTTATAGTTTTTGTGTAATGATATCAATTACTTGTATTTTGGTGACTCAAATAACTGCTGCCCATGTCAATGTTACGGTCACCTTGAAACCTTATGTTTACATGGTCCCTTCAAACCTTCAGAGTCCTTTCATTGGCTTGGCTGGTGTCCCTACTGTCCGGATAATACCTCAAGGACCCCCAGGCCCAAGGCTGATGCCCAGCACTGTCCCTTTCACTTTTCACAGAACCTCTTCTCATTAAACCCTGACTTCTGGAAGCAGTTATTGCCATGTAAATTACTGCATTCATCAAGACCTTTCCAATTTCCGCTTCATCCTAGGGGTACACCTCATATAGGTTACAGTGAAGTCTCGAGTGAATTGGAGAAAGTGCTTGGATGTAAAGCAGTCCTACAGTAGGTCATCTGGCAGCTCCGTATTCCTCTCTCGTCGCAAGAGCCCCGCCGACCTCCCAACCCAGCCTGTTCCATCACTGGCAAGAGGTCTTGGTCTGTGTAAGGGGTACTGAAGGACCTAGCTTAAAATGACCAAAGGGTGCTCCATATTATAGATCACCTAAAGTCACTACAAACTAGGATTACATCAATCCCCTGGGAAGGAAGATGTGGGAAGCATCAAAAGTTCAAAAATAGCCAAAGTGAAACTGACGGATCACTGAAGTAGTATATAGTAAAAGTTTACTGTACCCACACCAGAAATATCATTGCAAACTGGGAGCACGCAAATTGAAACATGGAATGAGGCTCAGGGGCATTGTGATAAAGCAACTCATATAGTGAGAAAGCAGTGACTTTCTTTGCAGTGATTGGTTATAATATTAGAATATTCTTAAATAACAGGGATTTGGTCAGTAGTTACCTCATATCAAATTTGGGAAGCAGTTGAAGTTGTGCTTATAATTTCCAGAGGCATAAGCAAGAATAGCCTCAGGTCAAGTTAGTGTCGTAAAATAAGCTAAACTAAGCTTTGTTTGTATGATTAAACTGGTTTTGTCTGCTCAGAGAATTTTCAAGGTTGGTCTTTGTGGGTTTTTTTAACAGAAGAAATAGGTACAATGGATTTGATTTCAATATACAACCAAGTGGATTATTCTGAGAATTGGTGGTCCTATAAATAATCTCAGCTATATTTCACACGGATGTTATACAATTCCTGGCTGGCCTCTGACTCTGTTGAAGAGATAGCCAGAAGGTAGAAATACAGGTGATCAGAACATCAGACTCTCTGCAAACGAGGCAAGTGGGTTGAGCTCATAGGAAGTTACGTAGAAACTGGAAAGACTCAAAAGATGGGTGAAATGTGAACCACTCAGTAGTTACCCAATGCAGAGGGACGGTTGGCTTAGACACTGAAACCTGGGTCAATGGCCTGAGTAGGATTTAGTCGTTTGATACATTTTTGGTTGTCTGGATGACATTGGATTATGGTTGATTAGATCATCGTTTGAAATATTCTCATCTTCTCCCTGATTTCCATTGGATGAAAATATTTTTCAGCTCCTTTGATGTTGGGCATGGCAATGTAATTTGCTTTGTTCTCCTGATGGATGGAGTGTATGTCTTGCCCTTTGACCCTGGGCTTGCTTTGGCCCATGGGAGATTACCAGATGTGATGCCATCGAGTGTTGAAATGTGCTTATGCAGTTGGGCGGCTTAGTCTCTGTGCTTCAGCCATCGCCCTGAGAAGAATATTCCCAGGCTTTCCTCCTGTCCCCAGAGGAGACTGAGGGACATTTGCAGCAGAGCTGTTCTAGCAAAGCTTCCCCTGCAGTCTCCCAGCTAACCCACAAATGTGTGAGGTAATGAAGACTTATTATTTTATGCCTCTAAGATTGATGGTTGTTATGCAGCATTATTTATTATAGTCAACCAATACACTGATCAAACAGCCACTGCCAGTTACTGACCTGGATTATACAATTACAGTACTAACTGTGGTGGGAACTGTGGCAGCAGTTTTGATTTCCTTTGTTTTCAAAGGATTTTATTTTTTTATTTTGTTTGTTTGTTTCTTTCTTTCTTCCTTTCTCTTTCTTTCTTTCTTTCTTTCTTTCTTTCTTTCTTTCTTTCTTTCTTTCTTTCTTTTATATATTTCAACAAAGGATTTTAAAGACCTTTATTGGAAAGATCTCTCTCCTTCCCCCATACTCCTCCACCTCTTCCTTGTCTCCGTATGGAATATGTTCGTGGAAAATCATAGGTTACAACTCTAGCTAACAAAGCGTTCTAATACTACAGAACTGAATATGCCTATATTTGTTTGTGATATTGTTATGCTCTGTTGGCCCACTAAACCTATAAAGCTTGATTGTAATTTCCTTATTTTCATGATATTCCTATATAGTTCATCTTTCATAGCTGATCTACAGCACATTAAACTTCAGGTTTAAGATGACTTATGATGGGGTTACATCCCGATAAACCCATTGTGTATTGAACATATCGTTAAGTTGAAAATACATTTACTATATCTAACCTACCGAGCATCATAGCTGCAGCTAACCTACATTAAACAAGCTCAGACCACTTACATTAACCTATAATTGGGCGAAATCATTTAACACAAGACCTATTTTATAATAAAGTATTGACTATCTCATATATTTTATTATATGTATCTTTTTGACACCATCAAAAAGTTGAAAACTCATACGTTGAACAGTCATAAGTAGAGGACCATTTGTGCCCGATGTTATATTGATACTCATTCGTGCATAAACAGGCTCATGGGCAGTTCCCATGGTGACATGTTCAGGTGACATCAAGAACTGACATGTGAGCTTTCTGATCCCAAGGGGCTCATCATCAACATAAATGATTCCACTCTTTGATAGATTTCCAAAATATAACAGATTAAAACCTCATTAGAAAGTGCCAGGCTGATTTTTAGATTGCCTTAGTTACCAGAGAGACTTCCAACTCTTCACAGCCACCATCTTCTTCTATAGTCGCACAAACACCAATACTGTGTTTTCTGAAAATAAGACCTACCCCGAAAATAAGCCCCAGTTAAGACTGTCAGCCAGACGGACGCATTTAGTATGTTATGATGATGTTGTAGAAGAAGATGACATGACTGTATTGGAATAAATGTAGATTGTTGTACATGAAAAAATAAGACATCCCCTGAGAATACGCCCTAATGCATCTTTTGGAGCAAAAATTAATGTAAGAAAATAAGACCCGGTCTTATTTTCGGGGAAACATGGTGTTACTGCAGAGAGGGACTTTCCAACTTTGGGAATGTTTGTTTCTGGCATTTCCTTTAAAAGGGGGATTTTAATAAACATACTTTTTGTTTTTTCAAAAGAGGAACCATACCATGACCCTGGCTTTCATGAAGCCCAGGAGGGCTGTGTCATATTTTAATCTCGTTTTTATGCTGTCTCTGTTGACTGTTGGGTGTAATTATTATCTCAGATTTGGGACTTGGAAACTGTCTGCACGGAATTTATTTCAAAAGATCCAGAGAAAGTAATTTAAGCCCAGGGAATGCCAAATGGGGGCTCCAGTCCGGTGCCTATGTCGAGAGTGGGAAAGGTATTAGTCTAGAAAATAGTAAAGGCTATTGGAAAGGAAGTCTGTGGGAATTCATGCAATGCTTTCCGTTACCAGAGGTAAATCTTCATTCTTGGACTTTGCACAGTGGGTGGTGCCAATTCTGCCAGCAAAGTCTTAAAATAACACATAAAAATGATTACTATAATATGTATGCCGCCACTTTGGCTTTAATTTAGAATATTCTTTAGAATGCATAGAAAATGTCAGTGCACTTCATATACCAAACATAAAATGGACCTTTGGAGCTGAGAATTAATTTAATAGTACTCCACTTAAACACATTTTTGGAAATAGCCTCAGTTCTATAAATGGCTGATACCTAAATGGTTATTCTAACAATTTTCCATATCTTTAACCATTTGAAAATAAGATGATACGTAGGAAAAAGGAAAAATTTTTACACTACAATAAAAACAGTACTAATGAACTGTTGAATCCAGAGTGAGTTTCTTTCTGACGCTAGGTGATTAAATAGTTAAGTTCCTTCCGCTAAAGGAAATCCAACCTAAAATCTCCCGCTCAGTGGACTCACATTTAACCCATACAAATATCGAGGGGAGGATGCCGCAGAGCATCATATTGCTTTAATTGAGCTAGAGTCCAAGTGACATATCCCTTAAAGAATGAGGTTACAGCCTTGGAGCAGGCCCAGCAGAGTTCTGGCCTCCTTGCCCGAGGAGCATTTTGAGTGAGGAACCCTGGAGAGACAGGGCCTTCTCCCATTTCCCCGGACTCACCTTCTAGAGGCCTCTGGAAATACCTGGGCTATTCCTTTGTCAAGACCTTAACTATTTCGTTTAAGTACAAGTTAAAGCTTGGAAAGGATTCATCGGAACCGTGAAAGGAAAGCCTCGGCATTACTATTGTATAAACTGTGTGTTTGGTCCTATCTGTCAGTCCTGGTGTCTGATGACATGTTACTGACCAGTAATTGGATCTACAAAACCTAGGACAACTAATGAACTCAGATGGTGACCAGTAGGGTGACCAGCTGTCCCCATTTGCCCAGGATCGGGGGTGGAGGGATTCCTGAGATGTGGAGCTTCAGAGCTAAACCCAAGAGTCTCGAGCAAATGGGGATGAGTTGACGTCCCTGTGACTAGGTCAGTCCTCACCTTCCTTGCTGTGCTCAGAAGATACCAACGACCCACACCTGCTGGCTTCACAGGTCCCTCCCAGCCGCACAAGGACCTTTACCTACGAGATGACCGTGGGACGCCTGGTCTGACTGCAGGTGGGGCCTAGAATTTCCCAGTGTCAGACTCAAGCTGCTGACAGGTGCCTACCACGGTGCCTCTTTATTTCTTTTCAAACGTTTACAGCCTTTATTTTGACATGAAGCGATTTTTTTAAACCACTTTATTGACATATGATTGACATACAAAAAGCTGTACATAATTCATGCACACGACTTGCTCAATCCCCAGTTCCTACTGTAGTTCTTAATCAGGTCCTAAACCCTGGCCCACTGCCTGATTTCTGCCTGTTCTTTCTCCCGAAAGTGGGATCCCGTTGCTTATGTCTTCTTGTGTCCATTGCTTTAAAGCTCCTGCTGCACCTTCTTGATGTGGTACCTGCCTTCCCTAGAGACTCCTGCTGCTGAGACCCCATTCCCCGGGGGTGTGTGTGTGTCCCAAAACATAGATGACAGTGCCCCCCACCCCATTCGCTTCTGCACCTAGAGAAATAAGTCTGTTTTCGGCAGGCAGAGAGCAAAAACCCCTCCCACTCCCACTTACTCTGCTCTCCTTGCTGTTGAGACTCCAGCCAACCTCACAAGCAGACGGTGGGTTGTGACACAGGGGGAGAGTTCCAAGCTCCACACAGTAATGCGTAGGGTCACTTCATCTAGTCGTCCAGTAGTTACGTAATCTGGGAATCATGGACTCCTCCCTTTCCTTATTAAAGCCTGACCCTTGCTCTTTAGAATAGTAGGTCTCCTCCCAGCCCTCACACCCCACGGTTGGCAGAGAAGCATTTGCCCTTTTCTGTCCTAGCCCAAGTCCTGGTGGCATCACAAACAAAATTAGTTAAGATAGAAAACAAAATGAATAAGCCATACAGACTTACATTATGTTGTTAATAGTGGTTGCTCTCTTTTGTGGGAATTGTGAAAATGCTTAATTCAATTATTTCAATTCTGGGTTTCTCTCTAATAGAAGAATGAGTTTGTGTTTCCTTCTTCTGTTTTGAGCATTTGCCAAGAGCATGGCCCTCTAATGCCTTCTTTGAAATCTTCACGCTCGATCTGTGTGTGAAAGAAAGATGGTCAGCTTTTTCAAGTGTTTTTGTGCGTGTGCCATTCGGCCCATTCTTGTGTTTTGGCAAAAGCAGTTTCTGCGACCAAATTACCGTGCTTCCCTCCTGTGAATGAACGAGAGAATACCAGCTCTCTGTGGAAGTGTCCCCTGCTGCGAGGTGACGATGTATGGCTCCCAGACCCTGCATGTTCAGCTCCCTGGCAGGAATTCCCAGTCGTTATTCTTAATCCAGAGCTGCAGTTACCATGAGAGTACTGCTTGCTGGATCTTCCGCCCACCAGGAAAATTGCCTTTCTTCATGAAATAATCCTATGAAAAGAGCTGTGGCCTGGGGAGCAGGTGAAATCATTTAAATTCTCCAGGGTTAAGTGGATTTCTGGTGTATACAGATATGCATCTTTGACATAGATAAAAACAGGAGGAAATTGTGCTAAATAGTAAGAGAGAAAACACGCTGAGATCCATTTGTTTCAGTATCTCGAGGTCCCATCCAGGAAGATGGTATAAAAGATATCAGGTGCTAGATTTTCGTGGGCTAAATCCTCCCTTCCTTAGAAAAAAATAAAAATTAAGATACATCTAACACATGGCTGGATCAGGAGCATCCAGGTTGTGCTGCCATAGCAACGCTTCTTCACATGTGCAGATAGAAACAGGATGAGGCCCACAAAATCCAGTGATGGCTAGATCACTTGGTTTGGAACAAATCATATGGACCTGTGCTTTTTTCTCTTTTCTTGGAATCTGGCACTACTGGAGAGAAGGAAGCATGATTTAATATAAAGAAAAGAGACCTGATTGAGAGGAAATCTTCTCCAAATACTGTGTTTCCCAGAAAATAAGACCTAGCGGGACAATCAGCTCTAATGCATCTTTTGGAGCAGAAATTAATATAAGACCAGTCTTATTTTACTATAAGACCCGGTATAATATAATATAATATAATATAATATAATATAATATAATATAATATAATATAATACTGGGTCTTATATTAATTTTTGCTCCAAAAGATGCATTAGAGCTGATTGTCCTGCTAGGTTTTGTTTTTGGGGAAATACGGTAGTGAATGCACCTTTCTTAAGATGGCTGACTAAAGGAGACCTTGTAGAATGGAGAAGTCTTCATAACCCTTCCAGGAGATGAACTCAGGGAATGTTGGGGGAAAATAGCCTGAACCGAGGACACTGTCGGGTAGAGGAAACTTTCCTATAAGAACAAAACTTTGTCACCTTCCGTAGTCATGAGCATGGTGTGTGACCAGAGAGGAAACCCCGATGAGCAGATTGCAACATTCTTGCTAACACACCCCTGTAATCCAGCGGCAGTAACCTTAGCTCCAGAGTTGATGGAATAATCATGTGGCAGTCTGTCCCAATGGGCCACAGATCCTTGGGGGCCATGGAGGTATTGCAAAAGCGCACAAACCATTTGCATCTAAGCCTTGTCTGTAGAAAGAATTAATACATCTCGAATAAATATGTACTATTTTTTTCAGATGAAGGTAGATGCAGTTGTGATTAATAATTACTAATGAAAAGTGTTACTAAGTTCATAGTAAATTTGTATCATTGTGTGGTCTCGATGAACAGAAATTAAACGTACAGTTCCTAACATGTGGGCAACCATTAAATTCTTTGACATTAACCAGAAGTCCTCATACTAAAAAGGGATAAGAGTCACTGATCTGTAAGCACAAATAAGATTAGTCTCCATCTGTTGAACAAATGTTGCCTGAGTTCTGACAGTGAAAGTTGTATAATGTTCTCAGGAAAAGCTGAAGGACCCCAGAGTATCTTGACAAACACAGAATTCTTGAGAACCACTTTCAGGATTCCTTCATTTCTTTTTCCTTCAATAAAACCCACTCAAGTTCATGATATTCTGCTCTTTCACTGACCTCGTGGACAAGGTCTACGTGTGAAGTAGGAAGAATTGAGCAACTTGGTGTACAATTGCCTTACTATCTCCCAAAGGTAAATCCTTGTTTTCTTTCCTGCTTACATTTCAGAGCCAATACACCACTAATAATTCATGTCTGGAGGAAGACTGAGGAAGGCTTATTGAGTGAATACGCCGCACGATAGTTTTTATGGCACAGAGGACAATAGAGTTTAAGTGCTTACCTTCATGGTTTGATCCGTACGTGGAGTCATCCAGCTGAAGGACTCCTCTTTGAGATCTGAGTTAGACTAATTTTACTTACGACAACTCACACATCCACTCTGCAGTTCATAATGCTTCACATGCTGTATGTGCACAGGCTGCTTTACAATGAGCAGGGGACAGACTCTTGATGACAACTGAGTAAAATATAGGCTCTTCTTCATGTAGTATTTATTTCTTAGTCTCCTTTCTTGCCATGGTTCTGTAAACTTTTTGGTTATACTTTGTTGTTTAAACATCATCAGCCTCCTAAGTTCAACAAGTTGATTATTAATTATTTCAGTGGAAATATTTTTCACATTACAAATTGAATTACTAAATATTTTGTTTGGTCACCACATGTTTAGAAAAACCATTTAAGTGTCACTGACGCGAGGCTGTCCCAGAAACAAAATTAGGGTGACACACACAATTGTAGCAGGAATTTATCGTCATTCGTTCATCCGTTTATTCAGCAAATAGTTATTGAGCACCGTGCTCAAAGCATCTACTCCTTAAACAACCTCTGTACAATAGTCACTTTCAAATGTCTCCCAACACACATTTAAAATGCCTTATATTTTCTCAAATTCTCCGTGATTGCTTGTTTCTCTTTTGAGCTGTTTTCAGTCTCCCCCAGTTACTAATAGTTCCTTAGCTATTTGACTATACTCACTTTCATTATATAGATAAGCTCAATAGAACTAAATATAAAATTGTCCTCTCATGTAAAGTTGAAGAACAGCTTACATCTTCCATGTGGTGTTTGGAAATTATTTCAGTGTGTTTTAATTTTGATTGCGTTTGTTTATAAATACAAAGACATTCTAATTGGATATTGGTCAGTACATCTGTTATTCATGAAAACCAATCTATATATGTTTTCATACATGTCGTCTTGGAACCTTGGTGAGATGTCCCATGGAGGATATTGCCTACGGGCAGGGCCTGCTTCGTGCTGGGGTGCATGTTAGCTGAGTGCCCTGAGTAAGGCCAGACAGCTTTCTGTCTGCATCCGCTGAACATGCTGTTTGTTCACAGAGACATTGGGTATTTTCCAGTCTTCTAATTTTGACCAGCCTCCTGGGTGTTTTACGTTGCACGTCTCTGGTTACTAGAGAGAGTCAGCACATCTTCATGCATCTTTCTTTGCTATTTGGGTTCCTTCTCATGAATTGTTTCCCATGTCCTTGCTCGTGTGTGTTGGATTTTCTGGACTTGTTGAATTATTGGACTGACTTTGTCCCCTTCGATTTATAGGGTCTCTTTTTGTATTCTAAATATTATCCCTTTGTTGGTGTTAGCTACGCATTAACTTTGCCTATTTTTTTTTTCATTGATCAACAATCCTAAAATCCTTAAATGGATTTGATAAGGTCAAATCAGTGTGTATTTTTGCCTATTGATTCTTTTTTAGAAGTTTTGTTTGAGAAATACTCTTCTGCACCCAAAGACCACAAAGATATTCTTCGATTAGCTTAGGCTTTAACTGTCTCTTTCAGGCCTTGTTTAGGTGACGGTCATCTTTCTTTGAGTGTAGAGTTACACTCATGAATTCTTCTGGAGTCTGCCACCGTTTTGAGTGTGAGGTGGGGATCCACCTTTATATGTCTCAATGCTGAGCCAGCTTTCTAAGCACCAGCTAATAAGCAGACTCATCATTTTTCAAGTTCCCGTTTCTGAGTCTAAATTCATTCACAACTAAAATCTGTCTACCATTTTACAGGCACCCAATAATTAGTCACTGAAATACCTACTTCTGTGCTGCAGATTGTATCCAGGATGGACAGATTGCCGGTGTTATCAGTGAAGGTAACACACTTGTGAAGCTCCAGGTGGCTGCAGAAATAGATAATGTGCCATTCAGAGCATTGCAGAGCTCAGATTCTTATGTAGCTACGAAACAGTCATCTTCACACTCTTAGCCGTAAAAGATGAATACAGTCTTGTTAGTAAGCACCCCAATACACACCATCCTCGAAAGCACACTTTCTGATTCTGGACTTTGTCCTCTAGCTGTTCATGGCTACAGGAAAGCAGAAGTGCCATTCAAAGCATGAACATCAGTCATGCAGACAGAAGGGATAGGAATGTTCCTCCAAGATACTCAAGGGTTTCTTTAAAAAATGAGAATTGCTCTGAGACAATAATGCCTGCCCTCAGTATCTCTAAAATGAGGTAATGTGTATGAGTACATTCCCCTAATGTAAAAAGAGATCATGATTTTCATACTCAATAATACCTTCATTAGATCAACTTGGGGACTGAAATTTGATTTGTTAGTTTTTTCATGACCTGGGCTTTAACTTCAGCTCTTAGCTAAAAGCTTCAATGGGATGGCGGTTCTACCTGGGGCTCTCTCTGTTTCAGGGTTAACTTTTATGGTTGATTTCTGTGGTAAACTCACTACTGATTATTAATTCTAAATGCAGTAGAAATACCGGTAGTCCTCATTTTTTTTTAGGAGTTTTGATGGTGTAATTTTATCCAAAGGATTAATTGTTAAGAAATTATAAGAAACAGACAAAATCATAAAAATTGCAAATTTTCCAAATTTAAATTGAACAGTCTTAGTTCAATTGTTTCAAAATAGAAACATAATACTTCACACAATATTTCCTACTTAGCATAAAAGTTCCTATCAAGAAGAAGGTGTGGACCAAAGGGTTTTTTTTTTCTTTTTAATAAACTGGAGAATCCAGAGTCTTTATCATGCAGGATAAGCTAGGGCATACGTGTAGCAAACACTCCCAAAATCTTGCAACAACAAAGGATTAACTCTTTTCTGTGCCACAAGGTTCATGGCGGGGGTGGGGCTCCTCTTCCTGCCACAGGGTCCACACTTTAATCCAGGCTGTCCTAGCAGCCTCTGCCGGGAACACTGCAGGGAAAGTTCTGAGGGTCTTGCCTCAGCGATTAAATGCTTACAACTTCTTGGCAGATTTGGGTAGGTGGCCCCACCCAACCACGAGGGGCCAAGAAGGGCAATCTTCTCACACCCCTGTAACGGGGTAGGGAACCAAAAAGGGTTGGCAAGCAGTGTGAATGAGTACCACCACGATCTCTTTTAAGAGAAAAAATTGTTAAGAATACAGGATTCGGTTTGAGAAATACCGACTTAGGAAGGTAAATGCTTGTCTTTTTTGTTTGTTTGTTTTTAAATTAAAGTTTATTGGGGTGACAATGGTTAGTAAAGTTACATAGGTTTCAGGTGTACAATTCTGTATTACATCATCTATATCTCACATTGTGTGTTCACCACCCAGAGTCAGTTCTCTTTCCATCACCATATATTAGACCCTGTTTACCCTCTTCTAGACCCCCCCTCCTCCTTTACCCTCTTGTAACCTCTAAACTATTGTCTATGTCTATGAGTTTTTGTTCCTTCATTTGTTTGTCTTGTTCTTTTGTTGTTTTCAGTTTTATATACCACATATCAGTGAAACCATATGTTTCTCTATTTTTTCTGTTTGACTTATTTCGCTTAGCATTATACTCTCAAGATCCATCCATGTTGTCACAAATGTTCCTATATCATCTTTTCTTACTGCCGAATAGTATTCCATTGTGTATATATACCACAACTTCTTTATCCATTCATCTATCGAAGGACAGTTGGGTTGTTTCCATGTCTTGGTCACCATAAATAAAGCTGCAATGAACATTGGAGCACACATATCTTTATGGATAAATGTTTTCAGATTTTCTGGGTAGATACCCAAGAGAGGGATTGCTGGGTCATATGGTAATTCTATTCTTAACTTTTTGAGGAACCTCCACACTGCCTTCCATAATGGCTGCACCAGTCTGCATTCCCACCAACAGTGTATGAGGGTTCCTTTTTTCTCCACAGCCTCTCCAACACTTGTTACTATTTATACTTTTCAATTCAAATTATTATTGCAAAGGAGAGGTTTCACCTTTATAACTGGTAAAAAAAAAATACTTTGGTCAAAGCATGAACACAATTTAAAGTTCTTATGGAAAAATAAATGACAACCGGTTTTCCAGTCAGAGAAACTGCAGCTTCAGGACAGACCGGGAGCAGACAGATTGGGTGTGCCCAGGGAACAAAGCCCTGTAGCACACGTGGGAAACGGAGGAATGGCAGGGCAGCCAGGCCTCTCCATGTGCACTCTCCATGTGGGGCCCTCTCAGGGCAGAGATTTAGACAAAACACCCTGAAGAGATAGATGCCTGTGAACCAAGCCAGGGGGCTAAGCTGGCCCCCCATTGCCGTCTTGCTAAGAGTCTGGTAAGAGCTGTGTGAGGGGAAAGAGGAGACAAAACTGGTTTCCTGAGAAAAAGACTGGCAGGAATTGAGGAGGTAGCTGACCCCAACCTGCAGGTCTTAGGAGAATCCTGTCCTGGACTTGCTCTTCACCATGGCCCTGGGCACTTATGTGATGGGGACAGTTGTAGCTCTGTGGAAAAAGGGCTGCCAATGCTCCCAGGCCCAGGCAGAAAGTCACTAATGGGGCGAAGCTGCAGTGTTACTGGAATCCTGCAGACACCTGAGTGCCTGGAAAAGACAGAGCTGGGTTGGGTGAGAGCTAGCAGAACCTCATGGAAAATACTCCCCCAGCTTGTGAGGAGAAAGGCCGTCTCATGAGTTTATGTTCTATTACTATCATGTCAAAGACAGTGTTGTTATTAGAATCGTTCCTGAAGCATTCACAAGACTAAAAAGGAATGATAAGAACTGTGACGGATGAGAGTACAGGCTCCCCCCACCCGCTGTCTGAAAGTAGACATGCTTGTAAAAACTTCCAAAAGCCAAAATGGTGGACAGTGAAGAAGCAATTACCTACCGTAGGACACATCTTGCTAATGGATGCACAAAATAATAAAGCACAGATGCTCACAGGCGCAGTCCAGAGCTGTGGGGCTGCATGCTGAGATGCTGTGTGCCGTTCCCAGGGAAGGAGCTTGGGGGGCCACTCTCGCTGCAGGGTACGTTCTGTCTCTATAAAAGACTCACTTATAAACAAAGTTTAAATGCTATTTTTGCTTTTGCCTTTTTTCTTAAAAGTGAGAAATCCTCTTTGGATTTCTTTTGGTTAGCAAAAACAAGTGCTGATATAGGCCTTTCATTCAAATGAAGTGGCATAAAGCAAACTTTCGAAAAGTGGGAGGACAGTAGTATGTGGTTTTGATTTTTATTTGTGATATATGAGGCGATTTGCTTTCTTCACTTGCTGTAGCTTTTTCTCTCTCTTCAAAAAAATCTTTGTCTAACTAATGACTTATAGCCGACGATGCATAGAACTGAAAATTCTGTGTACTAGAACATGCCACTGTACTTGAAGACACTGGGCATTCTCTAAAATTTGATATTTTGAACTTTTCTGTTTCAGTAACGATCATTGACATTTATCAGTGCTACTGGGGAGTCCAATGACATTTTTAATTCAATCCACTCGCATCAAATTTTGGTGTTGCTCCCCCAAGTTCCAAGTTTTTAGGATGAGAGTTTTAGGACCAAGAGTACATTCTTTTTTTTCTTCCTCTTCTCCTCTTATTTTAACACCTCTCCCATTCCCCCTAAAACCCTCTCAGATTTGTTTTTTAGAAATGAAGAAATGTTCCAGCACATGACCCACAGCTGCAACCCGTTAACCTTTGTTAATATTGAGGCTGCACTTTGGTTCCCTCCTGGGACCTCTAGATAGAGGCACTTTTGCTGTTCTAGGCAGCAAGCCCAGTCGTGGAGGAAGGGGAGGGCCTCTCTCAGGCCAGACTCAGACGAATGGAATAAATACCTTCTCGACAGAATATCCTAACGACCTGGGCCCAAGGTCGTTTGGATCTGTTCTGTCCAATACAGTAGCCTCGTGCGACACTGGAGCCTTGAAATGTGACTTGTTGGAATTGAGATATACCGTGACAGTAAACTGCACAGTGGACTCCAAAGATTTAGTGTGACATAAAGCATACAAACTATCTTATTTGTAATTTCATACAGATTACATGTTGACATACTATTTTAGATAGATTGGATTAAATGGAACACATTAAAATTAATTTTGCCTGTTTTTTACCTTCTTAAAATGTGGCTTCTAGAAAATTAAAACTGACATAGTTGGCTCACATTATGTTTTTACCGGACAGCATTAGTCTAGGTGATAGGACTTGTTTTTATAATAACTACTTTAATGAGCATCAACTACTCATGATAATTTTAATATAGCTGTTTCTTTATCATATGAGATCTTATATGGTAAATATTTTATCTACTCTTGTTTTAAAGTATATGGAGGCTTTAAAAAATGTCCCAAAGTACTATGGGTAATTTGGTGCATTCTCTTTTATGGATGACAGGTAGCACTGTTGCCACCTAGAGGCTGGCCATAGCTCTATGGTGTTAAATACTATTCCTGGGCCGACTAGTGCTGACTCTTGTCTGATGGGTTGTCCATGAGGTGGTGGGTTGGAGGCTGTGGGGACACCACAGCAGTCACTGTGTACTTCCAACCCGCCCCCATCCTCCAGCTCCCAAAGCTTATATGAAAGACCTATGAGGGTCTGACTTTGAGGGTGCCTCCTGGTCCTCCAAACCAGTGAGCCCCAACCTCAAGTAATACCGGGGGTGCCAAAAAAATGTATACACATGCCTTGTATTCATCTTTTGTTATCGGTATATATTGAGTATTACCATTTTAATGCAGTTTTTTCCTTTCTTAAAATGTGTATACAATTTTTTAGGCACTCTGTATTTTATTCATACAGACTTCTTAGAGATTAAAAACTTCTAGAAAACAGAGCCTGTGGGAAATTTATGATGACACTTCTACTGACTAAATACCAGGGTTAGATTCAAGAACAGATAAATTCCCCTTGTCATCAGTGTCTTCACCTTTCCTTGTGAAATATGGTACTGATGAAAAAAATACCCTACCTATTGAGAACAACCAGATGAAACTGAAAGGATGGCCATGCAACCACTTGACATTGTCCCCTCCCCTGCCTGTGGCACACCCTGCTAATCAGCCGCATTCTTCCCTCGTATATAAATGGTTATCGAATTGAATCTTCAAAATGATAATGAGGTGAATGTTACTGCCTTCTACTGATGAGAGAACTAAGGCTCACAGAGTTTAAATAACGTGCTGATAAAAAATGTTCTGAGTTAAATATCGTATCTCTGGCCTGACTCTGTTGGGTCGTCTTTCTTCACCAGAAACCTGTCCCCATCAGAGGAGATCTGAACACCATATTTACAACAGATTGTTATTTATAATGTCTTTCTCTTCCTTGGCAATTTAAATTAAAATGTCAGCTTGAATAAATGTTTCAGAAAGTCACCAGGAAGAATTGTAAACAGAGCTAGATTAATCAAAGAAAGATAATAAAGTACTCTTTTAACACAGGGCACATGATTGTTAATATAACCCAAAAGTCTTGGCAGAATTAAGAACATTAAAAGACAGATAGAGCAAACAGCAATCAGCTCAGTAAATAAATAAAAGGAAACTAACATGTGCAGTTCAACTCTGAGCAATACCTTTTTCCAGGAGGGACATTACTGGGCCACAAGATCCCAAGCAGACAAATGTTACCAAGAGCAATTTCCCATCTTCCTTTGCTCCATATTAAAGTGAGTACACATGGCTTAGGTGGCATAAATGTATGTTAAAATACAATGCCAAGCTAGAATCAATAGACAGTATACTGTATAGTTCCATTTACATGGTATTCTAGAAAAGCAAAACAAAAAGCAGACGAGGGGTTGGCAGAGGCTAAGGACGTGGGAAGAGGATTGACTGTAAAGAGACAGGAGGGAACTTTTTAGGGTTAAGGAAATGTTCCATATCATCATGCTGGTGGTGGTTGTATAGCTCCACACATTGGCCAAGCTCATTGACGTGTACGCTTAAAATGGCTGAATTCTATTGCATGTAAATTATATCTCGATAAAGCGAATTTAAAAGTATATATAATAACTTGATACAGCATCTCTGTTCTTTTGTATCTGATTTAGGCTAGGCAAACTTTTGTAACCCTTTGGCAATAGAAAAGAAGCACAGCTTAATTTCAAAATATAGAGATGGAAGTTGTAAGAGATTAGTAGCTGCAGCAGTCACTGCACATGAACTGCCAAAACTTTACTGGATGAATTCCATCTGAGATACAGCTTTTAGCCTCTCAAGATCTATGAACACCCAGAAAGTGGGTCATCTTTCAGAATATCTGCGTCACTGTGGAGAACATGTTAGTAAATCAAAGACCAGCTGGATTTGTTCTTAAATTGGCAAAATACTTACTGGCTTGGAAGTACTATTAATCCTCATTCACTGGACAGGCAAGATCTGTTTTATGGTCTTGGTGACCTTCGTTTGTTATCAGCACTTCATATTCTCCTGGTAGAGGATATACATCAGGCATTAAACTGGGGCTTTGGAAATGCGGCGATCATGTGACTTTAAATCTTAAAACGTTCAAATTAAGATTAATACTAAAATAAATATTTTTACAGGGTGAACTAGAATACTGAAGCGATTATTTTGTCGAATACAAAATTATTTTGCCTAAAATATTCAGTTGTTAAAGTAAAAGCATTGTTCTGGATTAAATTCTCCAGATAATTTATTACTTGTTGCTTTTGGCAACAAGTAATAGAAAACCAACTTAAACAGGCTTAGACAATAAGCACATTTCCTGGCTCATATATCTGAAATTCTAGAGTTATAGAAGTTTCTAAGTTGGCCAGACTCAGGTCTCAACAATCTCCTCAAGCCATGGTTTTCTCCCTCTTGACGCTCTGCTGATGGGGCAGCTTCATTTTTATACTGGTTCTCTCCTAGGTGTAAGATGGCTGCTAAGATCTGGTTGAGTTCACTGTTTCCTTATTAATTCCCTGAGGGAAGAGAGAGAAGATTCCTTCAGGAACCTCTGACATAAGGACAATGAAGGACTTTCCTAGAAGCCCTTTCCTCATTAGTTCAAATTGGGTCACATGCCCATTTTTCACTGGTTCAAATTGAGTCACCTGTCTATTTCTCATTGGCTCAAATTGGGTAAGATGTCCATGCCTTATTGGTTCAGAATAGGTCACTAGCATAGAGGATGGAATTACCCTTGGTAATCAGGCCTCCTCTACAACTGGAAACAGTTAGCTTTCCTGAGAGCATAAAATGATGAATTGTGTGTGTGTGTGTGTACACACACATATACGTGCATGCACAGTGCTAATTCTATTAAGAAAGAGAGAATGATACTGAGTAACAGCAAAAAAGGTACACTAGTGTCTAGTTTAAATCCATTGCTTAAATAGTGAGTTGTTTTTTCTTGTTACAAAAATAATATAGGTTTAAATTTTAATATTAAAAGAATATTTATGGCCAGAAAGAAGAAAGTGAAACCCACCATCATCCCACTACCCTGTGAGAAACATTAATGAAATTATTCAACCTTATTTTTTTGTTTAAAGATTTTATTGGGGAAGGGGATCAGGGCTTTATTGGGGAACAGTGTGTATTTCCAGGACTTTTTTCCAAGTCAAGTTGTTGTTCTTTCAATCTTAGTTGTGGAGGGTGCCATTCAGCTTCAAGTCCAGTTGTCATTGCTAGTTGCAGGGGGCACAGCCCACTATCCCTTGAGGGACTCTAGGAATTGAACCGGCAACCTTGTGGTTGAGAGCCCACTGGCCCATGTGGGAATTGAACCAGCAGCCTTCGGAGTTAGGAGCATGGAGCTCCAACTGCCTGAGCCACCGGGCCAGCCCCTCAACCTTATTTTTAAACAATAAAATAAACATTATATTCTGCATATTGTAGACACAGTATAGCATAATGGTTAGCAATACAACCTCCTCGTTAATCTACTTATTGTCTATAGGTCCTCGTTGGGTATGCTACTTAGCTTTCCTGTACCTCAACTTCTTAATGGAAATAAGAGTAGTACCTATATAAGTTCCTCCAGCACTAACCCTCTAGTTCAGAGGGCAACAATGTACAACCTGTGAGCCAGAACTGGCTTACTGCCTGTTTTTGTAAGTAAAGTTTTATTGGAACCCAGCCACAATCATCCATTTCTCTTTTGCCTATGGCTGGTTTCACACTACAGTGGCAAATTTAAGTAGTTCCTAACAGAGATGTTATAGCCCACAAAACCAAAAGTATTTAATATTTGGCTTTTTACAGATAAAGTTTGCTGACCTGTGGCTTAGATCTCTATTGTCTCATCAAAATCTAACATGTCATAATTCTGTGGTCATGTGACTTAACCAGCCTAGAGATCTGATCAGGAAAAGGTGACATCTACAGAGGTGACATGAGGGCAAGAAATGCTCACTTATTTTATCACTTAAAAACAGTTAAAAAACAGAAATAATTGAAAAATCTACAAAAGTCTTTAAATATCAAATTATCTATCTGAATTAACAAGAGATCTTGAAATATGTGATGCATGATTTCCCTTCAACTCTGAGATGCTGACATTTGGGGCCTGAATGAAAGTGAAGTTGTTCAGTCTTATCGAGTAGATAGAAGTCATAACTATTGGTATAAAATAAGAAGATTGAAGAGAAAATATAAGAAAGCCCTAATAAATTGTTGTAAATGTTGCTTTTGAAAAGAAAAAAAAAAAAAGATTTTCATCAGCTGTGTGATCAGGTGAACAGTGATACAGATATGCAGACGAGCAGACCTATCAGGGACTCCGTGGAGAGAAGAGAGTAGTCTGGGATGAGCACAGCTGGGGCCCACCCAAGTCTGAGTTGTAGAAAAGCCCTGAGTGAAAAGATACGAATTGCTGGGAGTTCTGGTCAAGATGGTGGAGTAGGTAAACACTGTGCTTACCTCCTCTCATGACAACATCAAGATTACAACTGAATTACAGAACAACCATCATTGAGAATCGCCTGAAGTCTAGCTGAACTGAAGCCCTACAACTACGGACATACAGAAGAACACACAAGAGACTGGTAGGCAGGGTGGAGATGCGGAATGGGTTGGCCTCGCACCCACATGTGACCATTAAAAATTGGGAGGCATATTTCGGCTGTGGAAGTCTTCCCCAAAGGAGTGAGGGATCTCGGCTCTACACCAGGCTCCTCACCCAGTGTTTCAGTGCAAGGGAGAGAAGTCTCCACAACTTCTGGCTATGAAAACCACCAGAGACTGTGACCAAATGAGATGGAGGGTAGCTGCACTCCCAGGAGCTTCTGTTAAAGAGCCCACACATGGACTTACTTCCTGATGGACTCACTTGCTCTGAGCTCCAGCACTGGGGCAGGAGCTTGAAAATCACCAGGGACATATGGGGAGGAACTGAATTGTCTGGCTTCAGGACGAGGGCAGGAGGGGCAGCTTTCTCCTGGATGGAGGAGTTAATGGAAACCATTTGTTTCTTTGTTGAGCCCTCTCCCCTTCTAGCATGCAGATGCAGGCGGCCGCCATATCTGAGTTTCCATCAACCTGGATAACACCATTCGTTCGGCCTACCCTGGTGATTCTGAGACCCAACCCCACTCAAATTTTGGGCACACCCAAGGCACTTCCAGTGGCTTTTCCATATGAACAGCCTGCCTTGGCTCATGCTGCAGACTTTCCTATAATCTCTCACAGTACCCAAACAAGCAGAACCTGTGTTTGGCATGTCCTATAAGTCTGGCTGAGCAGCCTGAAGCCTAGCACTAGTGACAGCTGGCCTTGGTTCATGACTTGGTCTCTTGAGGTACCTCCAAGCCCAGTGTGGGTGGTGGCCATCTGCGGATTGCTTTATGGCTCATGCCAGGTGGCCCCGGGCACAAGGCATAGGCTGCAGCTGAACTTGGCCTATCATGGGTTCCCTCCCAGGAGGCCCTCGGGCTGGCACACCCAGTGGCCAGCTTTGGACTGAGCTAGAGCATCACCTGGCTACCTCCAAGGACAACACACCCAAAGGACAGAGTGGTTAGGCAGAGCCCTGCCAAAGCAAACCCTGCTCCATAGGGTCAGCCCCTGCACAATAGCCCTTCCATTGTAGTAATGGCCAGTCCTCACAACCAATCAGCCCAAAGGTCAATCCTTCCCACTGATGTGCAAACAACAACTAAGGCTAAACTACAACAGGTGGGTGCACACAACCCAGACAAGGACACACCTGGAGAAGCTGGCTCTGGTGACCAGGGAGACAGTGCCCCTGGGCCCCACAAAGCACCTACTACATAAGGCAACTCTACTAAGACCAGGAGGCATAGCAGCCCTACCTAATAGATAGAAACAAATACAGGGAGGCAGTCAAAATGGGGAGACAAAGAAACATGTCCCAAATAAAAGCTCCAGAAAAAGAACTAAACAAAATGGAGACAATCTACCAGATGCAGAATTCAAAACACTGACTATAAAGATGCTTGGTGATCTCAGGGAGAACTTCAACAGAGAGATAGGAAACATAAAAAGGAACAAGTCAGAAATGAAGACTACAATAACTGAAATGAAGAACAGTAGAGTAGATGAAGCAGAGGATCAAATCAGTGATTAAGAAGATAAGGACACAGAAAACACCCAAACAGAACATCAAACAGAAAAAATAATCCAAAAAAATGAGGATAGTTTGAGGGGCCTCTGGGACAACATCAAGCGTACCAACATCATAGGGATTCCAGAAGGAGAAGAGAGAGAGAGAGAGCAAGGGATTGAAAACCTGTTTGAATAAATAATGATGGAAAACTTCCCTAACCTAGTGAAGGAAATAGATACACAAGCCAAAAAAGCACAGAAATGTCCAAACAAGATGAACCCAACCAGGCCCACACAAAGACACATCATAATTTAAATGGCAAAGGTTAAGACAAAGAGACAATCTTAAAAGCAGCAAGAGAAAGGCAACTGGTAACTTTTAAGGGAGCTCCCACAAGATTGTCAGCTGGTTTCTCAACAGAAACTTTGCAGGCCAGAAGGGATTGGCAGGAAATATTTAAAATGAGGAAAAGCAAGGACCTACAACCAAGATTACTCTAACCAGCAAGGCCATCATTTAGAATCGAAGGACAGAAAAAGAGCTTCCCAGATAAGAAAAAGCTAAAGACATACATCAACACCAAACTGGAATTACAAGGAATCTCAGAGGCACTTCTTTAATAAATAAATAAATACAAAATGCATACATACATACATAAATAAACAAATAAATAAACCAAATGGCAATAACTATACATCTATCACCAATTGCTTTCAATGCAAACAGATTAAATGCTACAGTCAAAAGATAGGGTGGCTGAATGGATAAGAAAGCAAGACCCTTACATATGCTACCTACAAGAGACTCACTTCAGATTAAAAGACACACACAGATTAGAAAGTAAAGGGATGGGGAAAAGAAATTTCATGAAAATGGAAACAAACTAACAAAAAAAAACACCTGTGGTACTAATACTTATACCAGACAAATTAGACTTTAGAACAAAGGCTATAACAAGTAACAAAGAAGGACCCAGTAATTCCACTTCTGGGTAATTATCCAAAGGAACCCAAAGCACTACTTCGAAGGGACGTGTATATCCATATGTTCATTGCAGCAATGTTTACAATGGCCAAGCTGTGCAGGCAGCTTGGATGTCCATCGATGGATGAATGGATAAAGAGGAGGTGGAATATATGTATATGTAAAATGGAATATTGCTTAGCCATGGAAGGGAATGGGTTCTTGCCATCTGTGGCAGCAGGGATAGAACTGGAGGGAATTGTACTGAGTGGAGTGTCAGACAGAGAAAGACAGAGGCAATGTGATTTCACTTATATGTGAAATCTAAAGAACAAAACAAACAAACAAACAAAACAGAAATAAACTCATTACAGAAAACATTTTGATGGTTGCCAGATGGGAGGGGGTTTGGGAGGTGGGTGAAAAAGGGGAAGGGACTGAGAAGCACAAACTTGTTGTTACATAGTAGTCATGAGGATGTAGGGTATAACATAAGGAATACAATAAATAATATTGTAATGACTATGTATTGTGTCAGATGGGGACTAGATCTAACGGGGTGACCGATGGGAGGGGCTTGGGGGACAGGGTGAAAAAAGTGAAGGGATTAAGAAGCACAAATTGGTAGTTACGAAATAATCATGGGCATGTAAAGTATAGAGAATATAGTCAATAATATGATAATAACTATATGTAGTGTCAGGTGGGTACTAGACTAGTCAGGGGGATCATTCCTTAAATTATATAAATGTTTAACCATTATGCTGTACACCTGAAACTAATATAAAATAATATTGAATGTTAAAAATTAAAAGGGGAGGAAGGAAGGTGAAGGGGAATAAGAGGTTCAAATTTCCAGGTATAAAAAAGTTAAGTCATGGGGGTGTAATGTACAGCATGGGGAATACAGTCAGTAATATTGTGACAGCGTGGTGTGGTGTCAGATGGTGGCTGGACTTATCATGGTGATCACTTCTTTAGGTACGTAAGTGTTGAATGAATATGGTGTACCCCTGAAACTAATATAATATTGAATAGCAATCTTAGAAATTAATTAATTAGTTAATTGCTCTGATAAGAGATACACCCATGGAAGGAAACTGCCCTCCTGTTATGAGTGGTTTTAGTCCTGAACTTAAAAATTTCCAAAAATCTCAATTATCTTAGCCAAATCTAATTTATCTAAATTATTTTAGTCAAATCTAACTTTTCCATTAAACAGTGTTTTCACTAAAGATTAGATTTTTTGGTCAAGTGTATAGCATCCTTCTTTAAAAATTTATAGACGTGACCATCAACTACAAAGAAATTTTCTAGAATAAACAGCTTTCTATGTATTTAGCAGTGAAGTGTGGGGATTCAGAACAGAGGCTCTCCATCAACTGGCTGATTTCAAATCCTGACTTGGCTGCCTTCCTGCTGTTTAATATTTAATGTCCTAAGCTGTATTTTTCTTATTTATGAAATGGGATTAATGAAAGAAAGTACAGTTGTTCCCCCTGATCTGTTCCAAAATCCCCAGTGGATGCCTAAAACCGTGGATAATACCAAACCCTATATATACTATGTTTTGTCCTATCCGTACATACTTATCATAAAGATTAATTTATGAATTAGACACATTAAGAGATTAACAATAACTAATAATAAAATAGAACAATTATAATAATATGCCGTACTAAAAGTTATGTAAATGAGCTCTCTCTGTCTCTCTCTCAAAATATCTTATTGTACCGTACTCACCTTTTCATTTAAAAGAAGCACCTTATGGCTTTTCTTTGGCATAGTCAAAGTACCAACATCACTACTCTTGCACTTTGGGGCCATTAGTAAGTAAAAAAAGGGTGATTTGAATGCAAGCACTGCAATACCGTGACAGTTGATCTGGTCACCGAGACAGCTACTAAGTGACTAACAGGCAGAGAGTGTCTACCATGTGGAGACACTGGGAAACGGACGGATTCATGTCCTGAGTGGGACAGAGTGTGACAGCAAGAGGTTTCACCACACTACTCACAATGCCACACAGTCTCATACTTATGAATTATTTTTGGAATTTTCCATTTAATATTTTCAGATTCTGGTTGATGGCAGGTATCTGTGGCAAGTGAAAGCACAGATAAGGGGGGGACTATTACACTAACTTTACAGAGTTTTGGTGACAATTAAATGAAATGATCCATGTAAAGTATTGAGCCCAGGATCTAACAAATATATGCTCCGTAGAAGTTTGCTGTTTTAATGTGGGTAATATATAGACACTATGGAAAACATTTTGATAACACCATATAATAATATATTGTCATAAATAATAACTTCCTATCTTCCACTTTTGGTATTCCTGTCTTAATTTTGAGGCAGCAAAAGTGGAAGGTAGGTAAAAAAAAAGAAATCTTTCATTGGGGTCTTAAAATTTAGAAAATTAGCTCAAGGAACATCTTAATAGGCATTGTGTTAGGTAGGGTACAGGTCAACTTGCTGCTGAAACAGAGACCCAAAAAATAAAGTGACAAAAAAAGAGAAAAGTGTTTTTCTAAACTCTAACATGCCCACCAAAAAGCCAGTAGCCTAGCACGGGGGTGGCTCTGCTCTGTGAGGCCTTCCAGAACCTGGGTTCTATTTGTCTTGTTTCTCCACCATCACCTGTGATGAGTTGTCTGGTTGAAGCTGGCTCACCAGCATCTTCTTCCATCCTCAGTAAGGGAAGACAGTAAATGCACAGCAAGCCATTTCCTTTTAAAGGATGGGATCCAGAACTTGTACGCATGGCTTCCGCTCCCACCTCATTGCTGAGGTCTTAGTAATAGGGCCACCCGTATTTGAAAGAGAGGATAAATGTGCTCAACTGAAATTCAGTGGATTCTGTTATCAAAAGGGAGAAGGAAAGAATGGATGGTGGAAACAATTAGCAGTCTTCCACGAGCATCATCGTGGAAACTACTATTTCATGGCCTCTAAGACACTATTGATTTTAAGACACATCGTCACTTTATGTACCACTAAATAAGAAAATCCGTGCTGTTTAAACTGTGACGTATTACTTTCTTATGAGCTCAGTTGTAGGACACATCCCAAATTAAGAGATATTAAAAAGTGAAAAATGTGTGTCTTGGTAAAGAAAGTGATCTAAAGACATGCATTTTGCAGCCTTTGTTTGTGTGTGTGTGTGTGTGTGTGTGTGTGTGTGTGTGTGTGTGTGTGTGACTTTCCCTGGAGTATGCATAGGCCAGAGATATCAAGCTTTGGTTGACCCGCTGAGTATAATGTTTGGAAAAGATGATTGACAAGTAACTATCAGTGTCAGTTTACTCAAATTCCTGTGACTACTAGTAGAGAGACTTTTGGCTCAAAGGCTTGGGGAAAATTTACCCAGATTTACACTCAACTTGGGCCAGATCTGAAACAGACAGTAGGGTCCTATCTTTCGTAGTCAGGGTTCTCACTTAATAGAAGGACAAAGACTGAGGGTGGCACTCTGAGGGAACAGACATGGCCAGCACACTTCACTTTTTGTCATCACCCAAACATTGGTTGAATATCAGCTTGTTGGCTTAGACAATACGGTTCCTGCCCTTCAAACGCTCCCATAGGGCACGTGGTGGGCAGGTGCAAGGATAGCGGTCTGGTGAGTAGAGACACAGGTTGGAGTCATCTGTTCACCCTGAGGTTAGGAAAGCCCTCCCAGGGGAGGTGAAATTGGGACTGGGGAGGCCTAAGGGCCCTCCAAGCAGAGGTTACAGAATGTCCAGCACAGGGAAATGCGAAACCGTTGTCACTCAGGGAATTGTGTCACATTGATTTTGGAAGGAGCTGTGGTTGTGGAGGGTTTATTGTTCAGCATTATTTCCTTTAGCATGTTTTATATACAGGAGGCAAACAGCAATCTTGGTTTAATTGAATTAAAAGAAAAGACCAACTTCTTGGATGGCCATAAGGCAATGAGCTGAATTTTCCTAGGTCAAAAAGATGCTAGATGGACAGAAGCAAAGTGGTACCTTTGGTGCCAGGCTTGCTCTTGAACTTACCATTGTCTTGTTTGTCAACATAAGTTTTGAGGATTTAATAGGTGAAGAAACACTTGTTTGGATCCCACCTGCTTTTGCCACTTTTATGCTTATTTTCTCCACCTTAATCAATGCACAAATGTATCTGACTTTAGAGCACACCTTTTTTCCTCGTTGGCTCAGAACAGTTTAGGACACAGTACTCCTGATATTAGCCTAGAACGAGATTCTGAGGGCAGCCACCACATCTCTGGGAATTTGATGTATTAAAAAGGCTAGAGGATCACACTTTTCCTCCGCAGGTTTGAGAGGTAATTGTGAAAGATCCGGGTCAGTTCAGTAAGATAATTCGATTCGGTAGCTTTGAATCTGGTTAATGACAAATCTGTAATATGCAGGTGTGTCTTGCTGTATATTGCTACTGAAATCTGCTTCTCTTGTATAGATCACTGTTACAGATGAGGAAGTTAGTAATCCATCCTTTTTAGATCTGGTGAGAACTCCCCAAATGAGGAAATGCACACTTATACTTATGTTTGCTTGGTAAGTTTGACTTGTGACGGATTCCAAAGCTTGTGTCAAATTTACACCGCAGCCCGCCTTCCGGTCGGGTGGAAGTCACCTCTTACTTCTTCTCCCTTGTCTTTCACTGTTGCTCCAGGTTCACCAGTGCAGTGGTCTATCAAGGACTCGTCATGCGCCTGGGGATCGTAGGAGGTAACCTTTATGTCGACTTTTTTGTCTCGGGAGTCGTGGAACTGCCAGGAGCCCTGTTGATCTTACTGACCATTGAGCGTTTTGGACGCCGCCTTCCCTTCGCAGCAAGCAATATAACGGCAGGAGTGGCGTGTCTTGTCACGGCATTCTTACCAGAAGGTAATTGTCCTCCAAGTGTGTGTGGCAGCCAAGAACTTGAAAAAGAAATTGTAAATCAAAATAATCAAGAATAAGGAAACACTTGTCCTTAGGAAATGTACCACTGCGTCAAAATCTTGATGCCAGTCACGCTTTAGGGATGTCACTCAATTTTCTGTTGAATCAGTGTAAAGACTCTGAGTAGAAGAGATCAGTTCTATAGATTTTTCTGTTTTGTCCACTTTTGGGCCCATTGATGGATGAAATAGATATTGAGTGACATCTGGCTTACAGCGATGTAGTTTACTTTTGATCACCTTTATCTGACTTACTGTTGGGATAACATCGATAGTGTTTAAGCTATTTTCTGAGCATCAGCCATTCAAAAGACACGGGGAGACACGGAGGCTACAAAGAAAGAAAGACATAGTTCTTGGCTTTAAAATATTCACAACCTAGTAAGGGACAAAGATATTTTAATACTCTCACAACTCACACTGATGAATGAAATAATAGAATTATTTACAAGATTTACAAATAGGAAAACAAACAAAAACAAAAAAATAAAATAAATAGTGTGAAGAATGATGAATGCATGGGTGTAGTCAGGAAAGGCTTCCCAGAGGTGAGAATGAGGCATGAATGAAGAAGGAAAAGAAATGGGCCAGAGAGAAGGAAGGGAAGGGTGGCAGTGATTTCTCCAGAGTGTCATTCCCGGAAATAGGAATCACCTCTGAGGTTTCAAGGACCGAATGTTCATTGTTATTGCTGGAATCTCCAGGCGAGAAGACTGAGGGATCTTCTGTCACCAGTGGTGACCGGCTCACAGGCCATGCCAGGAGCCTGTTATGGTTCCGTGAGCTTCAAGAGGAGGAGGTGGGGTGGCCTCCGTGTAGCTGCAGCAGTTTGGACACTGACAGTGAGGGAGAGAAGCGTAGAGTGTGGACTAAGATGGTGGCAGTCAGGCCTGGATGGGAGAGGGTGATTTCAGAGACGTTTCAGAGTTAAGTTGTTCAGGAATTGATGACTGGTGCACATGTGGAGGTTGCAGGTGACTCCAAATGCACAGTTAACACAACCCAGATTATCTCTGCCACAGGTCCCAGCAAGTGCTGACAGAGGGGGCCTTTCAAATTCCCAGGGAATGTGTGAATTAGCGCAAGTTAATTATTTCTGTGTTCCAGGGGATGTGGGGTGGGGGTTATGGGGACAGCTGGATTCTCTGGTAGTCCTTTGTGTCAGCACAAGACAGGGTGCCTTTTTTTTTTGATTTTTTTTTTTTTTTTGAGCATTTTCTAAGGACCAGGAAAGAATTGCTAATATTGTAGAAGCAAAAACACTCAGATACTTACAGATTAATTTATTAATTATATGAAGGTTTATGAAGTCCCAACACATCAGATAACCCCTATTTAAATAAAATTACAGTAATGCTTATCTTCAGAACAGAAGGGAAAAAAAAGATGTAAAGTTGTTGGTCGTATAGGAGTGGTTGGGAATCGACAGAACAGACTAGTCACATTTGTCTCGTTTTCCTTGAGTGTATTAGTTTCCGAGGGCTGCAGTACCAAAGTACCACAACCTGGGTGGCTTGAAATAACAGAAATGTATTCTCTCACAGTCTTGGAGGCTGGAAAGCAAGGTGTCGCAGGGCCAGGCGCTCTAAAGGCTGTGAGTGTGGCTTCCTCCCGGCCTCTTCCGGCTCCTGGTGCGTGCTGGCAGCGCTGGTTCCTTCCTGAGGTTCCGGGGCAGAATCTGGTCCACACCCCTCCTAGACCCTGGGTGCCAGTGTTGCTTGGGCCTCGCTTCAGTCTCTGCCTCCGTTTTCACATGACCTTCTTCTCTCTGTGTCTCTGTGTCTTAACTATTATCTCTCAAAGACCCTATTTCCAAATAAAGTCACATTCTGAAGTTCTTGGTGGGCATGAATTTGGGAGGACACGATTCAACCCACTACATTGAGTTAACACATTCTAAGAGTTGTGGAATCTGTATAATAGGTGTCGGTCAGTGCATGCCTATTTAGTATCTATTAACCATCACCACTCACCCAGGAGTGGGGATAAGCCGGGAAGAAGACAGACATAATTCCTGTCCTCAGTGGTTGTGTACAATGTAAGTGGAAGGGTGACAAATCAGGAACACTGGAGATTCCACTGCTCTTTCCCTTTTACTTTGGCCCTGCATGTTGTGGGTTTAGTTTAAAAATGGAGTTCTCTAAGATGGGGTCTTCTGTTCCCATCACCTGTGGAACAGGAAATTAAGTATTCATTGCGTATGAAATTAGGAAAGTGGGGAGAAAGGTGAATGACTTAGTTTGGTCTGTCATTTTGTGATGTATACTTTACCCTGGAAGATTTTCTCTGGCTCTAGACTGCTTGGGATGATTTTAATGTGTGCTGCATTCAGCATGACCCTAGAAAGCATGCAAGACTGTACGTACGTCCAAACCAATGTTGTTGTAACTAGATGGGTGGGAACCAAGCTATTGTGTAGAGACACTTTCACCCATTGGAAAATATGGGCACCAAATAGACTTCTCTGGTCTGATCTGTTTTGTTTTGCAGATAGAACTTCCTGTTTTTAAACTTTAGTGTTGTTCTTAGCTTTGTTGAAAACTAATTGCTCTTATTTTGGACACATTTTGTGTGTATATTCTGTAGATCCGGCTGCTTTTATAGTCACATGTCCATCACGATTGGCAAGGATAGGTTGCAAATCCCTAATGCTCCCTGTGAGTGACAAATAACCCAGGTTCCTCACTGGAGTTGACGGTCCTATGTCTGCATAGCGTAGCTTGTGGACTTGGTTACGGGGGCTGCTCGGCTAACATTAGAAGGACGTTTCCTCTCAGTCACTTTTGATGTCATCAACAGGACGACAGCCCTGTGGAGAATGCCCATTGGCCTTTTAGGAATCAGGGGTGGAATTCTGTCACAGAAAACGGCTTTTCCTCCACTCCGCACACCTTTGCATTGGTCTGAAGAATAAAATTCTGGAAAAATACATAGTCTTTCTGGCTGTACCGTATCCTCATGTAAGACTTACTGCTTTTGATCCGAATTTCTGAACTCTAATCGAAGTCTGCAAAATAGAGAGCTTTCTTTATCCATCCTCATCTGCCATCTTTAATTTGAGTTTATTTAGGATGGTTACAAACCTAGCAGTTTGGGTAAGAGGGACCCTCTTTCTCTGGGTTTTCATGGCTCTGTGGAAGACAGTTTCAGCTTCAGTCCTCATTTTAAAATTGTCTTCCGGTGTTTTGCTCATTGATCAAACGGTATCTATTCCCACTCGACCATGAATTTAGCATATTACTGGGATGACCATGAGTTTTTGTGTGCATGTGTAATAGTCACATGTCATTTATACTTTCTAATAAATTGTTTTCATTTCACCCTTTAGTTGATAAACAGTGCAGTGCCTTTGGGACTTGTGTGACACATTTCACAGAATATCTCTGTCCTGGTAGAGGTGTAGTTAAATACTGGCTTCTACTGCTTGGAAGGAGTTGAGGGTCTTTCAGATTAAGGTCAGCAGATAGGATCAACCATGTGTCCTCGAGGGTGTCAACTTGACAGTGTTTTCCAAATGTTTTTCTGGTTATTTTTCTGTGAATTGTTTCTGAATTAACTAGTTGTTTATCTCTATTCACTGAGCTAGCCATGTGTTTTTCGTGTGTGTGTGTGCATGCTATAATTTGATTTGTTGGGGTTTGTTCTTTCCAGCAAACTGTCCTATCCTCAACTATAAACTTAAATTGTCATTGCAGCTGTCAGTGTGACTCACTTGTAGAGCAATCAATTGATACAGTAGAAAAAGCCTATAACGTAAGGACCTAATCTGGATAACCAACTTATTTCCACATTAGCAGTCTGAGAGGAATGGTTGGCAGCCTGGTTGGGCAGGACCCAGGGAATCTGGGCACTGGCTCTCACATTCCGTTCCCGGGCACCTGGCCCTGCACCACCTGCTCACCGAAGGAAAGGGTGGAATGCATTTCCTAGTCTCCCTCCCCGGCCTTTCTGAAAAAATGCAGACTAAATAAAACACATGTTTACAACGGTTCTGTGCCAGAGCAGATGGTGGCCCAGCGTATCAGCACACCCCTGATATTCCTCCTTCTGTGATGTAACTGTTAATATGAGAGCTGCAGGTGTTCTCATCCGGGAGAAACATCAAGTACACCAGGACGGACAGGCCCGTTTGCAATCTAAACGTCATGAACTGGGGCCTCCCAGCAGTGATCTGGATTCTTGAACCATCTTTTTCTGTGCTCGCCCTCCTAGGCAATTATTTTATATAGTGGACTTTACATTTTTTTGATTTGTTAACTATTCTTTAGTGAGAACATGCACAAATCTCCTGAGCATGATTCTCTTCTTTCAACCTCCTCGTTCATGCCCACTTTTCCACCACATAATTGTATATTCCGGAAAAGTGCAATAACTCCAGAAGACAAAGGGTCATTTAGTGCTGAGTGAGCATAAGTAAGTGTAAGTATAAAAGGCAAAGGTTTCCTTTTCAAGGATGGAAGTCAGACACATGCTGAATGCTTTTCGCTGTGGTCGGGAGGCCAGGTACACTCTTGTTGATGCGGTCACGTGTCCTCACCCCATCGTCTAGGAAAGCATAGCATAACCTCCACAACTCAAGAAATCTGCATCATTGACTTTTTAGAACAAAAATGGTTTACTCCTTCTTCCCTGAAAATACAAAAGAAAGAAAAGATTTAATAAAGAACATTTGGCGTTTCCCACTAAAGAGTTTCCTCATACAACCAGAGCAGCCCTCGAACAGTTCATTTTTAAATCAATGAGCCAACCAGTATTCAAGAGTCAGGCTTCTCTGGATAATTTCATGAGGGAAGTAGCAAGATTGGGGATGAGGGAGATCATGAGTTGCATGCGCCTTGATGATAACGCATAGTATGGATGCCCCCTCCCCAAAATCCCAGTCCTTGAAGCACAGCTACTCTCCAGAAACCAAAGGCAGCTTCATGTCTGGACCATTCCTGGGCTGCTGAGAAAAGCAGTTCTGTGTGTTATCACTAAGGGGTCTGACTAGAAAGAACAAATGGGCCCCAGACAGTGGTGATGGTTTTCAAGGGCACACGCGAAGGCTGTCTTCCAGAAAAAATGCCAGTGTACTAGGCAAGGAATGTTGTTTTCAGTGTAGTGGCCGCTCAACAAATGGTTCTTGACTGTATCTATAATCTGACCCTGCTCAGAAAGGCAGTTAACACCCCAAAACATCAGTGAGAATCCTGGTGGGGGTTGTTGCTGTTGAAATTTGGCTACAATATTAGAAGACATCAATCATTTATGCTTAAAATTTGCGAAGACGAAGGGCTGGGAGAACACTAAGCAAACGCTTTTCATTGTTTTGTAAAACTTCATTGGAAGCAGACCCCTAACTCTCGATTTCCACAACTTTCTGTGTTTGCAGGAATACCATGGTTGAGGACCACGGTTGCTACCCTGGGAAGACTGGGGATAACCATGGCCTTCGAAATTGTTTATTTGGTAAATTCAGAATTGTACCCAACAACATTACGGTAATTGCATCATATATGTCATGGTTTCTCCTAAGTAATTCTGCAGCCAAATGTTTTGAATTGACTTAAAGACCGTGAAATAGTTTCCTTAGCTTGGTGACATATTAGTCTGGGCTGAATGAAGCCAGTCAAAACAATATGCTTTGAGTTGTAGCTGCTTTCTGCATTGCTCGCCTCTGCATTTTGTGACAGAACTAGTTCTCATACCAGTGTCGTCATACACAGCCGTGGCTTTGTGGAAAGGCCCTGGACTTGGCTCGTTAGTGCGCTCGCTTAGATGGGGGTTAAGTCCGTCTTCATCAGCAACACACAGGTTGATTGGGGATGATTGATGGGTGGGGGCCAAGGGAGCAGCAGATGGGAAGCCCCGGCTCCTGGCTGGGGAAACTCCAGATGACAGCACAGGCACTGGTTTAGTGAGCACCAGAGGGGCAGGTCTGCAGGAAGACCCCGGGGGACTCTGTTTGGGCCGTGTGTAGTATGAAGAGCCCATAAGAAATCGTGAGAAACCCACAGGCTTGGCTAGAGCTGAGCTCAGGAGAGAAGTGTGGCTGATTGATAAAAATTTGGAAGCCATCTGAATGTCGACACGCCACAGCCTCGTTCTGACCACGCTCCACATCTCATGGCTGGGAGCAGCCCGTTAGTGCCCGACGAAATGGAACAGTGCTCAGGCACTCGTGTGCGGTGGTCTCCTTTCCTGAGGGAATGTTCTCGGCACGGCTTTCTGTCCCGCTGGGGTACCAGGGTGACACGGAAGTGTCACTGGCTGGGTAGTGAGCTGCCGATGGCAGAATGATTCCCACCCATGCTGTGGACCTCCTTGCTAGCCTCGCTGGGACTCAGCGCTCATCCAGATGTGCAATGGTACAGAATGCAAATGGTTTGCTTAGCATGTGAGAGAGTAGTAGCTATTTGCAAAGTTAAAAACCATAGCAACGGAAAGATACTGTTATAATTTCTTTGTTATTTATTTTGCTTATCTTGAATTTACTTAAATATTTTTCATTTAAAACAGTGTTGTTTTTTTTATCTACAGAAACTTTGGCGTTTCACTCTGTTCAGGTTTATGTGATTTTGGGGGAATCATAGCCCCATTTCTGCTCTTCCGGCTAGCGGCCATTTGGCTGGAACTACCTCTTATCATCTTTGGTAAGAACTCACTTGACAAACTCTTCTTAAATGCATTCATCCACATCATTAGGTGTTATACTAATGATATGCACTTAATATTTTTTATATCAACTGTTTTAGTTTTGAGGAGCCAGTCTGGTTACAATGAAATGTGCACCCTAAATGATTTAAATTTACTGTATATCAAAGGGTTGTGAGGAACTGTTCAATTTAGCTTTCTTTGTTCAGGTTCTGAATTAAAATCAACTACTACAAAACTCTTTTATGACAGACAATTGAGATAATTAAAGGCCCATAATTTTCAAGGGACCAAACTGGACCTTTAGTCTGTTTAAAAGAAGCCTACAAAACAATTGAATTATTAAGTGTTCTGTGTCTATCAGTGTCACATCTTTATTTGCTTTGATGCTAAACATGCGATGCCGAAAGAACAGAGAACACAGATGCCTCGCACATCCAACATAACCTCTTTGCTGTCCTTCAAGTTCAGGCCCTCCTTCCTCCTTCCAATCTTCCTAGAACTCACGAAAGGAGGGACCTTAAGGTGATTCAGTCCAGTGCTTCTCAAGTGCTGTCCCAACCTGTCTGCCTGGACCTCACACCCTCTACGGTCCTCAGCAAGAGAGGATACAGACGGGAGAATGCCTCATCTAACTTCCCTCCACCTCCACTTCCTTTTTTATTCATTGCTCAGTAATTTAAGTGACAATGAAAAGATTGAGCCCTTGAGGACATCCAGGCTGAGGAATGCAAAAATCCTAACAGTACTAGGGATATAAAGTCAGGTTCTAAATCAACAAAAGATCATTTCAAATTATTTCATGGGACCTGATAATCAAGGTCAGCATTGATTCTGAAGCCAGCATGAGAAAGGAAGGAGAGGGCCAGCGTTCAACCAAGATGGAGTGAGTGGTCTAGGAGCCCACTTATTCAAGATTGTGGCCTGGCCTTCAATGAGTGCTGGGTAAGCTGGCCCTTGCTACTATAGTGCAGAGAGAGCCAATCTTCCAAACAATCCTGAGTGCTTGGCACTTACTAGGCACTCAATAAGTAATTGTCCAATTAGTGAATGAACAAATGTATACCAGGTTTACAGTGGCCATGGTACTGCACAGGGTTTGAGGAACGTGAGGAAATCGTGGTAGAGGAAAACTGGAGAGCTGGTTGGGGTCACCAGAGCGTTGTTAGTTAAGGTAAATGAGCACAGATGCTTCCAGAGTGAGCTAAAAGGGATGAGGGGCTGGCTGTGTATTCTTGGTGGCTGATGCCTCTCCCGATTCCATAGGTATCCTGGCATCTGTCTGCGGTGGCCTCGTGATGCTTTTGCCTGAAACCAAAGGCATTGCCTTGCCAGAGACAGTGGATGATGTAGAAAAACTTGGCAGGTATCGTATGATATTCAGCACATCCTAAATAAAAGCAGTATTTCAAACCACTGGGGGTGGATGGTATGGAGAAAATTGAATACCCACGGGGAAAAATAATATTAAATCCCCATCTCACATCCTCAGCAAAAAATTCAAAGTAAGATGTAACAGGTTAACACAAAAAAAGCTATAAAAGAATATACATTATTTTTCACATACGGGTATGAAGCAATCTAAAGGAAACGGATTGATGAATTGACAAGCTAGAAATAACTTAAATGTGCATCAATAGGCAACTGATTGTGAAAATGATAATATAATGTGGATTATTATACAGAGATTAAAAGAATTGTGTAATGACATGGGAAGACTTCCAAGATTGAATACAAAGCAAAAAGTCACTAAACAACGTGGTATATAGTATTTATTTAAAACTAAAACCTATAGAAATTCCCCTCTGTAGCTGGATGGAAAGATAGATGATAGATGGATAACAGATGATAGACAGATGGATGATAGAGATAGATAAACAGAAAGAAGTAGGGGAAAGAGAGAGACAGAGATTGAATTTTGGAGAAGGGTGTCTAAATGGTGTGCAGGGAAAGTGAATATCCAACCAATATATAAATATGAAATATATTTTTGTTGTATCAACAAAAATTCTCATTACAAAAATTCTAATTTGCTTTGTTTGAAATATTTCTTTTAAAAGGTAGAAAGAGAGAATATGAATATAAGAGTTTGGAGGAAAATAACTAAAATAATAATATATACCCCCTGGGGATAGAAATGGATTAGAAAGTGGTGCGTTGAAGGGAAGATATTACTTTTATACTCTACAGACTTCTGTATTGTCTGATTTTAAAAAATTACAACACATGGTCTTGCATTATTTGTGTAATTTAAAAAACTTAACAACTAATTTAAAAAATAAAAAGCATTCTTTTAAATAATGGCCTAGAAATTAAGGGTGTAGATCTCTAAATTTAAAATAATGTATCAAAAATATTTATAAAAAGACTGTTACTGACCTCATGGCGGGTGTTTTCTTCCATTGTAGATTGGGAAGAGAGTAGAAACTGACTTATTTTTTTTAGGTACCTATGTGATTGATGGTTTCACGTATGTCATTTCATTTAATACTCAGAACAGGGCTGTCTAATACAAGTTCTTACCCTCACTTTTTCATGTACTAGGAAATCTATGTTTGGAAAGGTTTCCCAACTTCTACGTGCAGGACTAGGGTTGATATTGTCTGGTGCTCAGGTGTGACTCCGTTGCTTTGTGTAGTTTTATTATTTTATGCTGTATCCTACTTGATTATGAATTTTTCAAATAACGAGTATCTCCCTGATAGGATTGGAAATTTCTCTCTTCCTAGGTTCTTTGAGGTACCATCTCCCTCCTCAGAGGGAGGCAACCATTGCTAAGTGTCTCACGAGTATTTTACCAGACTTTAAAAATGTACGCCGTAATTTCATTGTATTTCACTGCCCTGTTTCTTGATGCTGTTTTGAAAAATAAGATTGATTAGTTATCCCGGAACTTTCCTAAGAAAGGCCTGTCGGTGTACTCAAAAGCAAACAGCAGTTCCTATCCTGGTGACAGATTTCTACCAGGACTGGCCAATCAGAGGACCTTTGTCTCATGATGTAACCCAGACACATTCTGTGCTTGTTTGGAAGTGAAGTGAGGAGTCCTGGCTTACTTCTCACCCAGAGCTTGACTTATATTTCACCCTAGAACAATCCAATCTGAAACTTGGGGTGAGCTGGGAGATTCTCCTTAAGCCCTGTCATTTTGTAAGCTAAAAGTAAGTCAAGAAAAGATATTTATAAATGGTATTAAAACTGTGTGAAGCCCTCTTGAGCGTTATTCCATGTTAAGGTCTTGCTTCATCCAGAAAGGAGAAACGTTTTGCTAATTGTATCATCACAGACATTTTCTTGGTTCATATCAGAGTCAGGGTGGGGGGTGCAGTCCTGCCACCCCAATCACAGAATTGTTAGGAGATCAGGAGAAAGGAGAATATTCCAGAAGTTTAAATGAAGCATTTTTTGTTCGTGTTATCAGCTCATTTCCAAACCATCTGTTACTCAATAGAAATTCATAGAGAAGTTATAAGCTGTAATGCTAATTAACCCCTGCTAAGGTCTGAAAACAGGTAAAAGATGAGCTCGGAGACGGTTATTTTCGTTACCTCTGAGTTGGGTTTTTATGAGAAGTTACACAGGACTGTATTTGATTGAAACCAACTCTGATATTGAGAAGTAACAAGAAGATTTTCTTCTAACTAGTTGAAGAATCTTTCATAAGGACTTCCTCTTTTCTCCCTTGCTTTGTTAGTCCACATTCCTATAAATGTCACCGGAAAAAGAAAAGCCCAGTTTCCAGCTCTCACCTGTGAGACCCCCCGCTGAAGATGAACGGGAGGACCTGCTCAGGCCCATCCCAAGGACCCGACGTGCCTTGCAGAGATGCGTGTGTGTCCACTTCAGCTGCAGAGATGCGTGTGTGTCCACTTCAGCTGCGTTACGCTGGGCAGCTCCAGGTGTTTTCAATACTTTACGAAGACATTCAAACTATGCAGAGTATGCTTATATAATTTTGGGTAAGAGGTTTTTTTTCTGACATTGGAGCAGTGTCTCTGACCATCGGTTACACACAGACCAGAGAAGCCCCCGCCCAATTCTCATGACAGCTCCTTCAAGAATGCAGGGTAAGGAACTGAGGACCTGGGAAGTGTACAGAAATGGGGTCATGTGACCTGATGCAGGGACGCAGGCCCTGGGCTGAGTGTCCTGGACATTCCTGGGAGGAGACAGACTGGGGAGGCTGTTCCGAGCCGTGGCCTTCTCTTCTCCCCTGGAGCTCCGGGAGCCCCCCAGCATCTGGGGCTGCAGGCATGCTCAGGCCTCGTTCCGTAAACAAGAACCAGTCTGCTGCTGTACGATTTGGGGATTTGGCTCCACTATTTATAAAATCAAGTTTGGTCCTGAGATGACTCGGGATAGTTTGGGCTGTCCTTTAGTGGGCACCTAGAGCCACACACTAGTAGTCAGGTCTTCACTGAACAAAACTCATGGGTTATGATCTCATGGGTCTTCAGATTTTAACCGGAAAGGGATATTTATGTTTGTGAGTTGGATTCTGTAACGGTACCCATGGTTAAGAGTGAAAAACGTGGACAGTTCTCATTCAATCTTGACACTTTTCTTTTCACTTGTTTGGGGAAGTAGCTTACACCTTAATTTGAAAGAAAGGTCAATCATATCCACGCTTAACAGAATTAGCAGAAACTTTCTAAGTGACTTCATAGATTTTAATAAGGGAACCGATCTTTCTTATTTGTTACTGAGACTTTTGAAATGTGGAGCTTAAACACAAACTTGCTATCTTTTTCTGACGTTTTCTATGCTATATTTGGTATATTTTCAGATTCAGTATATATCCTATTTAGAATTTTTTAATGAGTTATTTCATATGGACGGGCAAAATGCACACCAAAGGGAAATTTTGCCTATGAGGAAAAAAATTTCTATGTGAACACGGGGCATGTGCCGTGTATGCTAATTGTAAACTAAATTTAACAGGATGAGAATTTTTAAAGATTAAAATAACATGTAATCCTTAAAACACATCAGAATTGAACATGAGTGTTTTATTTTTCAATGACATCAACATGGCTCTCTGAGGATGTAACACTGTACTCACCCTTCATTCACACACACTTGCTTTTGGCTTTCTTTGCATTTCTCTTTACCGGAGGACGACTGCTGTTCCTGACACTATCACCTTTGAATTGTATGTTGAGTTGATATTTTGGTTCTGATAACAATAAAAAAAAATTTAAATTGTCAAGAAAAGTTATTTACCCTTTCTCTTCTTTTTGAACAGGTGTCACTGTAAAACACTATTTCCATGTGACATTGCGTACCGGGGCAGCCAATTAGTGATGGGGATTAAGGGGCTCAGCTTCCGTATATGTTTGTTGTTCCTCTACAGGCTCTTGGCACCATTCCTAGACCAAGTGACGCAGAATAACATTCAGACTCTTCGCTGGTCTTGTATTCCATTCCACTGCCCCGTGTACTTCCCGAGATACAACTCTCTGCCTAGTGTCCCCTGTGCGGGGCTAAAGCCAAGTTGTCAGTAACAGATTTCACTCCCAAGAATAAAATTTGTTCTCATGATGCCCCAGACACGTTGCAGCTTTGAAAACATTCATCTCAGTGCCAGAAATAGAGACATTAAAGATACGTGTCAAGCTGTCTTTCGCTGACAAAGTAAATATATGGGGCACTTACGAGGACTTTGCTGTGACGTCTTGGTTTCTTAGTCCTAGATGCAGCTATTCCTTATGAGAGAAAGTGAAATCTCTTAAGTCTGTTCGAGTTACACTATTTAAAATTGGTAGGATGCACGAAGACCATGAAAACAATGAAAATCAAAATAATTAAATCAAAGTAAGTACAGAGTTTATTTTCAACAAATGTCACAGCTGTGTTGCCTTATTATTGTAGAACCCAGCTGTCCACAGACGGGAAAAATTTATCCACAGTAATACTAAATAATGTTGAGGTTTGGCAGTAGATGGCAGTTAAGTACAGGGTCTTAGTTTGATTACTGTCAATTACTTCTGAGCATATACTAAATTCCCTACCCATGTTCCAGCATCTGGATACACTGATGCTTCACTCCGTCTCCCAACCAATTAATTATTTCTCATTGTTCTTTCAATCCAAGGAACATACGTTGAAACACGAACATAGACACCAGGCTTATTGGGGCGTGCACAGCCAAGACCCCAAGAAGTGACTCCTTGTAAAATGTATTTGTCCTTCTCGAAGCAAACCAGAGGCCCTCCACTGTCACCCTATACAGAGAGAGGGAAAAAATGTGAGGATTAAACAGCCATCCCTTTATTATGGGGTAGTCATCCTTCTATTTCCCAGCTGGAAACTTTCTAAGTATTTGAACATTCCTTTGCAATCAGAAAGGAATTATTAACATGTTATGGGAACATCTGCTGTGTTTCAGTACTTAGCAGAGTATACTCAACAAAACTATACCATTTATTGTTTGCTGGGGGAAAAAAACCCTTGTGAATACTGTACTCATCCCTTCCTGCCTTGGGTTTCTCTTAGGCAGTGTAACTCCAAGAACAATTGTAAAGGAGCAGTAGCTGGCCTTTGTCCTGTACCCTCTCCTTATGTCCTACTGGGAGGGACCCCAGAGTCCCATTCACCAGCACACTCCCCGGAAGGAAGGCGTGTGACCGTGGCAGTGATGGTACCTAACTACTGCCTTACAACCCATCCATTGGGAACTCAGTTCCTTAGATGGTCAGACTCAGCGTCGGGAGCAGACCTAAAGGGTTTCTGGACAGTATTCATACTGGGGCCTTTAGTTGGTAAATCCTCCTTGAATTTGACACGTTAGGGCTCAAATGTCTCAGGGCCCAGACAAGCCAGCACAAGGCTGCCGGGGATCTCTTCATTCTCTTCTTACCTGGCAACTGTCAGTGCCTCCAGCCAAGTGCCCAGCGCAAAGCTCAGTCGATTTGACTCTTCCATTCAGGTACTCATAGCGATTGCACACTTTATTTTCAATGACAGGCAGCTGGGCTTCCTTGAGGAGGCCAGCACCAAAGGTGCCTGTGTTTAAAAAGATTACAGAAATGGTTACTGGATGCAAAACATTCTCACCAGGAAAGTTCCAGAACAACATAGAAGCAATGACACAGCTCTTGTTTGTCCATGAGATTGGATAAAACAAAGAATTCCTAATACGACTTGAACTTTTTTTTTCTTTTTTACCTTGAGAGTATAAACATTATATAATATTTCGTGTTCCCTAGTCCTGGATTTAATAATCTGGCTTCTTTATCAGATTTGGGGGTTTATTTGTACTGTTATTTTTTGTTTCTTTTTTTTCAACTATAAAGAAATAATTTTTTATTTTGTAAAGAGAGATTGATAAATACAACTGCTACTATTTTTATATATTCTTTCAAGCTTTTTTATATGCTTCTTTTACGACTTATATCAGATTGCACAATTTTATACCCTGATTTTTTCACACAACATCCTATCATAAGGACTTTTTTTTACAATGTTGCAATCTTCATAATTATTATTTTAATGGGAGTTGACTGCTTGAGGGTATGGAGTTTCCCTTTGGGGTGAGGAGTGTAGTCTGGAAATAGTGGTGGTGATTGCACAACATTGTAAATGTACTAAATGCCACTGAATTGTACTCTTCAAAACAGTTAAAATAGCAAGTGTTATGTTATATGTATTTTACCACAACGTGAAAAAAGAAGAATAGCTGTCATCTACTGGGATTGACTTTATGTGGTGCATGTGATTTCTGCCTTTCACTGGTCCTGTGACATAGGCACGTTCGTCATTCTTGTTGCACAGTTAAGGAAACTGAGGCTAAGAGAGGGGGTACAGTTTGCTCAAGGTCACCCAGCAAGTAGGTAGGGCTGAGATTTGGACCTGGGTTTGTGACGTTGTGGCCCAGATTCTCCACTATCATGCGTATTGGCTCCTGCAGTTGCTTCCAATTTTGAAATCTTTGTTCATGCAGTTTATTCATGTTCCTTAATATTCTCTTAAGTTACCAGAAACTATACAGACATATTTATGGCCCCCCAAAATCACCAAATTATTTTCTAAAAGGGTATGAGAGTGTAAAATGTTACTAGAAAAAAAATGAATTCACCACACCCTCTGGGTATTTAATATTTTAAAAATATTTGCTAATATAATAGGTGGAAATTGTTCTAATTCATTTTCAACTTTACATTTCTCTTATAATTAGGGAGAGTAAACATTCTCCTGCGTGCTTGTTTTGCTCATTTCTTCTTCTTTATTTTTACTATGGCAAATTGAAATAGAATACTTGCAAAATCACCAGAGTAAATGCTGTTTTTCCACATGGACACACCCAGGTATGTCTCACAAATCATCCAGTTTTGCAAGTCCTGCTTTCACCAGAGTTTCGTAAAATCTTTGCTTTGCTAGCATGGAACAGCCAAGAGATGAGGTACCATCCCTTCTCCAAAGACTTTGAATAACTTGAATAATTGCCTTGAGTTCCGAAAACTTACACTCGTTCTGGACCTGACAGGAGGACGTAAGAGGACTGCCATTTGGAAAGGAGAGATTTGTCCCATCCCTGGCTGGGCAGAGCCACAGCAGACAAAGGGCCTGATCACAGGAGCCCTGGGCGGGGGTGCATTACTTGAATTGAGCAGATGTGTGGAGGGAGCAGCCTTCTCAAAAATGCATTCATTCAAGTGTCCTGCTCTTGCATTTTTTTTTCAGAGCAAGACAGACACGCTGATGATAGTGACAAATTCACTGATAGTTGACAGGAAGTTGATGTGGTCTGTGTGGAGATGCTGCCATCCTGTGGCCATGGTGGAAATGGCATTTCTGAGAGCGGAAAGGCTGGGGGTGACCTTGGGACCAGAAGCCCTAATGGGGCTGTGGAGATGGGAAGCAGGATCCTTGAAAACACCCTGTGATTGCTGATAAGGGGCTGATCAGAATGAGCCTTTGGCCTCGACAAAGGGTTACCTTGCTTTGGAATATCGAAGTCGGTGAAAGTCGAGAATGAAGGGGAGGGCGGGATAATTTCAACCTCTCACCAAGAGGCTGAGGACATTGACTGAGCTGATGTTATTGTTGACATACAAAAAATTGGTAAGCAGCCTGACTCATGTTTTGTGACTCCTGGTCCAATGAGTATACTGAGAATCATTTTCTCAGTAGACATTGATAGTGAGGCCAGGAGAGACTGGGGAGCCCACTGCAGGATGGTGGTTACAAAAGTGTGGACAGTGGGTGGACGGAGGAAACAGAGAATGGGCAGGGGGTCAGGCAGGTCTGAGTTCCCTCAGGGCTCAACTACAGACAGGTGATGTGATGCTGATTGATGGTGATGATGGTAATGATGGTGATGATGATGGTGATAATGGTGGGGGTGATGATGGTGATGATGGTGGGGAGTGATGACGGTGATGATGGTAGTGATGGTGATGATGATGGTGATGATGATGGTGGGGGTGATGATGATGGTGATGGTGGTGGGGGTGATGATGATGATGGTGATGATGGTAGTGATGGCGACTATGATGGTGACAATGGTGGGGGGTGATGATGATGATGGTTGGGGGTGACGATGATGGTGGTGGTAGTGATGGTTGTCGTCATATAATAGGCAGAGGAGCTGCTGAAATACCATCTCTAAAGTAGTGAGTACTTCATATGCATTATCTTAATGCTCACAATGACCTTATTAGGTGGTACAGGTGAGGACACGGAGGTGTAGATTAAATCACTTCCTAATGTCACATGGAAAACATAGGCAAGTCAGGAAGGGGATGGACCTCATTCACTGATGAAAATTTTTTCATGTAGGCTGTAGGTCCAAATTGATTCATTATGTGAGTCATGGAATTTATCTCACCTTGGGTTTCTCCCCAGCCCGTGATGTAACACACCGTCCGGTCAGCAACCACATAATTTGGGGGTGGCAGACAAGCTGGGATGACCTTATTAGTGATGGAAGCAGGGCTGAAAGGAAAACATTAAAAGTGACATCTGCCTGTCCTGCTAGGAGACTTCTGCCATTCATCTGTTAGTCACGCCCAACAAGATGCCACCTGCCCCGAAGCCCCAGAACCCTCCGAGCTGGCATTTCCTTGACCCACTGGCACTGTTCCATGTAGAAAATAACGTTTCACCCTCACATTTGCCTATAGTATCATATGAGTTAAACATATATAATATTTTGTTTAAAAGGTGGCAGTTGTGGACAAGAAAGTAGAAGTGGGAGTAGGGATTACGAGGACTCACTTTTTGTGTGTGTGTGTGGTTAAATGCTTTTTTTTATTTTTTAAATTTATTGGGGTGACAATTGTTAGTAAAATGACATAGATTTCAGGTGTACAATTCTGTATTACATCATCTATAAATCCCATTGTGTGTTCACCACCCAGAGTCAGTTCTCCTTCCATCACCATGTATTTGATCCCCCTTACCCTCATCTCCCACCCCCCACCCCCCTTACCCTTTGGTAACCACTAAACTATTGTCTGTGGAGGACTCACTTTTTATGCTTATTGTGCTCACTGTTGCGACTTTACAGCATGTGCATGCTTTCCTGTCATTTAAAGGGGCTTCAATTAGTAGATGGAACGTCTAGCTAGAAAATTCTATCATGAGGCTTTAATAACAGCCGATGCATCATGTGATCATGAGCAAGTCACTCCATCTTTTGAGGCCTTGGTTTCCTCATCTGTCAATGTTACAACACCCTGGTGGGAGGAATCCAATAAAATGCTAGACATACCAAATCACAGACGCCTGGAAACCAGCACCTCGCATAAGCAAAATGATACTGTTTTCCAAGGAACCTTCTTGTGCTGTAGAGTTCTAAGGCACCTTCAACATCAGAACTTTCATGTGTAAACTTGATTCCATTTTAGCAAGTTCCAGAGGAAAACAGATTGGAGATGAGAAATGCCCTGATCTGATTAAGAATCATCATTGCCACCAACTTTGAAGCAGACACACCTTCTCGGAGTCACCGGAATAGACCCAGCCTCTCACATAGCGTGACCGTCACTCTATAGGTCCCCCTCATAGACCACTAATGCCTTAGACTCTGGGGATGTGGAGGCATCGGGTGGGTTCTCTAAAGCGCAAATGTGTCAATCTAGCAGAGAACACTTGTAGAAGCCCAAATTAACAAAATTATTTGTTCGAGCTACCAGATTCCCCCTGATGGCCCTCAGGGGACCACGGGAAAGGAGGGGAATCAGCTACTTTTTAAGGCAAAGCCAAGAAGGCCTTTTCTTTCCTTTCTAGAGGACTTCCAAACATCCCAGGAAGTCAGTCCTCAGTTTACTGACCCAGAAAACTTGTGAAGTGTTTCTGACCAAACCCAGCAGAGGAGAAGTCAGAGGCCTGACCGCTGGCCTTATGCCAGCCTGGCCCATCCTCCTCACCGCCAGCATCATCCTGATCCATCAGACACAGCTGCTGTGCTCCACATGCCATGTTGACAGTCCCAAACATGCCTATTCTCCAAATAGCTGTCTATTTGTTTTGCTGTCTCCAATTGGGACCCATTTCCAAATGTTGCTAACTTTAAGTGATATAAGCAAATTTATCATTTTGCCAAGCTTAATATAAAAACACCATTTCAACAGGAAAAATAAAACCAAAGGTAAGAAGAAGAAGAGTTTGCATTTGTGAATTGTGTGTGTGAGCATATGTGTGTTTCCACTGTGGGTTTTTAAGTGCTTTGAAATGCGTCATCTCATTTGATTCCCCCAAACGTATTACCATGTGGAAAGGAGAACTGTCAACCTGGAAGAACTGAATAACCCTCTGATTGTGAATGTATATTAGCTGACTGGTGAACATTAAGTGCGAGCATTTGAGGAGTAACCGTGTACATCGTGTTTCTACTCACTCTTTTTCCACATGAGGAAACTGAGTCCTGGCACCTTTTTCAAGACCGAAGCCCTGGGTATTTCATAGCCTGGACAGTGACCCCCCTGCCCCCCGCCAGCACAGCCCTGTTACAGGTTGTAAACCCCAGGCAGAAACAACTGTGTTCCCTTATCTTAGGGTACAAACTGTGGGAGTGGGTACCTGCTCAGCTTCAGCAGGGCAATATCCGCCCGGGTGGGCTCCAAGAACAGCTTTGACACTTCTATCTCCTGAACATCTGCTTCCAGGCGTGTCTCTCGATGTGCACCCAGGATAACCTTGTATGATGAAGGCCTTGAGGACCTAGAAGAGACGGGGACGTTAGCACCAAAATACTGGCCAGCCTCTTCATCAGGGGCCCTTCTGAGCCGTAAATATCATCAAGTCCTCCCCAGACACTTGGCTACCCACAGTCCGTTTCCTGAGCGGCAAGAAGGGAAGTTCATGATTTACCTGAACCTGGCCATTAAGGAATGTTCTCAGGGTGCCTTTGATCAATGGAACCAACACTGAAGTCAACACAAAGACAGGCACCCATGTCCGGGGAGCCTCAGGGGGACCAATGCCTATCACAGAACGAGTCTGCCCTGCCAATTAGCCAGGCTCATAAACCCACCTGAGCTAGGTCTTTCTTCTTCACTTCTCTCTAGAAACATTCTTATTCAATGGCCCTGGCAATTCTGCCTCAGGCTTCTTCACATCCACTCCCTGGTCCCTAGTGTCACTGCCATAGAAGAAAAGGAAGGAGGGAACAGGAAAGGATGGAAGTCTTTCAAACAAGTCCTCTTGTCAGTTGTCTCCTAAACATACCTCTCCAAGCAGTGGGCAGCAGTCAACACCCACTCCGGGGAAATTAAAGTGCCTCCACAAAAGTGCTTCCCAAATCTAGGAGGAAAACATGCCATGATTTTAGTTCCAATCTGATTGTTTTTTGTACAGAAAGCCAGAAAGAAGTGTTCACTCGATTCTGATAATGTTGATAGTCTCAAAGGAAAGGCTACCAGCCTATTACCAGGATGATAAGAACTGTGAGTTGTGCTTCAGTCGTGGATTTTCCAGAAGGTCCCATCCATCACTCTCTTTGAGGTGGCTGTGAGAGGCCCAGGCACAGCCTGTCCACCGGACAGCTAAGCCATGTGGCTCCAACAACAGGAAGCCTCCATCCATGGCTGTGACCGGTTAGCCCTGGACTTTAACAGAAGTAACCAGGCAAAAGACATTCTCTTGAGGTCTCTTCCATTTCTTTTTGACATGATCTCTGCAAGACCTCATATGAGTCATTTGTCAGGAAGCTACATGTGATCCTGAATAGCTAAGATTCATGGGAGTCCACTGATTTTACCTAGAAAATTCTCTTTTTGGGGGGATGGCTCCTAAATCATTTACTTTACAGGACTGTTTAGGCGTGTGGTAGCTCATAAAAATGGTGCAAGCCGTTCTGAAGTAAATCGTCATTAATGGAAGGCAAATAGTAAGTTTGCAATAGTGGGCGTATTCATGCAGAGGATGGAATACATTGCTTCTGGAAATGTTGTTACCTTGTCCTAAGGCTGATTTGCCAGGGCCAGGAATGTGGGTTGGCCACACACCCACCTACGACCCTTCCCGGACATTTCTTCGGCTCCACCTTGGGCTTTCCACAATCAAATGAAGAGGGCGCTGTGGCACAAAGTGGGAAAAAGAACCGCATTTGAAGAAGTGAATGGTAGCAATTCTATCATACAACTCAAGACAAATTAATATCTCATGGCCAGAGCACTGAATTGTTGACCTCTTCAAAGCCCACACTAATAGTAAGATCATAAGCATCTTTTGGAATACTTTTTTCTAAGTTTCAAAAGTAGCAGTAGACAATGTAGAATCCTTTCCTTTCAAGAAAATGTAAGTACTTTCTTACTATTTGGTGGAGGGGAGTGGTTAGGCATTAGAATGAGAGCTTTTTTGAGAGGCCCTTGACTGACACAAGTTGTTATTCTGACCTGATGTAATATAACTAGAACAGTATATATTATTATACCCACCACCACTATCACCACCACCATCATCATCATCACCACTGAACTATGTAAAGTTTACTAAAAACCATAGTTGTCATTCCTGTTGAAAGAAACTAAGGGTATTCTTTACTGGGAGTCTCTGTGTGCGCACGTACATACATAGGGATGTGTATGTGGTTCTATGTAGCAAGGATAACTGTCCTAAACTGAAATATTGCCTTCTCTTGGCCAACTTCAGGACTGCTCTTCCAGGAGCCTCCAAAGACTCACCAATGCCCTGGGTACAACTTACATTCACCTGCCTGTACCTCTCTCTTTACCTCCTACCTACTTCCCCTCTTCACTGAGTCTGCAGGGGTCCCGGAGAATAGGGCTAGTATCCATCTTTGGTAGCACCCACTAATGCCTAGAATAGTTCAGGGCTCCAAAGGGGTGTTCACAAAATGCCTCTCTGTTGCCTGGATCCCTTTAAGATCTTCAGAAATATGACTGTAAGTCATTGTTAATAACAATACCACAAGGGGAATTTCTTTCAGTCTTAATCAGCCAGAGATTCTACCCTCTACTGAATCTGGAACCTGAACTTTCCAAATAACTTTCCATTTATCGTGGCCTCTTCTGAGAATCTATACATAGAAGTCCTTTTTAAAAAACAAAACAAAAGCAAAACAAAAAATAAACAGGAAGTCATGTAGTGTAACGAAATCCTACTCTCGAATACTGAGCTTAAAGTCTGTGATAGTGCCTTACGTAGAGTAGACTTACATAAATATAATAAGAAAAGAATAACTACAGAGATTATGGTACCCCTGGTCTGTCATTCAGAACAAAATAGAAAGTTTCTGTTTATTTTTACTTATTATTTGTACCAAAAGTTTCTCTTTAGTTTTACTTATTATTTGTACCAAATGTACCATATTATTTTTACTTATTATTTGTAAAAAAAATGAGTTATTAAAATCATTCGAAAAAGAAATTTATGAATATTTAAATGAAAGTAAATAAATACAAATTATGCTTAAGGTGGGCATCCTTAAATTTTTGAAGTTAGTATTAAAGAGAAAGCATAGGATCCTTTGGTAAAATTGAAAAACAGAGTATCGGGCTGACTAGACCATAATTCTGATTTCAGATTGTTTTGTCGATGCTGTGACTTACGTGCAACTGGCATAGTGCTATTTGTTTAATAATACCATAGATTTACACAAATTTTTTCTGATGTATTGCTTTGAAAAAGTTGACATGTAGCCCGAAACGTTAATCAATGGTACATTTTCACCTTAAAAATGAGTTTTCCTTGTGAATTAGTAAGAATGGAAAGTTTGGGAATTTCAAAGAAAATGACTGTTAGGAAATTCCCCCCTTAAATAAAGAAAATGTAAAATCTCTCAGAGAATGAGCAATAAAATCTTTAAGTACAAAGAGAAAAAATGTAAACAAACTATACCTCAAAGAGATTTCTCATTCTGAAAAATCCAAATAAAATCAGCAAAAGGCCACACAAGCATACACAATACATCCCGTAAGGTGGGACAGCCACCCTTTAAAGCGCTGACCTGACGTACTGGAGGAACTGTGATTCACGACTTCATTCATTCATTTATTCGTTCAGCAACTATGTATCAAATGTATATATAGTGCCTACTACCTGCCATGCCCTGCTCTAAGCACTAGAAAAAAGGAAATAGTTCAAATCCTTTACATTGTTTTCGACCCTTATATTCTAATGTGTCAGTATGTAAGAATTGGTTAAATTGGAAGGTTTGCTTGAGGCCCCAAAGTGGCCCAGGCGAGGTATGAGACAAACCTCCATAGCTTGATTTCAAAGGTCTTTGCTACATTTCTGGTATCCTCACCCAATTTAGGGATGTGAAAGACTCGAATTCTTAGAAATTGGAGAAAGAAGAAAGAAGAGAGAATGGGAGGAAGATATTTCAGGTAGGCTGTGAGCTCCCCCCTCACCACAATGTGGGCATGTGAGGTTAACCCTAAACGGAAGGGTTCCAAGCAGACCACCTGGTCTGATCTTGAGATGTGTTTCCTGTGTGCGGAAGAGGGATTCGCAGGCCTGACTCATGCTTGAGAAGGCTGGAGCATCTGGTGGTGGCCAAGGGCTACACCTGGGAAGTTTCTGTTCTTCCCTCCTGTGGGAGCTAGACGGGCATGAATCCCAGACTCAGCTGCTGAGCCTGTGGCAGGAATGGCAGGCTCCTATGACAAAGGCAGTCCTGCCAAGGAGGCAGCTTGTCCAGCATGGAGAACCGGGGCAGTGAGAGGCAGTGGGGTGAATCAGAGGGAAGTTGCTGAGGACCGGGAGTGAGCAGCTGAAGGGGAGGCACCAACCCCATCCAGGGACTTTCAAGGGGAGGGGCCACCACAAGAGCTTCTGCAAACCAGAGAAAACACCCACTCGAGAAAGAGTGTGCTGTAAACTCACCCTAAATCCGGAGAGCACAGTAACAGCGGCCAGGTAGAATCGCTCCTCTCAGCCTAGCTCTCCTTCCTTCCCCTGCTCCACCTAAGAGTGTCCCCAAAGCAAAGCCCAACAGTGGGGCTCCCATGCTCTAACCCCTACCCCAAACTGCCTCCCCAAACCACCTCCTGATGCTGGTCTTGGTTGGCTTTGTTGCCAGAGCTTCTCCCCTCCAGCTCTAATCCCTCCACACGGCAGATACAAGCAATGCAGGCTGTACAAAGGCGAGATCCAGGCTGGCTTCTGTAACCAGGATGGATTCTGTTTGCAAAGACGGGTCCAAATCAAAGTGGCTTCCCCATGACCTACCCATGGATTTGTCCTCCCCAACTTTTCAGAACTAATGGCAGCCCCCTCTCCCTGATGCAAGACTCTGCTCCTTAGAAAAGTCTCAGAGAAATGATGAAGGAACCCAGACAAGCTTCCTCTAAGGATTGTGGGTATGTACAGCCAATGAATAGTCATCGTAGGATAAAGGTGCTGAGTAAAGATCTGCACTGCTTTTATTCTTAGGATGACAATTTATAGGCTTACAGTGTATGTTACGTGCTTATCTGTTTCCTGCTGTTTGTTTTTTCTTTCTCACCTCTCAGCTGCTGAAAGGGAAAGTTTCCTATCTGGGTGACTTTTAAATGTGTTTTTCCCACATCCCAAGCTTGACGTTGGAGAATTCTGTGGAACGATGGCAAGGCTGATTAGATCGCTGTAAGCTTGCTCTTTTGGAGAATTTTGTTTTTACTTTGTTTAAGGTGTTGGGGAGGGGGGCTCCCTAACAACTGGGGCCACCAGGAGGACAGATTCAAGAAGCCCATTAAGAAGAGAGGGCTGAAGGGCTTGGCTTGGAAGCCCTTCTCTTTTAGATCTGTCCTAGGAGGTGATTCGGCATTTATTTAAGAAATCGGTTTTTTTCAAAAAAGAAAACGACTTACCACACTGAGGGACGTCACAGTAGTCAAACAGTTTCTTTGGATTCATTGTGTAGCACCAGGGACCATTGACGTCGTTATCAGGATTACGACAGTACTGAAAAAAAAGGCAGGTGTACGTGGACCAGCCTGCACAGGGGCCGAAGCAGGCGGGGAGGGTCCCGAGGCACAGACATTTCTTGGCTATCCTCAGAAGATGAAAGGTAAGTGCTCCTTTTGGGGGGATGCGGTAAACTTGAGGATGCTTATAAAGCTGCCGACCCAAAGCGTTCCATCAGTCATGTCTCCCTGTTCAAAAGGAGCTCCAACCATGAGGCTGCAGCCCTGGAGTGAGGGCAGAGACTCTCAGGGGTCTTGAGGTAGAGATTATGTAAGAGGGCTTCCTGTGTCAGTGGAGACCTTAGAGAACCCTAGGAGGTGTTGATTCATCTTGTGCTTGGTTTATCTCAGCAACCTTCTACCCGAAGAAGCCTGTTTACTGTGGGTTCAGAAATGCTTATTCCCACAGACTGCACGCCCTCCATGGGTGAAGTCACAGAAAGGCTGTTTTCCTTGTCCTTCCCTGTATGTACCCCCCAAAGGAAACCATCCCAGAGAGTGTGAGAGAGTGGGTGAAATCGTACTGTGTGGATCCCTCACAGCCCATCCAAGATTTTTTTCTAGAAAAATCTGACTAAAATGTCATGAAGGCCATCTTTGAGCACCAGAACCTAGGGGACAAACACCGGAAACTAGAAATGGCACCCAATAATAACAGCAGGCAAGGAATGTTACAAACAGGGAAGGAGAGGTGTGAGTGCTTGCCCGTACGAATTGTACCACTAAGCCAATTACACGGTAGCCTTAGTCCCCTGAAATCTCTCAGTGTTCCCTTCCCCACCCCACACCAAAGACCAGTCCAGGCTGACTTTCTGTAACATAGGACCGATTCTGTGCACAAAGATTGGTCAGCAAAAGGCCAAACGGGGTCCGTGTCAGAGTGGCTCACATTTTTTTCCAGGCCTGCCCGTGGATTCGTTGTTGGGGTGAAAATGCTGTGTCTGTGGGGCTCCTGGGCAGCCCATCCCTGGCATGGAGTGCCAGCCACAGTGGTTGCCTTCTTGCCCCGATATGCTTTTCCATTCCCAACCATGCAATCTGTGGGGGAGAAGACAGGTGGTTACGTGCTCCTACACAGAGCAGGCGCTGCAGGGTTAGGTTTCTGTAATGACAGGCTCTGTGGCCACGCCCCTCAGGGCCCCGGAATGCTGAGGATCACAGTGAGCTCTGAGTCCTTCACAAGTGACAAGAAACGCCATTGGCTTGGAGAGGATCACGGGTTTCGCAGGATATTAGAATGGGGAGTTTGGCCAGGACCCTGAGATCACTGAGTTTCTACAAGCTGTGTGGTAAGACAGAGCTCCCAGGGGAGTTGCATGAAGCAGACACTGCGGTGACCTGTCAGATGACTGGAACACCTCGCTGTCTGTCACCAAGGGAGGAAAAGAGGGGTGCAGATTGAAAAGGATTTTATCGAAACTCGTATTTGGCTAGAACTGTGCTTTGAGTCCGCACCTTCTGGGGTGAAAGGGGTATCAATGAGATGACTTGGGGCCCCTTCCCCAATCTTGTCCTTCATTTCAAGTCTAGGGAATGGGGGCTCCCACAGGACCTCCCAGAGAATCTGATGTGTGTCGCATATGGGGGAGGGGAGAAAGGGACGGCCCAATACACCAGTGTTCTGAAGGGCCAGCTAGCTTCTCTGCCAAGGCCGGGGGCTGTGCTGGGCAGCCTGCACCCCGAGGAGTAGGGGTGTGCGAGTTGCCAGGACTAGAGTGTGTGAGTCACACACACACCAAATGTGGGGCAAGCACACGGGAAAACCACATGAGGTGGTCTCAAGTCTTATCCAGGGTGGATGCCCAGGTGGGGCCCAGAGCCCCACGTCCCACCAAGATGGAGGAAGTAGAGTTGGCTCACCCTGGTCCAGAGAACAGCAGGTGAGGTCCCAGGGTTGTGGAGGATACTGGGGGAAGGAGAAGGCTCTCAATTTCAAACCAAGTTCTCATTCTAATCATGACTGGAGGAATTGGATAATCCGAAAGTGGTCAGACAAGACATGCGACCCCCTGGGCTTTGGGAGGGGCTGTGCCCCTCCCCTGGTGCAGAGCACTTGTCCGCTGCCTGACAACCACAGGACCAGGTGCTTCGCAGCTACAACCACCACCCAAGGGTCAGGGAGAGAGGGAGGAGTGTGGATTGCTGCTTGGCTGCCAGCTCAGATGACAGCCTCATTCTTGCAGGCAGACCTGACAGCCCTCACAGCCACAGAGCCACTTTTCCTAGTGTGCGCTGCAGAGCGTCATTTGACTAGCACTCCTAATTTAGTATATTCAAAGCCAAATTGATCCTTTCTATCCCTCCATGGAGGAGGCAGGGACTGGCTTTTCTAGAATGTTTCATTCTAGCTAATGCCACAATTATCAACCTCTCAATCCACCCAGGCTCAACATTTTCTCCATCTCTCACTATCAATTAGAGTTCAAGTCCCAAAGAAACTGCCCATCCTCATTACACCACCAAGAGCAGCTCTTCCCCCACCCCACCCCATGACACGCCAAGGCTTCCTCCGCACGGCAGCCCCTCCGCCAGCACCCCAGTTCCCTGGAGCAGTGACGCCTCTGCATTGTAGGCTTTCCCATCTCTTGATCCCAATGCCCAAACGTATAGATGTCTGGCCACCGACATCTTACCTGGTTTCGCAGGCTCTGTACTTGGAATTTGGGTTTCAGATGGAGGCTTTATGACACTCTCTTCTGTCTGTGAGCATTTTTTCAGGTTGCAGAACTCCCACCTGACCCCCGGGTCAGTGGTGTAGCACCAAGGACCTTTGTCACCATCCGGATTCCTACAGTAGTTCATCGTCAAGCCACTGTGAATTCCACAACAACACAGGGTGTGAGAGGTAGGAGAACCTCAGGGGTGTCCCGGCACCTTCTGAATCCTGTTTGACCAGGTCTGAAACAGTGACTTCGGAATATTTCCATTAAAGATACCACAGGTGCTAATTATTATTATTATGCCACAAACACCGATGGTCTGCAACTTCTGAACAACTGGGCAAGTTCGAAAAATAGATTATAATTTCTATTTTAAAAATCAAAACTAACATATGCTCCATATAAAAACGGAGATAATATGTAACGTGTAAAAGAAAGTATTAGAATGTCTCCTTTGTCTGGAAATGTTAAATCCATTCCCCAGGGATAACCAATATGGATTTTGAAGCATATATTTTCTATGCACATACAATTATTTCTATATCTCTATTTCACTCTATATGAATACCTAGGGCTGGGTAGGTTGAACCCAAAATGTATTTCCCTAAGGAAGAAATGACACACAAGATGGAGACACTCCCAGACCATCCCTCTTAGTCTATTTACTCATAATGTAGTTAAAATATTGTACATTCACAGTGTAAAACTCCATGAAAATAACGTAACTTAATACTATAAAATATGATATTTACACAGTATCAAATCATATGTACATATCACATCAGGTAAATCAAGTGGGTTCAGCGTTAGAAAGACTTATGGAAGCCTGCCTGGAAAGTGAGCCCCAGGCAGGAAGTCTTTGCTACAGGATGCCTCCTGGGGAAATGGGGAGGAACTGCGCACTGTTCTAATCGCCCCTACCACCACCTGGTCTCACCTCCCTCGCTGCAGCCACTCAGGGGCTGAGGAAACAGGAATGAGACTAAATACCAGTGAGATGGAAGGGATGGAGGGACATGTCTGGGTAGACTAGAGGACCTGAGGGAGATGAGAGCTTATGGGAGACTCAGAAAAAATTGGGTAAGAGACATAGCAGGGGAGCAGCCTAGTGACACAGCCCCAGCCCTGCAGAATTCTCAGCCTTGGAATCCCCTTATAATTTTGTGGCGGTCTGAGAAAATTTGAAATGTATTATGTATATGTGAATCCACAGTATGTAGAGACTATAGACTCATTTCAGGCCTGGGTTCACAATTTGAGGAAGCCAGTCAGCGGGTCTCCGAGCAACTGGATATGTTAAAAGGCTTATCCATTTACGGCAAAAAGGCTGGTCTTTTGTCCACCTTCCTGCCCATTTTGCCTGTCGGCATCTGTATACTTCCTGACTCTCATCTGCCTTCCTGCTTTTCCTCTACATGTCCTGGCAACTCATATCCCTTCAGACCATTAGTGCTCAGGACCAAATGTGTCTGGACAGGTCAGGTGGTAGATACTGTGACCCAGTGACAAACACAAACTTCACTTCAGGGATGGGAGGTTAGGATGATAAAATTCCATAACTGAAAGACTGCACTGATCTTCAGAAGGTGTTGTGCAATGGTCTTATTTTTAACCTTTTGGTCATTTGTCTTCCTGAGCTTTCCACTAGTGTGACCTTGACGTTTCCTTATACCCCAACCCGCCTGCTTCCACAAAATGATTCAGGAAAGAGAGCTAGCCTCTCACTTCTCTTCTTTCAGAGCTTTTGCTCAAAAACAAGGTGTCTGAAACATTTTTGCCTCCCATTCTGGAGCCCAGAGAAGTTTGGTCCTAAGAAGTTAGCTTAAAGCATGGCCCTTCTAAAAGAAATTTAAGTTTGCTGTTGCTTCTCTCATGGTTAAAAATGAAAGACATACGCATTTGGGTAGTTTTCTGGGGTCTTCTCGTGCCGGTGTGGTGTCATAGATGACCAAGGTTGACATTTCTTTCCTGTGATAGTGGTGGATGATGTGCCTCGATAACTCTCTCCGTTGTCATGGTAACATTTCTGGACCACAGGAGTCTGTTCAGGCGGTGCTGAAATTAAAATAGACGAAATCAGTGAATAGTGACTAAGATAGAGAGACATGTGAAGCAATATATGACACCAACAGAACAGTAGTCTCTGGGAATTAACATTCTTGCATATGGACAGGCAGATGAACATGCAAAGAAAACAACAGATCCATAACCTTCTAGAACTTTAATGACCTAACTTTTTGGTAAATATTTAATTTAAAACTCAGGGGGAAAAAAAATAAGCAGGCCTGAGTGCTTATGCATGGGAACCGTACTCAAATGCAAGCTCCTTTTTAAGGATCTCCACTGGGTGTTCATGTAATTGGGCAGGAGACCAGAGGGAGCCAGATTCTGTGGTACAGACTGTAGATGCTGATTGGCTGTGACTGGGGGCAGATGCGAATTCTTCCCCTGGACTCTTTGCTCATACATAGCCAAAGCCTTGAGCTGCTGAGGGATGGGGCAGGAAATGGTCCTATATCCAGGAACGCAGGTAAAGATCCATTACTTCTCAGGGAGAGGTAGAGACAAAAATCTTATTCTCCTAGAGGAGGGACAGGAAATCCTCTTGTGACCAGGATCCTTCATCAACACAAAGCAGAAGTATGCTACTCTTCCACTCAAGGCCCACCACAGATACGCGTTAGATTTTAGCTCCATGGGAAGGAGAGGCAAAAACACTGAGAAATACTATCTTCAAAGCCCAGGTACACAGAAATTGTCTAAGATTGAGGGTAGACCAGGAGGACAGAGAATGTCTACTGCCACCAAAAGCTTAGCATCCTGTAAGAAGAAATAGCAGCCTAGCACTAGGGTCAGGTTAAGAGCATGGAGCGACTCTCAGTGGTGCAGGCATGCAGTGACAGCCTCACGCTGAGAATGGATTAGGAAACTGAGAAGACTTTTCAGACTCGAAGTACAAGGTAACAACAAGCCCCAACCAGAGGAATTTGAAGCCTGTGGTCCACTTAAGATAAAATCAGCAACAACAAAACCCAAATTTGTTTTATCTGCTGACTATACTCGTGTTATCTCAATTACCCACATAGCATATTGACAAAATAAAAAGGATTCCCATTTCAAAGAATAAACAATATTTACTTTAGTCTCTACTGGTCGTTTACATATAATGTGTCCAGCATTTGATAAAAATAAAATTACAAGACACACCAAAAAAGCCAGGGGGGGAAAAAGCCAGTCTTGAGTGATAAAGCAGTCAGTAAAGCCAGACTCAGAGATAACTCAGAGATAGACAGAGATGTGGGAACTACCAGATTGAGACTGTAAAATAGCTATGATTAACATGTTAAAGCATCCTGTGGCAAAGATGAACACTGTGGATAGATAGACGAAAAATTCCACCAGAAATAAAAACTGCAAAAAATAAATGAAATGCTAGAAATAAAGACCATCCTTCCGTCAGAGATGATATCAGATAGTCTTTCAATGATCAGCAGACTAGACACAACTGAGGAAAGAATTGGTGAACTTGCAAATAGATTAATAAATACTATCCAAACTGACCCACTGAGGAAAGTAAGAGTAAAAAATAGAACAAGATATAAAAAGGATGAGACGATATAAAATAGTCTCGCATTGGGATAATTGAAGTGTAAGTAAACGAGAAATGGAGGGAGCAGGGAAAAGTATATTTGAGCAGTAATAGCTGCGAATTTTACAAAAGTTAATGACAATCAACAACCCACAAATACAAGTAACTCAGAGAACTTCAAGCAAAATAAATACCAAAAATAAATAAATAAAAACACCTACACACCATAACCAAACTGCCGAAAAATCAAAGATGAGACAAAGTCTTAATCCCTTGCTTTAAAGGCAGCTCAAAAAAAAAAAAAAAAAAAAAAAAAGTATTAAGTACAGATGAACAAAGATAAGATTTCCAGTCAGAAACTATTCAAAATAGAAAATAATGGAGTATCATTTTTAAACTGGTGAAAGGGGGAAAAAATTATCCACGTGGAATTCTGCACCCAACAAAAATTATTTTTTAAACTGAAGGCAATATAGAGACATTTTCAGACATACAAAAGCTGAAAGACCTCAGAAGCAGCAGACCTGTACTACAAGAAATGTTAAAAGTTATGATGTGTTTTGCAGAAAAAAACATAACATTGGGTGGAAATTGGAATCTACAGAAAGAAATAAAGAGCACTAGAAGTGGTAAAAAATAAATAAACAAATACATGTAAATATAAAGGCTATGTTATATTTACAATCACTTTAGAACATCATTGGCTGTTTAGGGCAAAAATAATATCAACGTATTGTGAGATTTATAACATAATAGAAGTTAGCTCTGAGAACAAAAGCACAATATTTTGGGAGAAAGGAAATAGAAGTACAATGTTTTAAGGTTCTTACATTATACATCTAGTAAAATAATATTATTTGAAGGTGGAATGTGATAAGTTAAAGATACATATTGTAAGTATTAGAAAAAATAACTAAAAACATTAAACACTAATTAAACTAATAAGCAAATAGTGGTGATAAAAGACAATTGAAGAATACTCAATTAATGCAATGGCAGAAAAAGATGGGAAAAGAATGACCAAAATTCTAATAGGACAAGTGGAAATAGCTAACTTGATGGTAGATTTAAATCCAACCATATTAACAATTACATTAATTGCAAATGGTCTCAATTAAAAAGCTAGAAAAAAGATAAATCATACAAACACTAGTGAAAATGGAGCTGCGATACCTGTCTTCCTGTCAGCACAACTAGACTTCAGAACAAGGAATAGTTCCAGAGATAAGGAGAGACATTACATAAGGCTAAAGGGGTCATTTCTTCAAGAAATGTACAATCCTACCTGCCTACCATGTACCTGCCTAACAAAGAGCTCCAGAATATATAAAGCAAACAGAAAACCAAAAAGAAATCAATGAATGCACAGCTAAAGCTGGAGGCAGCACCATTCATCTCAAAACAATTGATAGAACAGGAGGTAGAAGATTAGTAAGGATTCAGAAGAGCGAAACAACCCTAATCAACTTGATCTAATTGGCCTTTATAGAATACTGTACCCAACAACAGCAGAAGCCACATTCTTTTCAAGAGCACACGAATCATTCGCCAAGATGACCATATCCTGAACCATAAAACAAGCCTCCACAAATTTAAATTAATTGACATCCTAGAGCATGTTCTCCGACTAGAACAGAATTAAACTATAAACAAAGCTACTGTGTACTGTGACACCAGTGGCGCAGCACTGGGGCCCTCAGTAAGCTCAGCCCCCTGTCTCACCTGAGGTGTCCGGTTGGTCTGCAGGTAGAGAGGAGTCACAGGATGGTATCTGACAGTATTCCCACCTCAGTTCACTGCTGTTTGTGTAGCACCATGGAGCTATTTCTCCGTCAGGGTTACGGCAGTAGTTTTCAACCAAATTTCTGAAAAAGAAGTGATCATGAGTTCGGCTTTCCCAAAAGGCTAAATAAATAACAGTGCACATGCGCTTCTTAACAGAGATCCTGGACTTGTGTCCAGGGAATTCTCTAGAATTACACAAACTGAAAAACAGGTCAAAATGTCAACAAGAGCAGGATTCCATAGGATTCCATAGAATTATGGCACAGATGCCTCTCTGGGGTAAAAGGTTAAAATATATTCCTGAACTATGTACAGCCAAGGAAAATATCTCTTCTGCTATGTGTTGGATACTACGCTGCACGCTGAAAACGCAATGGGTATTTTCTGTACTGTTCCTCCCTCAAAAAGTATATCCATGGTAGGCATGGAATTTAAGTGTTACAGCCCTGGAATTTCACTGTTCTGGAACCTTCCTGTGCATTTTGTAGAGTGCTTGTCAAACACAGTGCTGGGACCCACTCCTTTGAGTGTCTGCTTTAGTAGGTCTGGAATAGGGCCCAAAGAATGTGCATTTCTAACAAAACCCTGATGCTGCTGGTAGGCGGAACCACACTCTGAGAACCAGCTTTATAGGAAAATTGGCACTGACTTTCACTTCTCTTGCATATGACTTGACCAGTTCTCATTCCAGAATATTGTACCTTTGGGTTTCTATGGTAACTCATACTAAGCAAATTCAGCAGGATTTCACAGTCCACTCAGCTGACAGGGGAGGAGCCCAGAGGCAGACTTACTTGCAGGGGAAGTTTTCTGGGGTCCTGTTGTGCTTGTGAGGGGTCTGTTCGCTCCAGCGCTGACAAGTATGCCCGGAGACAGTGACAGCCACGTTTCCTCCATAGTTTTCACCGTTACCCTTCAGACACTGATATGTGGGGCCAGAAGTTGGTGGGGGCGTTGCTTGAATGGGGATAATAAGTTACAATGAGTATTTTAAAAATAAAAAATGCACAGATGGGTTTTATGAGGGGATGGATGCAGGGAGCCTCAACCTGTCTTCTTTTCTGTTCATCCGCTCTCGGAATTTGGCCCTTGAAAATTGTTTATCATTTTTAAAAGGAGTTGACTCGGTTGAACCTATGTCTATGAGATCCTGTCCTGAGGAGCTCCAGGGGCAAGACCCTCGGAGTACATGCTTCTTTCTGCATTCTCTGTGCTCATTGTGTCATGGTAAGGATCAACATGTGTCACCCGCACCTCGAATCCTTACGTACACCAGTGATCCAACGTCTTTTGTGAAGAATAAATTATTCACTGAATAAACACAACTCAATGACACCCCATATTCCATAAAGCCAACTGAGAGTCCATAGAAAGAAGATAAAAATGTCTCCAAGAAAAAGCATATGCATCCAGAAATCATGAAATTCTCAAGGAAAAAAAACAAACAAACAGATGACAAAAAGAGAAACTGATGTTCAGAAAGAAGGAGAGTACCGGAGGGACTTCCGCGTCCCAAAGGATGGTTATCCACCCCAAGAACAGGAAGCCTGCTGAGTCCTTCTCAACTTTTGATGACTGTCCTTGTCTAAACTGTGAGTCCCTTGCTTCAAGTTCTCATAGAAGAAAAATAGTATAAAATTGTTTCTTTCAAGTCATTCCTGCTAAGCCTGCCATTTCATCTTCTCCCCCTGAACTCTCTTCTCCCACTGCGCCCTCTCAAAGTGGACATACTGAAAACTGGACATCCTCTTGTTTACAAAGCAACCATCAGAAAGACCTCTCGTGGATAATGAAATCCATGTACAGAAAGCTTGGGTCTGATTTTCCTTTGGCACCAGGAAAAAAGTACCACATCAGAGCTGTTAATGCCTTCATTCAAGAGCCCACATTCAACTACTTCTGATGGGAAGAAAAAACAAAAAACAAAACGAAAAAACCCCATGATCAATAAATGCTCTGACAATTAGCTACCATAACTAACAGATGGTTTTAAAAGAGCAACCACATCCCACAGCATTTGTAGGGCACTTTCTAGGCACAGTGCTCAGGCACAGATAGATGCTTCTTTCTTGATTCCAGGAACACAATGGGTGAGGATTTCCAACGACTGGATAGGAGCCATACTTACTACAGCGTGGGATGTCACAGAACTCCCAGCGTTTGTTGGGATCCGTGGTGAAACACCAAGGGCGGGGCTCCCCATCGGGGTTACGACAGTAATTCATCTTCAGTTTCTTGCTTGGAAATCTGAACAGGCAAGAGGGATTTTAATGGCACTGAACATTTACGTTCACAAATGATAATCCTTTCAAATGAGCAAATATTGAGCGCCTGCTGTGTGCTAGCCACAGTCAAGCACCCAAGGAGGTGACTGGATAAAAGCTGTCCTCAAAGAGATGACAATCTCATAAGAAAGATTAGTTCAGTATTTTAAGGACTATTTTTCTAACCGTTTACATGTGCAAGAATCACAGAACAGGATTAGTAACTTTATCATTTTGGCCATCTGGAAAGTTGATGCAAGCAAACTCCAGTTATTCAGCTGCCAATAATAGCAATTTTTAAAACACAAGGTACTCGCTGACTAAAGATGGTCACCTCGTACACTGTACAGCCCAGAAGATGCCATCTTTGGAGCTTAAAGGAATGATCCTTCTGGTCCACCAGGTTCTGGTCCTGCTAGCTGTTGAGCTTGCAGAAATGCAAACGGACAAGCTGTGTCTCTGTGAGTACCTAGCCCAGTGGTACAGGCCAGTGAGCCCCCCTCAGCAGGGGCCCAGGAATAAGACTGGGAGATGCACGCCGTCCTGGTGGCCCTCTGGGTTTTGTTCACGTCCCTCTCTGAAACTGTACATGCTTAGTCAGGGTGGACTAAGCAAACAGCAGTGGCTTAAGCAATCCTCTTCTTTTATTTCCCAGAAGTGAATTTTTACCCAGTTGTGGGCCTTGAGACCTTTCCTGTATTTCTTCTTTAATGGAAAATGGCAACAGCCGTGTTTTAACTATTTGGAATGTGACGTACAGAAATTCCATGGAGCCGTTTTTCACAGAGAAACCTGTGGCTTAGTTTCATTTCTTATAAGGTTTTGTAAGCACCGTTAGTGTCCTATGGTGGTCACAGAATGAACAGCAAGGTCAGAAGAAGCTACAGAGAGGGTGGTGCTTTCCGGTGCAATCAATGTAAAATAGAGTAAGGTTTTCTAGAATGAGAGTCTTCAGGGACTCTTATTCCTGCTATAAATTCATGATCCCCTTTGAGAATCTGTTGAAAGTTAGGAATCCTCGCCCCAGAAAAATGCATTGATATAAAAACACATAAAACATTCAGGGGTTCACAAGACCCCAAAAGCCCAACCACAGATCATAGGTTAGGAAACCTTGAATCTCATCGGTATCAAGGAAAAGCAAAGGAATAAAGAGCAGAGGGAAATATTTGGAAAATATACAAGTAAGATATATCTGCACTTCTCAAATTTGAGTGTACCTACGAATCAGCCAGGACTCTGGTTAGAACGCAAATTCAGATTCAGAGAGTCTGAGATTCTGCATTTCTCAGCATCTCTGTGGTGCTGTCACTACCCCGTTTTGAGAGTAGCAAGAGTGCATACTTCACTTGCAGTCATGTGGAAAGATGCAAATTTACAATTTCAAAAACATATGATATGTTCACTTCTTGAGGAATGTGAAAATGTCTAAATAACATGAAATGCCCCGTGGAGCTGCAGACTCGTCAACATCGAATTTCTTTCCCAGTGTGACTTACTTGGCAGGAACGTATCCGTGCGCATGCGGGGTCTGAGAGTTCCAGGACTGGCATTCAAGTCCAGATATGGTCGTGGAAATCTTGCCCTCATAGTTTTCTCCACTGCAATGCATACATTCATCTAGACAGCAAGGACCAGAAGGAGAAAAAGAAACTGAAATGGATGAAGCAGAGAAGAGTGAAGACTAGAATCCTGCTACAAGTGTCTCATTTACCACTTGCCACTTGTTCATAGGTACTTTCCAAAGGTCACTTGACGGTAACGTAGGCAATAAAGACTCCGTTTTCTAATACAACCTAAAATGTCATTCTCTCCTTCTGATGGCAACATGAGCATATTTAGTTAACACCCCCTCAGCTATTAGAGTTAAAACGAAATCCAGAAATTCCATAATGCTATGTCCTCAAACTGGGATGCACTGGTCCTTGGTGGGTGGAACGAGGTGGGGGAGGGTGCACATATTCTCAGACGTCTGTAAGTTCTCTACTAGGGTTTCTAAATATTTGGTGTCTTTGTTTCAATAATGATCTTTAAAAATGTCTATGCAATTATCCTGGTCATGTGATGATTGACAAACAAGCTGTCCCCCGTCCGAGGACTTTCATGCTGGGGTTCTATTTGTGCCCATGACCTCACTGGGAAACAATATTCACCTAAAGCGACAGCACTTCTCTTTTTACATATTTGAGAAGCGCGGCTGGCTGTTCTTTGCTTTTTTACATTACTTAAAAACAGAAACGGATTTGGCATTATTGAAATAACATGCGACAGGAGGGTAATATGTGACTTTAACTTTTGTGGAGTAATAACAAAAGAAGAGGCAGACTTGATACAAAAATGATGTGTTTGTGTCAATTAAGGGCCAAATAACCTCATACCATGGTATGTAAAGGGTCCCACGGTCGAAATAGATAAAGTGACGGGTGAGCCGAGCTGTCACATGGTGCACAGACTAACCACTTTGCTGCACAAATCCCACCATTACCCATCCCCTACTTACACCAATAAATGGAGCAGGAAATACAAAATGTAGAATGTATTTTCAATAGGATGTTTTTAAGTTTTAGCATTGATTCTTGAGGTGTGTTATTAAATTAGTTGGTTCATTAAAATAACGGGCTGCTGATTTAAAAACTGGTTCACAGCTCAGGTTTAAATGAAACTGCAAAGTCTACCACATTAAATTACTGTTTATTTGAGTTGTATTGATTTTTGTGGTTTTATTTCAACTATTTAATTGCAAATCTGTTTTTGTCTTTATACTGTGCCAAGCTGTAAGCCTAGGAAGTTTGTATCTAGAGTTTCCACATAGTTTTATATTGGTACACATTGAAGCAATGTTTTAATAAAAATAATTCCAGTCAATAATGGGAGTCTGAGCACATTTTGATGCTTTCCAAGGGATGCATACATCACTCAGTTTTGTCAAAGATGGCACTAATTGAGTATTCATAATATCCCTGTGGGAAATCGCTTTACAGCGAATTACTGCACACATGAAGGCAGATACGAAAACAGTCTCTAGAGCTGGTGCTGACCTTCACATTCAGGAATGTTGCAGTAGTCAAATCGCTGGTTGGGATCAGTGGTGTAACACCAGGGCCCCGCCTTGTCATTGTCGGGGTTCCTGCAGTAGTTCTCCTCCAGCCCCGCCAAAGGGTATGAAGCAGGTGAGTAACTGTGGAGGATAGAAAAGAAATCACTTGCATTATATTTTAAAAATCAGCATGTTATCAGCAACGCAGAATGAGAAGTTCTCTGTTTCCCATCTGAAGTTCAAGGTTCTGCCATCCAAATGCATTTTGGCTATGTATGTATGTAGCATTTGTGGTGTCTGATTTTCACTTTCTGTGCTGACAGGCTGTTTCAATACAGTGGCTAATGTTGCTGTTATTACTATATTGACAGACAAGTCTTAGAAGTAGAGCCAACGTGCTTATGTGCAGTCAGTAGAAGTAGAAAGGCCTCGAAAGCCTGCCATATTCTTGATTCATTCCAAACACCTGCTTTTGCCAGTTGCCCTCTCTCTGTAAAAATAACATTAGTTAACAACATTTTGCCTGTGTGAACCATGCGCCAGGGTTACACTAAAATCTTGCTATACATTCTCATATTTAGTCTTAATAAAAACCCCTATCAGAAATGTGTTATTATCCCTATTTCACAGATGAGAAAACTGAGGCGCAGCAGTGTAAACCAAAACAAATCTTGCCTAAGTTGGAACGATGAATAAGTAGCAGCTCAAGAATTTAAGTCAGATCTGTCTGGTTCCAAATGCCATGTTCTCTCTGAAATGCAGCTGGATTTAATGGAGGAGTTGGGGCGATGGGGGTATGTGGAGTTAAGCTCATTAGTTGCTGTGTAGAGATAACAAATTAGATCGAAAGCCTAAGACTTGGAGTCTAAAAAGGAGGATTTTGTTTCTGATTCTTCTATGTCCCTGTTGTTGGTAAATGGAACCTCAGTTTCCTCATCTGTTGGGGTAAAGATGGCCTAGATTATCTCCAAGGCCCCCAGCAGTCTACAATTTGGCTATTGGTTCAATCATTTAACCTCTGTAAGCCTAATATCCTGGGAATACTAGCCCTGCTGCCCATCTCATGGGGATGCAATAAAAGAATTTGGTGGGGGAGGGGGTGGCAGGGAGGGGTGGCAGCAGAGAGATAGGTAATGGCGCTAAACCCTACTTGATAAGCATTGTTACAGAGAACTTAATGCCACCCAATGCCATATTGGGAAAAGCGCAAAAAGTGACACTAACATAAATAGTAGGCAAACTGAGATAACCTGTTTTTCATTTATATTTTATTTACTCTTTTGCTCCACAATGTTACGGTGAATACGTGGTGACAGTTCTCATTGAGTATGTTTGATTTAAGCTAATTCAGTCCTCAACATAATCATCTTTAGTCTTTTCTCAGACTCAGCCTAGAATTCATGGCTTTACTGTCCTTTTTACTAGGCATCCTTCTATGTTCTACATCTTCCAGAAAAGTATATGCACGAGAGTGAATGGAAAGCAACCATTTTCTGCTTTTATGCTATAAATAATTAAGCCACTGTACATCAACGTCAACAAGGTTCTCTCTGTACCGGCTTATTTCACATGTTCCAGTTTGGTGTAGAAGCAATAGAATCATTCTAAGTCCTTATAATAGGTGAATTGCAGACATGAAAGAGAAAGTCTTACTTAGGTACGTGTGGAGAAGTGTCACTCCATTTTTGACAGGCAACCCCAGTTTTCGTTTTGGAGACTGTCCCTCTGTAGCTCCTTCCATTTCCAATCCTGCACTCTGAAAGATACACTGAAAAGAAGTCCACACAGTGGTCAAACATTTCACAGCAAGATATACAAAGCTGCTGCACTGCTCAGTCACCTCGAGAGCAGGGACCTGTGCAGCAGACAACACCATTTTTCTGCTGTCTAAACAGATAGTCTTTTATATCAATGGAAAAGTTGTAGCTAACGAAGATATTTTGTGCTTTGATACATTTATCGGGATGATGCTAGGTGCTGGGGTCACATGGGGTACCAAACAGGGAAAGGCCCTCCCTGCCTAGAGCTTCGATTCTAGTGTAGTCAGGGGGGCCGGTTACAGAAAGTAATCAAATGACGAAAGAGCTAGCTAGCCTTGGGGTGGCATGTGTGACAGAGGAAATAAATAATGTGATGAGAGAGTGAAGGGACTGGGAATACAGGCTTTCAAACAGGGTGGGCAACAGGCTTTTCAGAGGCTGAAGGAGATCCAAGCCACTTCGTTTTTTGAGGCTCCCAGTATCTTAAATATGAAAAAATGCCAAACAGGGTTATACAAATGTGGTCTACTTTAAACGTGTACGGTAGATGCTGTCAACGGCCACCACTGAACCAACTCACAGGTAAGCCAGTGAGCTCCACCCTGTCTTTACACACACTGTCAGTGCCCACCTGTGTCCCACGTGTTTTCAGATGGGTACCTGTGGCTGGCAGGCCACTTTCCAGTGTGCCTACCCACTTCTGTTCCCACCATTTAGTTGGGTTATGTGCTTTCCAAGAGTTGTCTTTATTGTCAAACTTTTTATGCAGTTATATTTGACTGACGATTACTTAAACTGACTTGGCAGCATACATAGTTATCACAATATTATAAACTGAGAAATGGATGTGGGGAAAAAAAGCTGTTTTAAACCAAGTTGAATGCTTATAGGACTTGAAAGAGTTGTTCTCAAAATTGCTACGTATCAAAAAATCTACCGAGAGCAATCCACTCATATAATTGACTGTATGAGTTTGGGGGAATCATAAAAATTTAAAGGATTTTACAGTCAGATTGATTAATAGATGTCTCTCGACCTTGTTCCACTTCAAAGATGAGGAAACTGATTACAGTAGCAATGCACTTGGCGTGTAGTTCATGCAAGAAATACACCAGGTAACTCCTGTTGGTGGCTCCATATTCAAAGTCTCTGCTCTACATCAAAAAGTGCTGATGTAAATTTGTGTTTTCAATGAAAATCTGAAATACTTAAGGTATATTTGTGTCAACTTTTATGATTCCCTACTTTATGATCAATTAATTGATCAATTTTCTGGGGAAAGTATTTCTAACACCCCTACAGCAAACCAGTGCTTTTAACCCAACCGTATGTCTAAAGCTTGTCAGTGTATCTTCATTGAGATATATTATCACAGTAGACACATGACACTTATCAAAAGTGTAAAGTCAAGGTACTTTGGAGGCCCAGGGGTCGGACAGACTTTGAAAGGAGGCAAGGGCTGAACTGAGACCTGGGCGATAAGAGCTAGCTGGCCACGGGAAGAACAGAAGAGGGTCCCAGGCAGAGGGGGTCTGTTCCTGGCAGGTTGGGGGAGGAGGGAGAAGCCTGGTGCAGAACACTCAGTGAGCATGCAGATGGGGTGGGCTTGCATAGCCCGGGTCCTGTAGCCTTTGGGAAGCATTTGGATTTTATTCTAAGGGTTTGAAGCACGGATGTTACAGGCCATCTGCTGCAGTGGCCTGGCCAGGGATAATGGCGGTTTAGACCCAGATGGTGGCGGTGGCCATGGTGGCAAGTGGCAGATATAAATGTGATGTGACACTGACTATTCGCAGGAAAACGCTGGCAGGTAATTTAGCAGTGGGTCAATATTCCGCAGGAAAGAAACAAGCGCCCCCAAATGCCTGACTTTCGACTTTTCACCTCTCTTTTGTTTGTATGTACCTGTCAGAGTTTGTATAACCTTTTGCTCCTTTCCATCACCTGGAAAACAGGCAACTGTTCAGCTATTCAAACTAAGCCTAGCGGCCACCCCCATGTCCCTTCTGGTTAATAATTTACAAATGACATATTTAAATGTTAGCATTTTGCGGGGAAAATCCCACCAGCTTTTTTTTTTTCAAATCTGGTGGATAGTATGTAATCCTATATACCTCACCCATTACTCACTATTTGTAAGAACTAATAACTTCACCAGATAAATTTTAGATTTAATCTGCACTTTGATCTCAAGGATTTAAGATAAACTGTGATAAAGAAGGGAGGATAGCAGACACACAGCTAATTTGCTGCTAATTAAACCTAAGAAGACGAACAAATGCATAGAAATAATCCTAACCTAAAGAAATACTTTTTAAAATTTTACTTAGACTTTTGTAGTCAAACTAGAAAGAATGTTGCAGGTCATTGTCAAGAATACATGAAATAGCATGGTTTTTGTTGTCTTTAACACCTGAGATACAGAATATTTGCAGCCCTTGGTTATTATTGTAAATGGTCTTAATACCTAGCCAGCAGCAGTGTTTAGAAGGCAGTTTTAAAAGTGTCATACATTCACTTAAATCTTCATACATACTTAATGAACTTTTTTGTATCTAAAAAAACATGCAATTTCCATGGGAATCCAGGCCACCTATTACCCTAAAGAATGGGGCAGCTAATCCAGAATTTTCAAGAAAACTATGGAAAGGATCTACAACTCAGCCCATTTTCAAAAGATAACATTTCAGAGTCTGAGGGAAATATAGACCATGATCCCCCCACAAAAGGGGAAATTTTAAGAATAAAACTAAAAATTTTGTCTCTATGCAAATGCTACTAAAGAAAACACCTCAGTATTTCATTTCTCCAGGGTTCAGTCCAAAAGCCAAGGCCCAAGGACCATGGTCCCTGCAGAACAAAGTCAAGATGGTAAGTAATGTCTAAACTGGCCCCTCCTCCTTAAAAATAAAATAAAATTTTGAATATTTTGTAAATCCAATCCCTTCATTTTTAAATCAAGAAAAACAAAATGTAAAAGGTAAAGTAATACACTCAAGTTGTTGTAGTGAGTTAGTGGCCAAATCTTGTCCTGACTTCCAGTTCAATTTTGCTACACGTGTCTCCATTTTGTGGCCCGATAAATCACAGATATAAAAGACAAGGACGGGGAGAGAGGTAGAGAGGGGGAGGGAGGAAGCCAGGAGGAGGAGCAGGGGAGGGGAAGAGAAGAAGAAGTAGATGAATAGGAGAAGGAGAAAGAAGAAAATATTGTACCCACTTCTCTTTTCAAATAAAACCACATCTCTCATCCTGAAGACTGGGGAAGACTTGCTGTTTTCAGCCATTAACACACATTGTTGTTCTTTGCTGTGATATTGGAATGACCTGCAGAAGAGAACCAGAAAGCACAACAAAAGTTTTCCGTTATTTAGGAAAGCAAACTTTTATTGGTAACCAGGACACTACTCTAAGATAATTGTATCGCTTGGAGGATGACGGAGCTCAGAACTGTTCCTTTCCGTTCAGGGTGGCCCAGTACCCACGAGGCTGCCAAGTGTCACATCAACATGGTGGTTACTCTGGCTGTCGTCTACCTTACTTTCTCCCTTCTCACCCTGCAAATTTTCTGTCTCTCTGTTTCAACTGCGCTACTTTTTCTTCACTCGAGTTCTTAAGTTCCAGAATATTTGCTTTTGTGTTGGAAATAAGCAACTCGGATTGAACTTGCTTCCAAAATGGTCTATATGGCTTCTGGATGCTTGTAACTTCCCCTTGACCTATACCTGTACCTTCTACCGCCTGCCCCTTCACCTCTCACCTCCTTAACCATCCACGTGGTCCTGCCATGGACATTCAGGCTGATATTCAAAGCCACCCACAGCTACCTTTCCAGGCCCATCTCCTACATGAAGCTTTTGATCCATTCATGGTCCCTCTCTCAGGTGTCCTGCTTCTCTACCTAGAAGGCCTCCAGCCTTTTCAGAATTTATCAAGCTCTCACTCACCCTTCAAAGCCCAGCTCAGTTCTCACCTCCTCCTTGAGGCCTTCCTAGCCCTGTCAACCCTTAGGAGTTGTTCTTTCCTCTGAATCTTTATAGACATATTGAGTATGTCCCTTACCGATACCTCACATTGGCTGTATTTTTAAAAATTTTATATTTCATCCAAATTCTGTGACTACATCATAAATACACAGGGCAAGCTATGGATCTTGTATCTATACAAAGTTCTATCACATACACTGCTGTTTATCATATATGCTGGGTCACTGTAACTACATGCTTCTTGGCTCCTTAGGGTCAAGGACACTTCCAGTCCTGTGATCCTCAAGAAAGATTTAGTGATGATGTTAAAAGCTAGAGCTCAGAATAATGGCTGTTCATGTCATATGTAAAAATAAATAAGTTCCTTTTGGGGCATTTCTTCTAATGAGAACACTAGTAAACTGTAACAAGAAATATGGTTTCAGATACAGGGAGCAAATACAGATTCGAAACTCCGATCCCATGAAATTCCTCTTTCCTCTTAAATCCTGTTTTTGTTAATAAATCCATGAGCCAATTTCTTGATATTGAAATCACAGTGTCTCAAACAGCAAGATTTCTGCATAGGTGCAATGACAATGAAAATACCTGCAAATGAATCCTGTTTCTTCCTCACATTTTGCAGCACAATCGTCTATGTTTCTTGCTTCCAGCTGCTTCTTACTCAAAGTAGACAGTGATGCCCCCTGTGTATTTATATAGTCGTCCAGGGGGTCTCCGTGACCTACAAAATGGAAGGTAAAAGTGGGACCACTGATGAAACTAATCAACACCATTGTTTAATTCTGGTGATTTTGTAATCTACTGGCTTTGCATCAACCTAGTAAAACTTGCTGCTTTATTGGAAGCAGAGGGGATGGCTGAGAATAAAAAGGCTTAGTCAGAAAAACAGTTCCATTAATAGACTGCAATGTATTAAAAGACCAACTGGATTGGTAGATTAGGACTATTAAACAACTTTTATTTTTAATTTATTTTTTAAATTTATTGGTGTGACAATTGTTAGTAAAATTACATAGATTTCAGGTGTACAGTTCTGTATTACATCATCTATAAATCCCATTGTGTGTTTACCACCGAGAGTCAGTTCTCCTTCCATCACCATGTATTTGATCCCCCTTACCCTCATCTCCCACCTCCCACCCCCTTACCCTCTGGTAACCACTAAACTATTGTCTGTGTCTATGAGATTCTGTTTCTCATTTGTTTGTCTTTGAACAACTTCTTTGTTACTATGGTAACAACAGGTGTGAATGAAGCCTTAAGGAATAAATTTGATCCGTTTGCTATTGATTGTCATGTCATCATATAACACTGAGAGACCTCCAGTGGCAATTGTGTTACCAATATTGATGTTGATTTGTTCATCCCTGAGTGCAAAAAGGACATGGAAACCATTGCTTGATCTCCAACAGTATAAACTTTGATTGTGACACTCACTTAAACTGATGTGATAAACGTTCTCTGAATGGTCCCACCTTGAGATATAAAAATTTTGGTGAGTTGAGATAGATTGGACCTGAATTACATCTGAACTACAATCTGAGGTCATTTTTATACTGGGCTTCATATAAGGACACATCACATTAATTAAGGAGAAGTAACCTTTTCCATGACAGTGACATTTTCCATGATCTGGCATTTTGGAGGGAATTGTGAAAAAGCAGTGCCTGGGACAAATACTGGTCTTGATTTTTCTATGAGATAAAATCTGAGGCAAAGAATCTGTCTGAAGGTTGCTGTGTCCCTTGCTACTGCAGAAAGTGGCCGAGGGGCCCTTAGCCATGTTCCCACCGCAAGGCCATGGAGTATTCCCTATTCTGAGGCCCCACGGGACACCTGACCTAGCTTTGACAGCTCCAGTCCAGGCGTGGAGACGTCGGCTGCCATCCTTTGGGTATGGAATGCTAGTGATTTTCACAGGGTGAGAGGCCAAAGAGGTTAATAAAATAAAGAGAGCAACATTTTCTAAAGTTTGCCTACATGGAATGAGGCAACACAGCAACCTTGACCACTCTGAGGGGCGTGGTGGGTACCACAGCCAGGTGGGACGGGTTAAAGAGTGACCAGGAGAGGCAGCGAGAAGACAAGTCTTCTCAGAAGCCTGGCTGTGACAGGAGCATTTCCTAGAGGGCATGTGGGGTGACACACATTTTTTTAAAGGTGAGACATTCTAGAATATGTTTAGTCCTGATGAAAATTATCCAGCAGGAAGGACCATCGCCAGTCCAATTCTCCTTCTCAGAAAGGCCGTCCCCGACCACCTGAAACACACACCGCCCTGGATGACACACGCTGGGAGACTGAAACAAAGCCTCCCGTCCCGTCCTCCTCTCTTCATCTTTCTTCAGGTTAAGATTCTCCAAACTGCAAGGTGGACAATGAATAGGAAGTTGGCTGGTGCACCTTAAATGTATTACACCAAGAAGCACTTGATTGATATATCAAAAGATTGTGGAGAAATAGATATTTTAGACCAGTATCCACGTCTTCTTTCTGCATTTTCTCCCACTTTGAGCTTTCATTTCCAAGGGTTGTGCTTTGGTAAACTCTATAGATCAGGATGTGACTTAGAAAACAAACAGGTTCACTCTATAATGTGTATGCTATAAAGAGTTAAATTAAATGTTTTGAAGAGTTCTTGGAAAGTGAAGCAGGTCACACTATACGCGTACATGACATCAACACAAGCAAATTACCATTTATATCACCCTTTTTAATTAAGTTACCTTACTTATGTTATTGTGTTTCAGAGAATATAGCCCCTGAGAGCCACCTCAGGAGCAAATATCCCAAAGAAATATCCCAGAGAGTTTTTTTCTTTTTTCATTTTGTTTGAGAAATTTTCCCCAAACATTTTTTTATTCAATTCCAGCGCTCATATGGCAATGGGGTATAATGTAGTTTATTTGTTGATCAAGAAATGTTAAACAAATCTTTTTAGTAAGAAAAGTATTTTTATCTTCTAGGCCAGTGTGGATGTATATTGCTACCAAAGAAAATGTATTTTTACTGATAACGTGGGCTTGTTTTTTTAATCACTGTGGTATATAGATGTGCACCCATGCTTGTGTGTTTGAAAGTCAAGACCCAGTGATTCGTGAAATGCAAACTGCTCATCCGCCTTTCTCTGAAAAGCTGTAAAAGGATATTTTTCCTCTCTCTGGTGGATTCAGTGCACTGGAAAGATGAAATACTTCCTCAGAAAGAGAGAAATGCCTTCCTTTCTAAAAATGCTTCTGCATGTCTTTCCCCCGAGGGTTGTGAGGACACATGGTAATCCCACAGAAGTTTGTTCTCACTTTTGGATGTGACCCCTGAGTCAGGTCAATGTCCCAGGTCATGCATTCCATAGGCTGGAACAGAAATATGCAGACCCACACGCCCCCACACAACCATTTCCCACAAATATCTTTGTACAATCTTCCGCTCTGTGTTTTCTTTGATAGTTCTTTGAATGGTTCCACTAAATTCAAATACATTTGACTCTAATTTAAAGTACAACTTGTAAAATTTTATCTGGTAATTTATAAATTGAATTTCAAGTATATATACACTGTTTATATGAAGAACTACTAGCCTATTTACATGAAATGTCCAAAATAGGCAAATCAGAGGTAGAAAGTAGATTAGTGATTGCCAGGGCGGGGTTGGGATGTAGGTGGGGGAAAGGAATGGAGGGGTGTGGAGTTTTTTTTGGGGGGTAATGAAATATTCTAAAATGTATTGTGGCAATAGTTCTACCGTTCTGAATATAGTGAAAAACATTGGTCATATGCTTTAAATGGGTGAATTGTATAGTATGTAAATTATATCTCAGTAAAGCTGTAAAGAAAAAAAGAACTATAAGGACATGTTTAAAATATTTTAAAGAAGGTTTAAACAAAGTTGGAAAAGTGAGAAGAGCAGATTCCTTCTTGGAAAGCCCTGGTTTAAATCCTGGTTTCCTCACTTCCTGGGTTTGGGAGTTTGATCAATAGGCAAATAACAGATTTTCCTCAGTATGAATTTCCTCATAAAATGGGGATGGGTATACTACCCTACCTATTGTACCTGCGAAATTAGCAAGCAGTAGTAAAGGACACACACGTATGTGTGTATGTACGTGTGTGTGTGTGTGTGTACACAAATGTGCCTGGCCTACCTCGGGCACTGAGTGAATACTTGTTGAATTACAAAGTTGCACACATCCTTTGGCAAATCAAGGCCTGTGATTTTCCCAGGCATAGAAGCACATGTTAATGTATGGAAAGATTTGCTTAAACCATAGCAAAGAAGGAACTATGGTAGTAACTACAGCTACTGATTTGTCAAAGAATGTAGTCGAAGGGATATTTCATTATTTGCATTTGAAAGTGAGGAGAATATGACACCTTAACAAAAATGATGTAAAGTAAACTGAGAACCAGGCAAAGAAACTAACAACTTTTGGGATTGGCAGCTACATGGGCTATGTTTTTCAACTAAAATGACCATCATTTGAGTGCAATAGTTTAGATGTAAAAAAGACCATTCATTTTTTTTTCTCTGCCCATTTGTAGTCACAGTATTCACAGGGAAATTAAACTTATTTCTTGAAAAATTCCTCAATCTTATATTTAGATTTTCAACTGAGACTCTCAGGAATGAACAGTGAAATTAAATTAGTTGATCATAAAACCATCATATATCTGTTTTTAATACATTGCTAGGAAAAAAGTGTTAATGTTAAAAAAAAAAAAATCTAAGTCTTACCTGAGTTCAGAAATAAAAGAAGTAGAAGGACCACTTCCTTATGTTCCATTTTGGGACCGGCCGCAGTGTCCAGACAACAGCGTGTCCCGATCCCAAGATGTTAATGACTTACATGATAGAAAATGCATCCACAAACAAGATAAACACAAGTAGTTAATGATCAGCTCAGAGGCCCATTGCCACTGTGCTCTGCAGGGTTCAAACATTACCTTGACAGGGGGTCTTACAACATGTTTGAGAGTGGAATCTGCAATAAGTGCTGGGAAATGGTGAAAGCGGTCCCACGCCCTCACGGCTCCCCCCAACCCCCATCATCTGCCCTGTCCTACTTAGTCTTGTTAATTTTGTTTCCTTCCTTCTTCTTTAATTCCTTTCCTTTAGGGTTAAAAAAAAAATCACAATAGTAGTTTACATTTGCTGCGAACTTCCCTTATACCAGACACTCCGCTGAGGGGTCCATATGCATAGTTGCTTCAAAACAAGCAATACTATTATCATCCCCACGTTAGATGAGGGGCCTCAGACTAAGAGAGCAGAACTTCCCGGGGTTATCTAGCTCACAAGGATGACGCTAATAGACACAAACTATCTGGGCCTTAGATCACAAGCATAAGCTAGGGTATGGCTAACATCCCCATATCCCACCAGTGTACACATTGCTACATAATGCAAAATATTTTATTATTATCAAAATTTCTTTATTAACATGTTTTCCATGATTGTAAATTAGGTTATAAAAATATTGATCTTTTTCCAAAATGAATTCACAATGCATTATATTCTCATCCTCATGAACTAAAGCAAGAGTGGAAAAATTATGTTTCAAGAGTCTATCTTGATTTTAATTGATTGTGTACTTTTCCCTGGCTTAAGACTGGGATGAGCAGATAATACATGCTTTAAAACTCTCATTTCAGTGTTTGAAAATATTTAGGAGCAGTTAAATTGACTCTATTTTAAATGTGAAATGAGAACAAGGAACACTCCTCTCTCTGGGCTATGAGATTCCTTCCTGTAAATTAACGAGTGATGCATAGAGTGGCACCAACTCGTCTCGGGTGGGAGCTCCCAGGGGTTGAAGTGCTGGGCAGGATTCTCAAGAACAAAACATGCGGGAGAGCGAGGAGGTGACAGTATTGTGACGAGCAGGGTGACCGAATCAATTTCCTGATTTTCTGCTCTGGCCTAGCTGTCTCCTCTCCTCACTCTTGTCACCTCCTGTTACCCTCTCCCTCTCACCTACTGGCCCAATTTATTAAGGGGACACAAGGAGGAAGCAAGTTGAGAAATCAGCATTGGACAGACTTTTTTCTTAAAAGATCTGAAATGTCTTCTAGGGGGATTATGTTGGTGCATTTAAGAATGTACTGCAGGGGAAAAAACAGACTCGACTAATACAGGATGCCCCATTATGCATTTATTTTAATTTAAAATATTTTAGAACTGCCTCATGGAGAAGGCACCTCAGGAATAATATTGTCAGAAATTCTATGTCCACATAAATTTGTTTTTCCTGTTTTTTTAAATTTGGGTGATGGAAGCTTCTAGAATACATTTCATTCCCAAATGTTATTTTTGTAAAGAAGGTAGCCCTCCTACAGCCTTCTGAGTGCACCTGCTTCATCCTCTTCATAATCTATTGGCATCACATGAGCTCAGACAACAGGAAGCAGAGCTTTGTTTCTGTGCCACTCAATCGCATAGTGTGGAAAGAGGAGAGCAAAGAGGGATGTATTGCTCAGGCATTGATGGGGTGGGTGTGTGGCGACAGCCTTACATGCTTTAGCTCCATAGGCACAGGGCAGACACAAAGCAATGGACTATTCGAGATTGTGCGTAGAATCCCACGCGGGCACTCTTACAGGGGTGCTGGGCAGTGGTTTTGCCCAAGGCTGTAGAGTTAATTCAAAATACTTCATTTTCTACTTGAAAGAATGGCAGAAACTGAGACTAGAGATAAAGAGAGATCATCTCTGTATACTACGAGCAGGTTGAATCCATTCTGAGATATGTATTTTTATTGAGTTCATTAAGTGTTTATTGACCAGCTACTGGGTACAGTATTGTGTAACATTCTTTTAGGATCATATAAAAAGTACAAACCATAGCCTCTGCCTCCTCTACCTTCTACCTAAGATTTGTGGTCAGGGACCAAGACATTCAAATCAAATGGAAGACAAATTTAATTTCCTTCACTCTGCCCAGCCCGGGGCCCACGATCGAAATCCACTCAGAATCTCTTAGGGGCCTTCCCCTCTGGGCATTAAAATGTGGAGTTCCTTGCAAGGACCTTACAAAGAAAGTCATGAACACAAGGAAAGGTCAACCTCAATTGAAGACTGCCTCCTTTGATCTCTCCTGCACCCCCCTTGTCTGAAGTGGAAGCTGTGGCCAAATCACACGTCCCAGGTGACGTGCTTTCACATTGCTTGGAACTTGCCGTGCTGGCCTGATATTCGCACCTGCCACCATTCTCCAACCACTTTCTACTTCCCTCCATCCCCAGCAGAGCTCCTCCCAGCCCTAGGCTCTGCCATCTGGGAATGGCCGGTCATTCTAAGACAGCTCATTCTTCACTATGAAATTCTCTAAATTTCTCCAATAAGACCATGTCATTTCAAAATGAAAACAGCAATAATAATAACAATAACAACAACAATCTATTAAGGGCTAAAACAAAGTATGCCTTCATTGTTGCCAGGGGTCTCAGCAAGTTGACCTTTGTCCTGGATATGCCAATTTGCAGACTGCTTTTACTGTGTTCGTTCATTAGGGCATCTCCTCGAGGACACATGTTCTCACCACTCTGAAGGTGCCTTTGATGTCTTCATTCGACCTTTTCCTCTTGTTTGCTCGCCTTTGTTCCTCAGTCTCTGGGACCATGGAATGAAATACTTATCAGCCCCCAGCTCCCGTAAAGAGATAGCAGGGCCGCTCAGTTAGCACAGCGGTTAAAATGTAACCTGCCCGAGAGCACTTCCTAAGACCTGACCGACGAGTTCCGTGCTCAGTAAGGTGGTATGTTCCTGATTGACTTGTGCGTGCGAAATGGAGAGATTTGTTCATTTTTTGAAAAACAATGAGTCTTCACTGGACATCTCCTCCTCAGACTTATTTTTAAAAATTATTTCAATTATTTTACTTATTTATTATTGTTTAATTACAGTTGACATTCAATATTATATAGCACAGTGGTTAGACATTTATGTAATTTACAAAGTGAGCCTCTCATTAAGTTCAGAACCCACCTCGCACCACACTAGTTATCAGACTTGTTTATGCTTAAGAAAAATACTAGTAGAGAAGCTGAGTTCCTGGATAACTCACCAGCTGTCACTGGAACCCCCAGAGATCCAGGCAAGCGTCCTTCTGCTCTGAGGTCTGATTCACTGTGGATAAAACAAAGAGAGAAACCAAATGTCCTTCCCACCTCTAAATTGTATTATTCTCTAGGCTAATTAAGACAAAAGTCTTTTGTCACATTATTTGGGAGAGACAAGACATGTAGGAAACATTAAAATCTTTTAAGAAAAACAATAACGAATCATGCAAAAACAGGTGAAAGCTCATCAAGGTCTGTGGACTAGTTGTACCAACTCAACTTCCTGGTGTCGATAATGAACTTTAATTATTTAAGATTTTCCCTTTTTGGGGAGCCTGGGTGGCTGGCTGATGGGTGTCTCACAGTGATGGGGACTTCTCAGTGTGTAGATATTTGGATATGTTTATACGTATTTGGACATGTGTATATACAGAGGGTGCCCAAAAATGTATACACATTTTAAGAGAGGAAAAACCTGTATTAAAATTACACTGATGGTAACCACTTTGAGCACCTCTTGTAATTGCAGAAGTCAAACGTGACTCGTAGTCATCTTTTGTTATCAGGATATATTGAGTATTACAATTTGAATACAGTGTTTTTCCTTTCTTAAAATGTGTATACATTTTTTTGGCACCCTCTGTATTTGGCCATATACATATGTGTTTGAATATGTGTGTATATATTTGAATGTGTGTATATATTTGGGTGTATGTGTATCTACTTGGATATGTGTATATATATTTGGATACATGTGTATGTATTTGGCTATATGTGTATATACTTGGATACATGTGTATATTTAAGGGAACCCAGGATGATGTAAGTGCTTCCATAATATTAACGAAAACTCCTAAAGTACAGAAACGTGTCCAGGGAGAGTCTGAAGTCAGAGTTTCTACATCAGGAGTGGAACTCAGCCTTTGCTGACCTGCGCGAGCGCAGGCGGGTGTGGGTTAGATGGGAGAGGCTCCCTCCACCTGTCCACCCCCAGGCCCAACCGTTATTAAGACCTGATTGAGGCCACCTGCGCAGCAGTAGCTCCTGCTTTTTACCTGGAGTCAGAGGCTGGAGGAGCCCTGTGTGGCCTCCCAGTGCTCCCGGGACAGCCAGCATCTCTGCACAGAGGAAGAATGGCAGCCAAACAGAGGCCCCCGCATCATGACTGGACCTCAGGTAATGGCTCCTCCCTGCTCCTTCCTCACCCCGCCAGCTCCACGGTCCAGCGGGGCCTCCCAAGCTCCCTCAGTGAAGCGTGAAGTTGGGGAGGAGGGCAGGGGTCTGCACGAAAGTGAACATGGCTGTGAGCTCGGGTCTTTGAGAAGGTGCCTTTCAGTGTCTGCAGGGTGTTTAGTTAGCACTGCGCTGAGCGCTGGTGACAGAGGGAATAAGGACCGTCCTGCCGTCGGGAGCCTTCCACCTGAGCAGGTGAGGCGGTGCGCGTCTATCAGGGGGTCTGTGTCAAAGAGAAGCGGCCAGAGCTCCTGAGGGCCTGGTGGGGGTGGAGCCCGCGGGGGGTCCCCCACTCAGCCTTGAGGAGTGGGGACACATTTCCCAGAGGAGCTGACATCCAAGTTGAGACCTCGAAGACAAGCAAGAAGGATGAGAAATGAAAAGAAGCGTGTTCTCAGCTAAAGGAATTAGTGTCCAAAGTCCTAGAAGTAAAAGGTCGGAGCAACTTAAAGTAACTTAGGCCGAAATGGGAAATGGGTCGAGTGGGCAGGCCTCTTACCTGGTATCAAGGGATTCCTGAACCAAAGAGCAACAGGGACCAGTGAAGGGGTTTAAGCCGGAAGCCCAGGGCCATCCTCTGCCTGCAGTGTCACGGTGAGGGGGTCAGAGGAAGCCCAGGGATATGAGGTGGCAGAGGAGAGGGGCTGAAAGTAGGCGGTGGAGAAAAAGAAAAGGGACTGGATTAGGGAGATGCTTAGAAAGTAGAACTGACAGCACTTTGTGACCTGTTGAATTTGGGGAATGAAATCAAGGACGGTGGCCACATTTCTGTCTTGGACAATTAGCAGATAGTGGTCGCTTCACTGAGAAGGAACACAGGAGGAATGAGTTTGTTTGGAGACAAGTTATGTTTGAGAACTTGTGATAATCCGAGTGGAAATTTATAGAAGGCAATTGAATATTTGGATCTAGATCAGGCACTGGCAAACTATAGCTCGTGGGGCCACCTCCTGGTTTTGTAAATAAAGTTGTATTGGCACACAGCTACCATTGGCTGTATTTGCATGATAATGGCCGAGTTGAGTGGATGTGACAGAGGCCAGCAAGCCTATAAAATACTTACTGTCTTTGAGGAAAAAGTGTGTTGATTCCTGATGCAGAGCCCAGGACAGAGGTGTGGGCTGGAGATGTAGAGTCACAGGAGTTGTCAGCAGGTACTGGCTACTGAAACCAGGTACTGAGGGCAGGGGGCATCTCACAGGATGGCTGCCCAGAGATGTGGTCTGGACTCCAGAACCGGGCGGCCTCCTGGTCTCTCCTGGCCTCTCAGGAGGATGAGTTGTGACCTGGTTTGATCATGTTTTCATGGGCGCCTTAACCCAGCCAGCAGGCCAATTATTTGGCTTCCAGCACCTTCTTGCCTCCTGGAAGCAGGCAAGATGTTTGGAGGGGCGCTGGCCTCACCTGGCTGTGTATGGAGTGTCTGAGCTGCTCTGGCTGAGTTTGGGTGAGGAGAGTCGGGGGAACCGCTAAGGAGAGTAACAGTGGACTTGGTTTTGTATGCTGGTAGAGTGACAGTGATTTAGCTTGCTAATGACTGTTTTACAAAATTATATTTAGCTCTCCTATCAAGAATTCATTTTACCTGCCTGGCCCTTGAAAGCATCTGAGTTTGCCACCCCTGGTTAGCACAGGAGAAGCAGGTGAGCGTTGGGGAAGGGAGGATGAGTACAGAAAATTAGATTGGGGTCAGATGATGGGGGTGTGTGTGATTCCTTGCTAACCATTGTGGATTTTAACCTAAAAGCCATGACGTGCCACTACAAGCAGGGTGTCCCACAAACTTGGGGAGCTCTAGGCTCCTTGGAAAAGAAAGGTTGCTATTTGTGGAGAAAAGGAGGTCCTTTCTTTTCCAAGGTCACGTGACCTTCATAAAATAATAGTTTCTCTTACAGCACAGTAACAGGAAGTAGTTCCCTGGATTTTACAAAACCCTTTTTGGAATCATTCCAATCCAGTTTCCCAAGTCCCCCAGGGGCAGCCAGAGGGGAAAAGAAACTGCTAAGTAGACAATCCAATTCAATAAGTTGGATGGACATTGTTTTGAAAGGATATATAGACAAGCTATATCCTTTCAAAAGGATATATAGCTGACCCACATCTTACTGAAAGACTCCTGCTGGGGTTCTGCAGCCCAATTCCTTCTAGAATCCTCCTGTCACCCAGGGAATGATGGGCTATTGCAAACACTGTCTAGTTTTATTTGACTACTTTACAAAATCAAGTTCTAATATATGAATGACTATAGGAGCTGAAGGTTATTGCATTTGCTTCAGCCGAGAAGTCTTTCCCCCCACACCGGCTGTAATCAGTAGAAATCAGCACCCAAAGTCCTTGAGGCCCTTCTTCAGAAATGACTGCAAGTGGCAGATGGCAGGAGGACCACTCTACAGCCAAGTGCAGCAGACATCACTGCCCTTCAGGGGAAGGCATCACAGACTGCTGACACTGGCAGTTCACTAAGAATTAATCTTCTGACATGCAAACAAGTGGCAAAGTGAATTAAGCATTATTACACGTGGGGACAATTAAGCCTTGGTGGCTAGGCTAAACACACCCTGAAAAAATGTTTATTTCACTACCAGCTACTGTTTATTCCAGGCCTGTCCACTCTGTGCCAGGCACAAATACCACAGTGAATTTAGAACAGTAAATCCCACATCACGCTATAATCACCAGGTTTTTCTCTATTATGATTATTACCATTTCCATAGATCAGGAAATTGAAACTCACTTGCCCAAAGTTATGCCAATGAAATCTGGCAGAGCAGGTTGCCATCCAAGGACCTGGGTCTCAAGGGACTGCCTTTAACCACTGCATCCCAATTTGCTGCTGGGAAGAAGGGACAGTGGCAGCAACAACAGTAATAATAGGGACAGTTGACTGAGTAATGGCTACGTACTAGGCACCATTCTAAGCACTTTACAGACGTGATTTCACTTACTCCTCATTCTGACCCCTAAGAAGGAGGTACTATTATCACCCATATTTTACTGATAAGCAAGGAGAGGCTCAGTAACTGGCCCAGTGTCTCACAGCTAGTGAGGCTGGATGGAGCAGGGGCAGCGAAGGCCAGAGCCGGCCCATTCAGCCCCGCGTCTCACTGCTGCAGCAGCCCTCCAGCTTCCCATCATTGCCATGGTCATCAAGGCAGCACCCAGGATAAGCATGTACCGGGCACCTGCTGCACTGGCCGAGCTGTGTCATCATCCTGGAAGCCCTAGCGAACAGGCAACACCAAACGCTGGTAGAAAGAGCAGAATCCAAACCCAAGCCCCGGGAGTGCCGTGTGCTGCCTGCACCAGCCCAGGGAGGGGCACTTACCCCTGGGCCACTGCCCAGGGTCTGTCTGCCCGGCTTTGCACGTTTCAGCTTCATGTGCTGAGCTTGCCACAGAATTGGGCACAGAGCTCTGTTTGCTTCCTGTTTTCAGGATGAACATCACCAAGCAGAAGTTAAACTCCTGGAGACACTGTGCACTGTGTTTGCATTTTATATCCCCAAGCCCTCAGAGGGCGTGTTGGTGCTCAAGTAAAAAGCTGTTTAGATCCCTTATTGATTGGCCATATCCACAAATGCCCGTTCCGGGCATCAGCTTAGGATGCAGCTGATGGGCAAGGCATCCGTACGTCCAATTTCTTCTTCTCCTACAAAACTTTTTTGCAAGCCTGATTTTGCAGAGGCTTGTTTCTCTGGAGAAATGGGTAAACCCTAAGAGATAAAGTAGATTGTGTTACATGCTTAATGTGGAAAGTTGGCTTTATGCAAGGGCTTGGAGTTTCCAGAGTCTGCACTGAAACTACCTCCCCTTGGGCGATCCCAGCGCTTCGAGGCAACAGCTCTGACGCATTTAAGACTGAACTCCAACCCACAGAAGCACAAACAACCTTTATTCTCCACCGCGCCTTTGAAGTGCCTTACTTTTCTGGGAACGCTTCTGAGCAGCTGTTCAACAAAAGCGTATACCGACAGGGGCCGCCAGGGGGCAGAAGACTCCACCCTTTTCTGCAGGGGAGGCTGAGCGCCCTTGCCTCCCAAGCAAGCGGGAGTCTGCAGGTCCCCAATCTCTCCGGGTTCATCTTCAGTGACTTCACCTGTAGATGGGTTCATTCCTTTCTGAGGCTGCAGACTTTAGGGTAGAGGGGGACTGAAAAGGAAAGGATTCAAAGGCAGGGTTGGGAACTGATGCGGGCACGTGGTCAATTCCTGTGGACAATTCTGCTTCTGCTACGGAGGCGGAAGCTACTCTGGAAAACTGGAGATGCTGGCCAAGGCAGCCGCTGCCTGCATTCCGGCAAGGTCACGGGGCGGCGGCAGCAGCCTGGCGGCCACTGTCGGGGCGGTGGGAGCCAGGGCCCTCCCGGGGCAGGACACGCAGGCCCTTCCGCTTGGCTGCTGCGCTGGGGCTTTCTCATGCACCGCCAGGCCCGCCTCGCCCTCCCTCTGGGGCGAAGGGCCCCCTCGGTCCAACAGCGGCTCAGGGTCTAACCGCAGTGCGGTGGCTGCATTGACAATCTGTGCGAAACGGGAGGCGTGGAATTTTCACATTCCACATGTGTTGATGCATGGCCTTGAGTTTAGACACTGGCCAGGCTTGGAGATGTTTGGGAGGAAGGCAGCGCTCTGCCGTTTCCTGTTTTACTATCTTTTATATTATTATTATTAGTTTAATGTGCACAAACAGTGTAATAGACATCATTTATATCCATGATACTGTGATAACACCCCTCCCCCATCTACTACCCCTCTGACATTGCACACAGCCATTACATTTCCACTGTCTCTATTCCTAATGCTGTACTCCACTTCTTGTGTGTGTATATATATGTATAAATACACACACACATATATATAGTTGTAGTTGACATTCATTATTGTTCAGCTTCAGCTTCAGGTGTACAGTGCAGTGATCAGGCATCTACATCATCCCTGAGGTGGTCTCCCTAATGGGACAAGTGTCCATCGGATACCCTACAAACTCTTTATAACATTATTGATCACATTCCCCAAATTGACTTTCGTATCCCCGTGGCAATCTTGTGGTTATCGATTGTGCTTTCGTGGGAAGGTGAAGGGATTAGAAAGCACAATCTGTTTTACTATCTTTTTGATGAAGGCATCTGCAGATTGGGACAGGCTAGGTTAAGAAGAGATGGCCAGGGAGTTGGTACCTGTATTTTTAATAGAGAAATTCAGACACTGGAAAAGCCAGTACAATAGGTTCTGCCTCCTTAACATACCCAGTGTGACTTTGTCATCGTCCTTCTCCAGAGTTACCTTGTTTTATGCCATAGTTGTGTTCCTCGAAAGCTGTGCAAAACAACTTTTGTTCATTGAATCTTATTTAAAAGGCAATAAGTAGCTTAGCATAGGGCATGTTGACTCCAGGTAAAACGGGATTTATCTATTCTCAAATATGGATACTCATATGCTCTGCTTCATGTTACGTAGAACTACAGATGAAATTGTTTTTCACTGATTTTCAGAATTGTGAGCTGGTTACTTCATATAGTTATGTGGAGGAGACCTCCTATTTTCTTTTTAAATCTCCTCTTATTTACAGAAAAAGAAATAAAGGAGAAACCGTTTTACTAAGATCAGTTTAACATTTATCCTCCACTCTTCTGAAGTTAAGGTCCAATAAACCAATATAATGAGTAGAATAAAATTAATATTTTAGAGCGAATTGATATGCTTAATAATTGGAAAACATTCCAATTTCTAAAAATGTCATTCCAATTAGTAACTTGACCCATATGACATACATGTGTATGTGTGTATAAGGAGTTAGATATCTCTGTAAGAAAAGGGTGTATTATACATTGTACTAGTTGATACTTTGATTGCCCATCACTAAGACATTGCATAACATTTAAAAAATGGATTAGATAGATCTGTGAAATAAACAACAAGAACAAAAACAGTGCATGCTTTGTGTTTACATAAACACTGCAAAAACCTGAAAGTAGCAGTCATGCTGACATCTGGGCTCATCCCAAGAAGATTGGGAATTCCCTATCAGCACTCCTTAAAGGACAAATTTTTTAAATTAATTTATTTTATTAAATTAAAAAATTCAATTACAGTTGACCTACAACATTATATTAGTTTCAGGTGTGCAACATAGTGATTAGACAGTTATATAACTTATGAGGTGATCACCCCAATAAGTCCAGTACCCACGTGGCACTATCTATAGTTATTACAGTACTGCTGCCTCTATTCCCTAAGCTGTGCTTTACATCCCTGTGACTATTCTGTAGCTGCCAATTTGTACTTCTTAATTCACATTGTTCACCCGTTCTCCTAAACCCCCTCCCATCTGGCAACCATTAATTTTTTCTCTGTATCTATGAGCTTGTTTCTGTTTTGTTTGTTCATTTACTTTGTTTTTAAGATTTCACATAGAAGTGAAAGCATATGGTATTTGTTTTTCTCTGTCTGACTTATTTCACTCAGCACAATACCCTTTAGGTCCATCCATGTTGTCCCAAATGGCAAGATTTTATTCTTTTTCATGGCCGAGCATATGTCCATTGCATATATGTACATCTTCTTTATCCATTCATCTATCAGTGGACACTTAGGTTCCTTCCATATCTTGGCTATTGTAAAGAATATTGCAACGAGCATAGAGGTATATATGTATATTTTTTGAATTAGTGTTTTGGAATTCTTCATATAAATACCCAGAAGTGGACTTGCTGGGCCATATAGTAGTTCTCTTTTTAATTTTTTTGAGTAATTTCCACACTGCCTTCCATAGCGGCTGCACCAATCTGCATTCCCACCAACAGGGTATAAGGGTTCCTTTTCTCCACAGCCTCTCCAACACTTGTTATTATTTGTCTTGTTGATGATAGCCATTCTGACTGGAGTGAAGTAGTATCTCATTGTGGTTTTAATTTGTATTTCCCTTATGATTAGTGACGTTGAGCATCTTTTCATATGTCTATTGGCCACCTGTTTGTCTTCTTGAAGAAATGTCTAGTCAGGTCTTCTGCCAATTTTTTAATTGGATTGTTTGTTTTTCTGGTGTTGTATGAATTCCTTATATATTTTGGGTATGAACCCCTTATCAGATATATCATTGGTGAATATCTTCTCCCATTCAGTAGGTTGTCTTTTCAATTTATTGATGGTTTTCTTCCCTTCTGAGTTTGATGTAGTCCCATTTGTTTATCTTTTTCTTTCTTAAAGGACAAATTTTCTTGGGTTGGTTTTGTGGGTGTGAGGCAAGATTGGGGGGAGTATTCTGCGTGACAGAACTTGAAGTTGATGGGACTGTAGTAGCAATGGGTCACATGACTGAGAGAATCAGGGTACTTTGGGTTGAATGTCTGCAGTCTGCCACCAAGGGTTTTTGGTAGCAATTCTATTAGAAAAGCCATGAAATTAGATTGTCTAAATTGGACCAACCATACAGCTATTTAGTTAAGTGCTTTATATTACAAGTAGCTCTTACAGTTGAAAACGGACTGAAAACAGTCAGTTCCTTGGGGAGGTATAGACCCTAACTTTTTTCTACCTTTCTTTGCTTGTTTGTTTTTCTTTGATTTTGGATGAAATATATTTATAATTATTTCTAATTTTTGGTCTTATTTTACGTAGTAATCATTATTCTGCCCCCTAACCATTTACAAAAGGAATTCTGAGGGGCTGACTCAGAATTCAGAGGCCATCTTGTTCTTACTAAATCCTTCTTTTCTCAGTTGTAGTTTATTTCTCTCAGCTTCTTCTTTGTCTTCCAATTCTCCCTCCGAAATGCCTCTTCTCTGCAGCATAACTTAAGAAAATTTCCCTTAGAATTAGAAGATGTAACAAATTATAACAGTTCATTTTTCTTTTTCCTATTTCTTCTTTAGAAAATCTCCCCATTTATTTTCTTTAAAAACTTTTATGAGTGATTGCTTTGTTCCTACTCCCCTAGGACACCCTTGCTTGTTTTATTTTTCTTTTATCAAAATACCTTAAGCTGGTCCTCACTTTGATTCCTTATTTTGATATTATTTACAGTGCTTTTATCTTTACTGGACTACTTTTCCATGTGGCTTCTGACTGTCATTCTGTCGAGATTTTCTATCAATGTGTGCTCAGGATAGGCTTTTTCTTTGTCAGTTTTTTTTTTTCTACCTCGATTTTGACCTATTTTATTTCCCCTGCATTATTAGAAGGGATGTTTTGGTAATACAAAGAAACTTTGAAGTACAATAGACAATAAGTTGACCTTCCCAATTACAAGAAGAAAATTGAGGGCAGCAAATTCTCTGAAACTGTGTAGAAAATGCCATTTAGGAACAGTTTATGTACTTTTGATTAAAGAGGTTTGAGGTATTACTGCCATCAATTGCCGTACTTGCTATTGAATGCTTTGCCTGTTTGGCTCAATATAACTAATATCAGTGTGTTTTGAATGTCAGAATTTTCTGTGACCTTAAATATGCATTTGAGCAACTATTTACATGTAATCTATCAGATTTCTCACAAATACATTTCCCAAAGCAAAAGAAGAATTTTATGTGACTGGTCTATTTCAAACTGTGTCTTACCTTGTATGAACCTACAGATCAGAGATTACTTGTAACTGGGTCAGTGTGCCAATATCCAGGAGAAAAGTAAAACTATTTTTCAGTATTTTTACTACGTGAATGTTATAGATCAAATAACAGGATATTTTTACTTTTCGTTCACATCTTAAATGAAACCACTTCCCATGTACCACCAAATTCTTTTCTAGCCAAGAAGAGAGAAAGCGCAGTGTCACATATTGAAACCACCTCAAAGGCTCGTTTACCTTTTTTGTTCCTAGATATCTTACAATTTCAGAATATTTCCAGGTTTTACCTTAATGGGTTGAATAGTTGTTGTCTAGTAGTTATGGGATAAATAAGTACACTTCTAATTGTCGCTTGTTTGCCAGGTTGTGGAAATCCTTGGTTAAATCTAGGAGATACTTTTACAGTTGCTTTTGATGATGTTCTTCTGGCCAATTACATTATAATTAAGTGGTATCTTAATTTCAGGAAGAATGTTGATTCACAGATATAGGACTAACAAAACTGGAAGGGCATATGTATGGATCACCCAGCCTATTCTTTTTGTTAGGCTTATAAGTAAAGTTTCCAATTACGCTGTCATTGAACCTACACATGGCATATCCATAAGCCCTCCGTGGATAATTTTTTTGTCTTTTAGCTATTTTTCTGTATTTTGTTTGAAATAAAAACACTAGTAAAATGACACAAAATATTTATTTTTGCAATTTATTGATCTTAGCCAAAGTAACTAACAAATAATTTTAAAGCTAAAATTATACTCTTCACCCACTTATTTCATACCACTACTAAAACACATACATTTACCTGGGTTTTTGTTTTTTTTCACCCCTTTTCCCTAAAACAAAAGAACCAACCCACCACACAGGGAAATCCCAGTCAGGTAGAAACAAAACAGCTAGGGAAGATCTAAAAATCTAGAGTGAGATTCAACAGAAAACAAGATAATCAGTAATTTTAAAATATGCCTAGGTTTCACAAAACATTTTAAAATGCTTCTATTCTAGATATATGAGGCCAGATTAATTTTTCTTGATTATATATTGCATATTTTCTGAAGTTTTACATTTATGAAACATTATTTACTATGTATACAATTTCTTGGAAGCATGTGAACAAACATCTAGCTTTTAATTTTTATTAAGTTCACCAAAGGCCTTTTAAAAATCTTTAAAAAAAAATGTTTTAAGTCAAAATTACCATTTTCCAACCATGCGGTACAACACACAGGCACGTGTGGGCAAGGGTGCAGACACACAAACACAGCCTTAGTGTGGGAAGAGAGCGTTTTCACCAAATACCTATTTTTAGATGAATTCTGTAACAGACTATACTGTTTCAGTTTTTAAATTTAAGAGCAATATTTCATTTAAAAATGCTTTTTAAAACTATGTCCAAGCCTTCTGGGGAATAATCCAACAGTTTTGCTGAGCCCCCCCCCCCCATATTTTTTCAAGGTCATGGAAGTACAAAGAGTAGATTCAATCTGTTACACAAAGGATGCACTTAGCTACTTCTAGATAGCAAGTATATTGCCATTCAGGTAACAATTTATCACAATTTGACAAGATACACTTTTTAAATTTGGGATTAAGAAGGATGGTAGACATAGCTCTGGGCAGAAAGGAAAGGCTGGAATGGAAGTATAGATTGGGTTGTGATGTGATATTTTACTCCACACCCATATTATAAATAAACACAACTGGAGTACCATGTAACCCGCCCCCCCCCCCCCCCCCAACACTCCCTGTGCTCAAACTGAAGGAAGTGTGTTCTACTAAGAGAAGTGGTACATATGTTTGCATTGTAGGGATAGGCTGGTAGCTTTCATGACAAAATGCTTGTTTTCCTCCCCCCGCCAAAAAAAAAAGACTTCACAGGCTCTTCTTCACAGTGATCATATAGTTTGTAATTTGAAGTTCAGATTGTGTATAGTTAGAGAAGTACAGTTAATTCTCATTTGCAAACTTGTGGGTTAGCTACAAGTAGGTTGCACTCTTTGGTAACCATCTTAAAATCTGGCTGACCTCTTCTTTCTAGCCAAGCAGTTCCTGAGGTTTCGCACCTCCCAAAGCCAGCAGTGTTGACAAAATAGCAACTAATTTTGAAGACAGGCAAACCTCCTTGGAGAAAGGAGCAAGCTGTAACGATATTTCAAGGTAAATGCATGTCATTTTGGTAATCTGCTATTTTGAATGGTGACATCACCAGGCAGGGTGTCGTTGACAGAAGCTGCCCAGGTGCCCGTCTCCTGCCAGTCTGTTTACCTCCACTTATTCTAAAAACAAGTTAGGCTCCGACTCAGGACTAGTGCTGGGCTATTTTGCAGCACTTAAAATAATTCACCAGAGAACACATTGATTTTATATCTCTTTAGTAACAAAAGACGGGGAATCATTCTATTTTGAAAACAGAGACAATTTTAGGTGTCACTGTTATCTGTCTAGCCCAAACCAGTAACTTTCAGGAAACTTAAATCAGTCATTCCACTTTTGGGAAACCCAAACCCCATCATTTTCCTTCCACATATACTAATGTCCCTTTCAGTTGCTGGGCTGAGCATGACTCGTATGTGACACGTACAATGGTCATTCTTTCGTTAAGCAAACCTGTATTGACATCCCACTGTGTATCAGGACCGTGCCAGGTGCTCAACGTACAAAGATGCCTGAGGCGATACGAGTGCTCTAGCAGGTTGAAAGCTAGTGAGAGAAACCAAGCTGTAGACACAGGATGATACTTCAATGTGGAATATGTAACTCTTCGTGCATGCCCAGGGTATTAGGTGAACACAGAAGCATTTCTAACTCAGCTTGGTGGGGTGTGGGGGCAGCCAGAGGTGCTTTCCTAAGGGAGGGTGCCCGAATTGAGTCAAAGAGGATGAACATCACATGTCACCTACCAAAGTGGAGGGAAGGGCACGTGTGGGAGGAGTGGCAGTGGCAGCAGAGACGTGCCACATGAATGACACCTAAGCTACATTAAAGATCATGCTGTGCTCTGAGGAACAATACCCAGTGTGACATTGTTGACCAAAGAAGTGAGGGACAGTTAGAGGCAAGGGAAGACGTTGGAAAAGTAGGCAGGGCTGACTCCGGGAGGCTTTGGGCCATGCCAATAAGTTGGATTTTTTTTTTTTCTGAGTCAATAGAGAGCCATCAGAATGTTTAAGCAGGGGAGTCCCACGGTCAGAGTTGCATTTTAGGCAAATCAGTTTACAGAGGACAGAAGTACAGAGGACAAGTCTGAACCGTGGGGAAGAGCGGTGAGCCTCCGCTCGTCCTCAGGCTGAGGTGTAGGAGGCGGTATTAGGGATGGAGAGGAGAGACAGCCTCGAGAATGACAAGCATCAGATGAGCAAAACGCGATGGTTGGTGGGATCTGAGGGGTGAAGGAGCGAGGGAGATGAAGGAGACTCTCAGACAGGACCCTAGCTCAGGACAGTGGGTAGATGGCAAGACAGAGAGTAAAGTAGGCTCTGTTTGGAGTTCAGATAATGCCTGAGGCTTCCCCTATCTCTGCGCACTCACACACTGTGTAAATCTCTGTCCTGCTCCCATAATGCACCACACCATGCTTCCCCTAGAAGAACGCCATTGCACCTCATTTTAATTGCTTGTTTCGTTGCTTGACTGTCAGCCCCTCGGGGACAGGGATGTGTTTGTCTTTTTCATCATCCATTCCCACAGGTGGCAGCTGCCTGGCACATAGTGAGCATCCATACATGTGTATAACAGGAGTGTTTACAGCTTTCAGATCATGATTGTCAGTGAGTTTTCTGTCTTTGTTTTTAAATGACAGCCCTGCCGAAGTTATTTGATAAAGAGACTAGAGCTGTACACACCAGTGAGCCTGGGGTCTAGCCCCAATCCTAGCCCCACCCCTTGTCAGATTTGTGACATGGGGCAAGGGACGTACCCGGCCCCAGGGTATTGTTTCTTCATGAATATAGTTAGGAATTTGGGCAGATATGGTTGCTGAGGTCTTGCTCAATCCTGATGTTTGCAAGTAAGGGAAACATTCTGCAGGACGGGTCAAAAAGAGAAAAATAGTGCTATGTTAAATACCTTTATTGATCAGAAAAACCCTTGGGGAGACAGGAAGCCCACACTCTGAGTATACTGCCATTAAACTGTCCACTGTTTTCCAACTTTTGGATGTGTGTGGACTTACTAAATCCAAGAGAAATCAGCTCAGGGGTGACACTTGTGTTTCCTGTGCCATCGCCATGGCCCCAAGATCTTCTGCTTCTAGCAGCTGATCACGAAAAGACATTGGGGTGCCCGAGATGCCCTGACATTCCCCAGAGCAGCACCATGTATGCTGCCTCCCTTTGTCACCAGTGTCCTTCTCTGTCCCTAAGAAGCCTGGCATTGATTCTGCTTCTAAATGGTCTCCCCTTCTTGTATAGTATCGTTATGCTCCATAGAAAAGAATGTGAGCTCAGAGGCGTCTTTGTCCAAAAAAACTTTGAAGGCAAATTCCTTGAACTTTTGGGACATTCAGCAGACAGTAGCTCCTTTCCACATGGATGCATGTGTTTAACTCTGGCAGGAAACTTGGACATATTTTTCCGTAGTTCCGTTTATTGTGAGTTCCTTCAGTGTTGGAAATTGAACTAGAAAAGAAAGCCTGCATTACTCTTGCAAGTTTTAAACAAGCTCGAGACACCCATTTGTTTTCTACTCTCTGAGAATAACCTTCTGAAGACAACTCTGAGTATACCTCGCTGACACAGAAATGTGTGATGACACGATGTGCACCGTTTAAGTATCTGTGAGTCGAAACAAGTAGGTGAAATGGTTCGTTAAAGGAATTGGTCAGGCTCCTTTTACAGTGGGAAGTGTAATTTCAAGGGCAGTCTCCTAAATTCCCTATTGTCATCCTATGCGTTATTACATCAGAATAGCTCCTTCTGCCCACCCTGACCCTGACCCAAGACGTCACTCTTTCTCTGGCTGGACTATGGTCATGACCTCCCCACTGGCCCCTTAGTTCCACCCTCATTCCGATCACAACATTCAGAGTGATGCTTAGAATCCAGGCCCCCGACAGTGGCACTCACCTCTCTACCTACGCCGGGCACCTGCTGTCCCATGCTCTCCATGCTGGCCGTCCCCTGGCCTCCAGCCTCTTGTCAGTTACCGCGTGCAGAAGCACCCTTCTCTCCTTCAAGATTTTTCTCGACTCCATTTTAACACCACAGTGTTCATCCCCACTCTGCACACCTCACCCTCTTTCCTCTTTCTGTTTTGGGCACTTTCCGCCTTCTGACATACCATGTGTTTGCTTATATATTATGTCTTTTTTCTTCACCAATAACACATAAGCTAAGGAAAAGCAGATTTTGTTTTTTTCTGTTTTATTGGCTGCTATTTCTCCGTGCCTAGCACGTAAGTAGGGGCTCTAAATAATTGGTGAATGAAGGAAGGAATGAGATATTTGTTGAATGAATGAATCAGTGACTTAATTGGGTATTTTTCATGTGTAATCTAAATGGAGTCAATTTTTTATTCTTTGTGTAGTTTAAACCTATGTGGCAATGGCAACGTCTACCAGTGTGCGGTTTTAAAATGGTTTGTACTGGCTAACAGGGACATTCTTTATAGCATGAAGAGTGATGGTGATGAGGCCTATACTTAGGGAAGCATCGAAGACAGGAAGTGAGCATGGCCTCAGGGCTCTCAGCATTTGCCTCGGGAAGAAGTGCACCCCGATACCTGCTAGGTAAGGATTACATAAAGTCCCACACTGGCGATGACTGCCTCAGTGGAATAATCATCAGCTTTATGTCATCCTAAGGGGCTTTCCTGCAGCTTGACTCAGCTGTCCCAATGATTTAGGACTTGTCCCAATGTCCCAGTGACTAAGAAACCCAACACACCAGTGGATTTCGGGCGGAGGCTCCCTTGGAGACTGGAGCAGGGCCCAGCACCAGAGCTATGAAACTGCGCTGCTGTTCAGAGCAGGAAATAGTAAAGAACAGAGTCTCTCCCCTTGCCCAGAATAAAGCAAGCACTTCCTTCAGTCCACTTGATGCTGCCAGCATTTGGCCTTTGGACGGGGTCTCGCACACGTATCATTGTCTCACATTAGCCGGGTAAACCAGATAAGGCAGAGAGTCACGCTCAGCCCCAGGCTCCAGATGACTTGCCTGTGGCTACAGGGTAAACACTACGGGTCAGCGTTCCTTTTACCTCGTACAGCCTTCATTTGTGTAGCAGTGGAGATGCAACTGCTTATCATATGCGAGCTCTGTTCCAGGCACTGAGAATACAGCAATGTCTCTGTCCTCACGGAGCATGAATTCTAGTTGGGGGAGAAAAGACAATAAACAAATGGCAAGCAATATGCCATATGCCACGTAGAGATTCCTGCTACCCAGAAAAAAGAAGCAGGGTGAGGCATTGGATGCGGGCAGCTGCTGTTTGATGTTGCAAAACCAGGTAGGGTCTCCCAGAGACGGTGACATTTGGGCAGACATGAAGCAAGCTTTGTAGATAGCTGGAGTGTTGCAACACGGGAGCAGCAAATGCAGGGCCCTGAGGCAGAATCCTGATGGGCTATTGGAAGCTTGCCAAGCAGGCCAGAGTGGCTGGAGCTCGGAGAGCAGGTGGGAGAGTGTGGGAGAAGTGGTCAGAGAGAGCGGCCGAGGGCCAGGCCCTGACTGCCCTTCTGGGCCATCGCAGGACTCTGACTTTTACTCCGAGGGAGACGGGACAGGACGGGACACACTGGAGGGTGTTGAGGAGAGGAGCTCTCATTCTGCTGTGTGTTGAGTAGACAGGAGGGAGACGGGAGACGAGGGGAGTCAGCAGAGGGAGAGCAGGTCTTCAGTATATCCAGCGGGAGGTGTTGACAGCTGGAACTAGAGCTGCAGCCGTGGTAGTGTTGAGAAGCAGTAGAATTCTGGTTACACTTTGCAGGTAGGACTGGAGGATTCAGCTGAAAGGTGGGAATCAGGGTTTGAGCTAGTCACATGATTCCACTGAACTGCTGGAAGTTGGAGAAGGCGGAGAAGCACGTGGAATGCTGGGAGCGTGCTCTCCTTCTGTTGCAACTTCCTGGTACTTGTCCTAAGGCTGGCCTCGAGATCACAGAGATCACAGAGGAAGGCTTTTCCACGTGTGCTTTGCAATATTTGAAAATAGCAATCACTTTACACTCCCCACATATACCTGCCCCCATATACACACACCTTATACCCTTCTTGTCTTGTGGTTTTCAGGAGAACATAACCCTACTCTTTTGATGACTCTGTGACTTAGTTTCTCACCCCTTTGTCATCTGGTGACCCATTTCTAGATGCATTGTCACTTATTAATGTCATTTATTAGTACCCAAAATGCCTGTGATTTAAGCAGAGATGTTTATAATATTTATTTTCCATCCCATTCACTTTCGGTCTTATGTTCTTGAAGCATCTTTAACTTCCTGGCCTTGATATCCCCTTTGCTTGACACCCGCCAGCACAAGTCATGGGTCATAGCTGCCCAGTCTGCCGAACAGACTGTACACCAATTGTTTCCATCATCTCAGCACCGTGATTCTAACCAATTCTCGAAGTAACATGCAAAAGCCATGACCAGGAATCAATTCATTAAGATACTGTAACTGCTTATGATACAATTTGCTCAAGCCACACAGTCACATCCAATTTCTCTGCTTCAGTTTTTAGTGCTTCCTGCTGCTACATACTTTCCCATTGTGTCTGGATGAACCACTGGGGTGTGAAAAACAGACAGCCTAGGAAAACAATGTCACTGACCTGATAATGGCGTGAAAGTCTTCAAGTCTCTGCTGACTGAGAATGGGGACGAGGAAGGGACTTTCCATAGTGCTATTCCCCAACTTCTGTTTTCTAGATAGGAAAATTTGCCATGATCAGTCTACTCTTTGAACAAAGCAGCTTTCCTTCTTTGCCATGCTCCTCCCGAGTGCTTCATTGTCCCACAGAGGCAGATGGTGACAATGGGCCTGAGAGGTCTGTAAGGGCCAAACTTCTTTGCAATGCTTTGGCCAAGAAGATGAGCTGCAGTGACATTTGAGAAGGTTTGCAGGGCAATATCCAGTTGACTTCTGTATCACCCATTATCTATGTTTTGTGATCAAACCCATTTAAAACGCTATTTAGAAACCTACTTAGAAATACCTGCATCTTAGAACCCTTACGTGCTGTGTCACAAACCTGTGTGATAGCTAGTCATTACATGTGACAGCTAGTCATAGAGGTGAGAACTAGTAATTACATGTGATAACCAGTCATAGAAGTACATTAAGTGCTTGTCTGTACCCAGGGACACGGTTTGCTCTAACAGTCCAGATGCAAACTTTTATCGGGACACTTAAGTAAATTAAAGCTTAAGCTTAAAGGTACCCTTTAACCTACTTACTAGTTTCCCAATACACGCAGCTATCAGCATCTCTGACTTCCTCCACTGTCGTGATTGAAAGCTAGGAGTCTATTTTTTTCCAGAGTGAGGATACCAGTAAGCCTCTCTTGAAACCAGCAGAGCTAGACTCGTGTCAAACCGCCACTCATCAAATGCATAACACACACATCCTAAAACCCCGGCAATTCTCTGTGCTACCCTAAAAGTATTTTCAAACATTATTTCCAAAACATGTTTTTGTTCCAAGTAATGTGAGTAGGCCCCACAATTACCTAATTCCTTCCAAGTCTGAAATATCAAAGGTTAGTCCTCGGAGATGGCAGCATATAAAAGAATGGGAGCTCTTGTTGTAAAATTCAGCTGTGTTGATTTTACAATTTCAGGACTGGAAAATGGCCAGGCTACTGTATTAAACTTCTTTTCAATCTTTCCTAAGAATTTTCTCATTTCTAGGATGCCAATTAGACTCCAAGAATTCATGCTTACTCCGCTGGGCGTTGGGGGAGGCCTACTGTTCTCAGCAGAGTTAATTGCAATGGGTAGGGGTTTGAAAGAGTAAAGGTCAACTTTTAACCTCAGGATAGGGTGTCTGTGTCACCTGGCATCACAGTCAAATCCAGGGGATCCCAAAAAGCAGGAAGCCCCAAATCTACTGTTTGGGGCTCAGTCCCTGATTATTTGAGCTTTATGAGGGCTTGGTTTTGAGCCCATATCTCTTGACTGAAATTTTAGTTCCTACCTTGGCCTTCGGATTTATCAGTTAGAATCTTAAGAACTGTGGCTTTGCTTCTCTGTCCTCCACCTCTGACCCCTCTCTCCATCCTGGAGCCCCACAGTATTCTTTACATGAAATTGTTTATTGACGAAGAACACACATACACAAGACAGCACAAATCTTAAGGGTACAGTTTGATTAATTTTCACAAAGTGAACCAATCCTGACTAGGACTCAAATTAAGAAACAAAACCTAGAAGCCCTTCATTTCCCATCACATGCCTTGTTCATCACTGTTGCCCTCAGAAGGAACTCGCCATCCTGACTTCTCATACGGTGTGTTAGTTTTGCCTGTGCTTTGAGCTTTGAGAAAGTGGACTTGTACTGTTCGTACTCGTTGAGGGGGAGCCTTTTAATTTTGGAGTGAGAAGCTTCCAGGTCCTGTGTTGTGGTTGATCGTTGGTTCCCGCTGCAGTGCTGTCCCCACTGGAGGATGTCCACACCGCGATTCCTGTGTCCACTGCACTGTTGGTGGACATGGCTTGGGTCCAGGTACGACCAGTGCTGCTCTGAACGTTCCTGTACACATCTTTGGGAACCAATATGTAAAGAAAAGGAAATTCCTTTTCTACTTAAATCAAGTTACAATTAGCTCCGTTGTTTTTAACCAAGAACTCTCTGATGCTCAGAAACTCAGAAACTTACTGCTGTTACTTCTCCCGCCATTTCAGAGCTGAAAGCTAAAACACTTTGAACAGCGAAGGCAAGATAACATGAGGTTAGATGTGATGATTCTTATGATGAGGAGAATTCTAACATACTAAGTATTTTTGTGCTTCAGCTTTGATGTTTATTTTAAAAATCATTTGAATCTACCCTTGCATTTTAAATCTTGCAGAGGTATTTGGCCAGAAGCAATACATTTCTATCTTGATCTGACAATGCCTGTTCTAAACAGATAAAAACGTTATCAACAGCCTGTGCTTTTTCACCCATTTCAACCCAAGCGAAAATATGCATTCCTGTGATAGTGTGTTCCAGAAGATCAAGACGGGGCACTGTGCTACATTTTAGGTTCACTTTGTTCTCAATCTTTAAGGATTGGGTCTGAGTATTAGAAAGATTGCATTTCTTGCAGAGATTAACACAGTGGCTTATTGATATGATTAATTAAACTTATACTTGCATTATAAATATAGACATAAGCTCCGAGAGCACTTTTGAAACAAAGTGCCATTGGACCAATACTTTTATTTCCTTGAGCTCATCTTGTAAGACGTAAGGGAGAGGAATTACAATAGCAGTCTGGCTCGTGAGTTACTGGACTGAATTTTGTTGGTATTGACAAGAATCATTTAAATGGTAGATTAAAACAAATTATGTTAGGGGCGTGGTCCTTTTCCAAGTAATAAGTATTCACATTGTAATAATCCATCGATTTATTATTAATTTTATCATGCTGCCAAGTCACCTCTGAGTTATTGTTCATACATATGAATACGGGTCCTAATCCTTAAGGTCCTGCCATAAGCTGAGGTCTGTCAGGGAACGGCCATATTTTACGATTTTTAGCAGATAGGTTAGAATGACGTTAATAGCTCTTTATCTGCGTGTGTTACAGTGGAAAGAATTTTGTAGTCAAGTATACACGGGTTCAAATCCTGAATCTACCTCGTACTGGCTCTGTGAACTTGAGTCACATGGAGGCATAGGTAATATCCCCAAGCCTCAGTTCCTACAAATGAAAATGGGTTAATGACACTTATTTTCAGGATATTTAGAAGGCTCAGATGAAATAAAGCACCTAAAATGGCTATACAGTGCTTAGCATAAAGTATCTAATAAATGTTCACTTCAGCTGTTAATCCAGCTGGATTTATTTATTTTCTTTATTCATCTTCTTTCTCCACTTCAGACATGATACCTAATTGCTAGGTGTTTCTCAGTTCATTTGCATATTAGGTAATTTTACTTGTCTCTACTGGGCAAGGCAAACCGTCAAAGGTCATGCAGGACGGCACCTCTAAGGGAAACTGCCACTTAGGGTCCCTCTGACAGACACGTTTGGTGCCACATCATTCCCATCCCCTGAAGCCAAAACCGATTGGATCCGAGTTGGGCATCTGGCCCAAGGATAGCAAATCCTTAGGAGGCCAGTGACATTGGGTGTTAAAAGTGGGGTTGGACCGAAACAGTGGTCTTTTTTGGGAATGTGAATTGGCAAATGCTGGGGAAGCAGCTCAAACGATGCCAGTGAGAAGCAGGGCCAGGAAATCTGAGACCAGGAGAGAGAAAATGCTGATTAGTACACGAAGCTGACCAGCAGAGACAAGTGACGCTGGCTGGGTACAAGGACAGCACAGCCTGCCAGAGGCCATGTGCCTCTGTTCCTGGACCATGGGAAGGTTCTGTGTCAGGTTCCGTTTCCATTGTTGTGTCCCTGTGTCCATTTCCCTGTGTTGGTGACAGCATCCTTCTTTTCCTTGCAGCCAAAATAGCCTGAACAGGAAACGGTCTCTACGAGGCATACATAGTCCTCCAGTGCAAACCGTGACTCACTCATGCCAGTCTCATGGGGAGAGATACCTTCAAAATCACTGCTTTTGGAGGGATAATTCAGGATACTGTAGCGTGAAAAAGGAGAGGTCATTTAGGTTAGGCTTAAAACTAGGTTATGTATAGAATTAAATATATTCTCAGAATGGACAACAGGGAGATGGCATGACCTCTATACCCCTCCCCCCACTGACTCCTGATCAATGACCTCTGGTCAATGGTTTCTCTCCTGGCCTGCCTGTGTGGTCACAGGAAGACAGCATCAAGACCCTGGGCTAAAAGATGCTGCCTGAATGGAGCATAATGATTTTACGTGGCAATGAGTTTCATACATTGCTTTGCTGTCAAAGCCTGTGTCAAGCCAAGATGTTGGGGAGAAAGTGAAAATGAGAGTGTACCCTTTGTTCACATGTGTGCTAACAGCCTGTGTATGTCAGACTTGATGAAATGCATTGACGAGCCCCTGCCAAACATTGAAGACAGCAGCTGTGCGTTCTCATCCTGTGAGCTCTACAAGCCGCCCAAGTCATTCAGCGGATGGTGGTGAGTGTCAGTTTATGCTGAGACAGAGTGGGCGGTGTCCTCACGTGGGCATGTTGTCTTTTGCAGAGCTCCTGGGAACACGCGTAATGACCATACAGGACATGTAGGGCATTTTGGGAGAACTGGGCAGGTGGCAGTCACCGTTGACACATTCTTGGGTCCACTCAGTTCTGAGTACTTCGCCCTATTTTTTTCTAATTTATTTTATTCATTTAATCTTAGCTAGATACGTTTATCTGCAGGTATTTGCTTAGCATTTCCTATGCAAAATCCAGTAGAGAATTTTCAGTTACTATTTGTGACATTTTTCTTCATTTGGCCTTTTGTGCACTACGCACTTCGTAAGGACAGAGATTTTGTCTTTTCCATTTGTGAACCCCCAGAACTGGTGGGTGGTGGTAGGGGGTTGTGACTGGCTCATAAAAGGAGCTTAAAATACAGCTATCGACTTAATGACTTTGTGAGGTGTTGATCTCCAAGAGAGATTTGATCCTTTAAAGTTGGTTTTACGTAATTGAAGTCGAGAGCTTTAGAAAGTCAGTGGATTAGAACCCGAGTTCATATGCTGGCTCTGACAGGGACCCTGGCCTCTGCACCTCAGAGGTATATAACCTATACAATGGAAATGATGTAACTGCCCCAAGTTTCCTCTGAGGATTAAAGGATGGAGTGTGTGTGAGGTTCTGGCACAAGGTACTCATGGTCATTACTACAAGCAGTATCAGAGTTAAATGGTTGAGAGGGAGGGCTTTAGAATCAGACCTTGGCTTTGGTTTCAGTTCTACCATGGTCTTGCTGTGTGATACATGGGCTCATATAGCACTCTGCCAGGTACATAGTGACCGATTGATAAATGATTATTATTACTGTCATTATCACTATTCTTAACAACAAAAGGCTATTATCACATGGTTGTTACTAATATAAACTTCTCTAAAAAACATACAAAATAAAGGTGTTAAAATCCATTTAGAAGAAAGAGAAATAAATTTTAGAAGAACTCAGGATGAGAAAATGTCTATAATTGCACACCATATTTAGCCTTGGGTTTCCTGGCAACCAGGGCAAAAAAAGGAAACACAACAGCTTACATAATTATTATTATCAGTTCTAATTAGTCAGCTGGAGCTGTGCTGTCCAATATGGCGACCCGTAGCCACATGTGGCCATTACTGAGTCTGAGACGTGGCTCATTCGGATTGAGGTGTGCTGTGAGGGCAAAATACAGTGGATTTTGAAGACTTAGTAAGAAAAAGTAAAATATCTCACCAAGAAAGTTTTATGTTGATTGCACGTTGAAATTATGGTATTTCAGCAACTTGAATTAAAGAAAAAAAAAAGTTTTTTCACTTACAGAGGGTTATTCCTGACACAGGTGCCTAGAGCCATGAAAAACTGTATTTGTCAAGATTCAGAGCCTGATAGAACCTAGAACTTTGGATCTATAAAGATCATTTATTCTAATCAGCTCATGAATTATGCTTTGACTACACATCTATTCTGATTTTTTTGTTTTTGTTCATTTTTAGTCAATTTAACTGAAAAAAAAAGTTCACCCATTTCTACAACTACCCAACCCAACATTATTAAAATTAATTCCACCTGTTTCTTTTTACCTTTTCAGTGTGTCTCCTAGAAAATTAACAATTTCACATATGGCTCACATTTGTGACTTGAGTTATATGTCTCTTGGACTACACTGAACTTTTTTTTTTACTCTCACTATTCTAAGTGAAATTTATTTATATTTTTATAATATAAAATATTATAATTATATAACATGTCAGTATGTAATTATAAGATCAACATATAAATATATAATAAAATATAATATAAAATATATCATATACAAAATAATTAATAGTAATGGAAATATAAAATGTTTTATGTTAATACATTATTACACTTTTATATTATTTGTAAAAGAGGCTTTTGATAACCAAATAGGTAATAACTTCACCTACAATTTTAAAGAAAATTTGGTAAGTGTCTTGATGAGGAAAAGATGTAATGACACTTGTAATAGCTGCCATCTATTGAATGCTTGCTCATGTGCTAGCTTAATCCTAATTTCTTTACATGTGTCAATCATTTACAAATCTATAAGTGGCATGGCTATTTTTACATTACACCAGAAGCCCTTAGTAACTGGCATAATGTATAAAAATATCTGTCTTCTCTTTTTTCTCCTTTTTTGGTATCATTCGTAGCATTCAGTCAGGTGATGGGCGGCAAACAGTGCTCAATAAGTAGGTGTATAAATGAATGAATGAATGAATAAATAGTGCCTCTCCTCTCCCTGTGTCATTCAGCTTCTCTGTGACATGTAGTTCTCTCAAATCTCAATAATAACAAGACACTTAAAAGTGCATGAAATAAGGAGTAAGTTGTGTTGTGGTTTGAGTGTGCAGGAAGTCTCAGACACGAAACTGGAAGAGTCTGCGGCTAGATTCCCTTGGGCTCACAAGTATTCTTGCCTGAGCCTGACTGTGTCCAAGTAAACTGAGTTCCACCAGCTAAAGAATTACCTATTATTTCCTGTCAGTAAAAGCCATCTCTAATTTTTTTGAAATGCTTGTGTATTTTGTAGAAACTTATTACAGCTTGTTTTGAATCTGAGTACATTAAAAAGAAAAATCCCAGTATTTCAAAGAACAAATGCTTTTTACAGGAGATAGAAATGTAAAAGACAGTAAATGAATCTGAGCTTTTATCCCCAACCCTCTACACCCCACCGAGAGCAGGGGAAAGAAACTGTGGAATTTAGGATGGGAAGTTTTGAAATTAAACTGCCAGTCAAAAATGTAAAGATGTGTCCAGCTCTTTGGTGAATTGCCAGAACGGCCAGGAAAATAAATACTGCCTCTGTTTTAGGTTTCACAACATGCAGAGATCGGGAAAACCTAGAAATCATTCAAAAGGGAGTTACAGAGATCATGATGGGTTTGGAAAGTAGGTCTAGTGAGCAAAGAATGTGGCAGTTGGTGTTGTTTTTCCCGAGGAAAGGAGCAGAAGTTGGAGGTGACCGAGAATACACGGACATTATCGTCCAGGCTCTAGTACACAGCAGGGTTCCATCTGCACCAATGCTGGGCAAGATGGATGGTCTTTCTATGATGGAAAGTGTGGATTTCAGTTCAAATCTAAGAGAATTTCTTCTCAGTCAGAGCTGTAAACCACTGGTCTAGACAGCAGGGGAAGGTGAAGAACCTTTCTTTCCGGAAGTCCTTCAGCAGGCTGATTTCCCGCCTACCTGTGATAGTTTGGGGAGTACTGCGTTCGCTGGTTGTGGGGCATCATATGTAACACTGCTGGTGTTTCTAGATGCAGTGACCTGTACCAGGTATCTAGACAACAGCCTTCTGGAATCAGGACACTTTGTTCATAGCTTAGTCGTTCTCAAACCACATGGATGAGGTAGGAGACGTGCAGTTACTATTTCTTTTAACAGGATTTAGTTTGAGAAAATGAGATGTAGAGGTTCAGAGACTGGGTCTTGGTCGCATAGATGGACCCAGAGTCACACAGAAAACCCCTCGTATTAACTCCAGGGCTTTTGCTCAAGACCATGAGGCAATGTGCGAGAACGTTTTGAACATCAAGCTTTCTGAATTGCAGCATTTATATTCTAATTCAAAACTCTTAGCCCTTAAGTAGTATAAAAGTCCCTGTAATGAGGCCATGTTTCACACATCCACGAGGCCACTTTTCAGCAGTGGTGGAAGCACAAAAATACACTATGTTGGGTCATGAGTTCTACAGTCCAGAGGGCACAGGGCATCTACACCCTAACACAAATCTGAATGTGCATTTTTCTCATCATAGCGGCAAGATTCTGCAGCTTAAATGCTGCCTTGGTTGATTCACTTCAACAAACTACGATATTTTATTCCAGTATGAATATCTCAGTAAACCACTGTTGCTCAGAATTTCAAAACTAGGAGGACTTGAAATATTTACCACTTGGACATCAGTGGTTTTTAATTTAGAATTTAGAAACCCATTTCCAGAGGACGTAAAGGACAGCACTCACCCCACCATACCCATCATTCACTTTGATTCACGAATCAAGAAGTGGCTCTTAGCACTTTAGATTGAGATAAAAGTTGATTTTTAACAAACTCATGTTGAGTTAAGGAAAGAACATTGTCAACACCATAAAACAAGTAACAGCATAAAACAAATAACAATTTAAGATAAGCATTAGAGATCTGGCTTTATCATGACTCTATTCTTTGACATGTTTTGAGGAGAAAAGTAAAGATTTCAAAAAGATCCTTAGTGTTCTTCCTGTATCATTCCATTGGATATCTGGGGGCCCTGGAATTAGTCTTTAACGTACTTTTATTTATTTGTTTGTCAGAAAGTAGCTGAGAACACATGTAAGGCTGGTTATGATTTTGGTCTTGATGTGCAAATAGACAACCTCTAACCTTTGCCTTTGGAACCTGTAGCTCATAACTGATCGCACCTCTTAACTATGATTACTTCTGGTTCATTCTCCTCTCTGAGAGGCCAAGAGCTAACAGTTGCCCAGGGATCACGCCTCATGAAGTCTGAGCCTGTGCGTTATCACTTGACTATTTATTGAGTCTTTTCCACATGCTAGTTGCTGAGGAGAGTGCTAAAGAATGTGCACCCTTGCCTCCCAAAACATTGTTACCCAGCTCCAGGACAAAGGCAGCACACCCAACACAGTCAGCTCAAAAGTGAGGGCTACATAGGCAGCAAGAGGTGGCCCAGTGGTTGGTGAATGCTGGAGCCTGGGACAGGGAGAGATGGGCCACCTGGGGAAGCTGAAGTTGTGTCATGGAGGGAGGTGGGACTTGGGCTGGGTCCAGAGGGTGGGCAGAGCACACAGCAGACATTTGCTGCCTGACGGACATTGTTACTGGAATGTTTCTTATGCTGTCTTATCTCCCAACCAGATCGCACATTCCTGGGGGCAGTGACCTTTCCCTCATCCCCAGCACAGAGCTGTGTGGACAGTAGGAGAATACTCTCCCCTGGAATGAGGTGGTTGCGAAAGTGCGCAGACATGAAGGCAGGAGGTTCCTTTGCTGTTATTGAAATTATTGAAGTTGATAATGAGACCTCTTTTAGAAAACCTTTTTTAAATATTCTCTTCTAAACATTTCATAAATAGAATCATGATAAAGCTAGAGATTTCTAATGCTTATCTTAAACTGTTAATTTGTTTTATGCTCTGATGTTGACAGTGTTCTTTCTTAAGAGTATTTAAAAAAACACACAAAAAACGAATTCAATTTAAAGTCCCTAAGAGCCACTTCTACAAAGGGAGAGGCTGATTTGAAAGGCACGTCCTAGAGGAACTGGCTGAGGAGGCTGAAAACTTTTTTTGATAATTAGGAGATGAGATCATTGAATTTGGAAGACTGACAGCTGTGGGCAGTGGGCTCCGGACACCAGATGTGAGGAGTGCCCCTGTGTGCAGTTGAGACGTGTGTGTGTGTGTGTGTGTGTGTGTGTGTGTGTGTGTGTGTGTGAGTGTGTGGTGTTCCTCAAGCAGGGAGTATGCGGCTGACAGAACTACCTGTCCTACCTTCTCTGCTGGACATGGAATAGAGGAGAGACAAGGAAGGGACAGGGCTACATGGGAGCCTGTATCTGGAGGACCAAGGCTATCTGTCTTCACACTCATGTATCATTCCTATGTTTTCATGTTAATCAGCTACTCTTATTTCGTATTGATAAGCACCTTCGTTTTTGTGTTTTCCAAAGAGGAAGTGGGAGCAAACCCGGAACCCAGATAACGTAACCAGAACACTCTCCCACACATCTGCCCTCAAGTGGCCTAGGTGTTTTCGTAGCTCACCGACACGCCTTGGTGATGACCTAATAATAACAAGTGTCACGACCTGGCCGGCAGCAGGGACATGATGAAGTTCTGCCTGAGGTACACTGATGTGGCCACGCCTCATGCTTGGGTCCTGACAAGGGCGCTGGGGATACTCTGACTGGGGATCTGTTAGGAATGATCTGGTTCTCTGGAGAACCCTAATACACCTCATGAGAATTTGAACTCAACTCCTTCTCACTGCAAAGCATCGGCAGTCAAAGATGGCCAACGGAGACAGAGGTTTACAGTCTCCAGCCTTTGGTTCCCAGTGCTTTCAGATGTAGACAGACGATAAAACCGTCTCCTGATGTGGCATGGGCTTCAGGCCAGGCGGGTATTGTCACTCTGTGCTGCTGCTAGGGAACCACAGTGACTCCAAATGCATTTTAATCTGCCCTGTTGTTGTGACAGTTTGTGTTGTGTTAAGGGTCTAAAATTAAGACTTTACACTGAGAAGAATAACTTCAAGGCCGTCCAGAGCCACTGCCATTTGCACACAAAGTACAGACCGACATTTAAAATGCTTCACTTTCTAATTCCTACCCGTCATCCCACCCTTATCACCGTGTCACCTGAACTGTGTCAGTCCCCACACCCTGCATGCACCTGTGCTCTCTGTTCTCCCCTCTCCGTCAGTGTCCTCTCACCTTTCTACCTGGGACATCCCATTGGTCTCTCAAGGCCCTGCTCAAATGCCACCTCCTGCCTCCTTCCAGGAAGAAACACAAACATACTTTCTGACACTCATGTTTGGTAAAATGGACACTCTGAAGATCCTAGCTCTGCCGTCACCTGGTCAGCACAATGTCTTAATCTTGCTTTCCTGCACCAAGCGCAGAATTAGAGCAAAGACATGAAGAAAACCCAAGACCTAACATGACGCTGGCTCTGGTTCCCACACTGATTGATGGGATTTCTAATACACATATATTCTTACGTAATATTTATATAATAGTTTATCATATTCATATGTAAATATTAATTTTATCGTAGAGATTTATATGTTTAATAAATATTCAGCGTATTTTATAAAATACTTGTGTTACTTACATTTACTTATAACTATAACCTGGGGACTTTGTTTAAAATATAGATGCCTGGGTCCTATCCCAGGGTTTCTGATTCTCTGATTCCTGGATGGGGCCTGGTGATTGGATTTCTACATAGAGCCTTTAGTGGTGATGGTCTAGGGATCCTGCTTGGAGAAATGCAAACATAGAAAGGGTGGTCTGCTCCTACCTTGCCCTTCCCTTCCTCTCCCCTTATTTAGCCTTCTTTCAGTGCTAGATTCTGTGAGATCCTGTATGATTGTTAATTTTACGTGTCAACGTGGCTAGGCTACGGTGCCCAGATACATAGTCAAACATTATTCTGGATGTTTCGCTGAGGGTAGTTTGAAATGAGATTCACATCAAACTTGGTGGACTTTAAATAAAGCAGATTGCCCACCATAATGTGGGTGGGCTTTGTCCAATCAGTTGAAAGCCTGCATAGAACAAAAGCCTGGCCTCCCCTGAGCAACAGGGAATTCTGCCAGCAGTCTTTGAACTTCATCTATCACTTCAGCTCTCGCCTCAGTCTCTGGCTTGCTAGCCCACATTGCAGATTTTGGGCTTGTCAGCCTCCATAACACTGTAAGCCAATTCTATCTATCTATCTATCTATCTATCTATCTATCTATCTATCTATCTATCTATCTATCAATCAATCATTGATCTATCTCTATCATCTATCGATTTATTTATATTTATCTGTCTGTCATTGGTTCTGTTTTTCTGGAGAATCCTAAGACACCTCATGAGAATTTGAACTCAACTCCTTCTCACTACAAAGCATGGGCAGTCAAACTCCATGCCAGTGTCTTCTGGCAGAATGAGGCCCAACCCAATTGGAACAACCCAGGAGCTCTTGAAATTGCAGGTCCCCATCGGCATCCCCAGCCACTTTGACCCAGAATGACCTGGGTGGGCCCTGAAATCTGCACTTGCAGAATCCTTAGTTATTTTTTAGCATGTGACTTTTAATTCATTTCAGAATGTGAGTTGCATGAGTGTAGAGCGTGGTGAGAAGGCACAGAAGGACATGAGAACCAAGCCTTCTGGCAAGGAGTTTGCAATTCAAGTGAGAACTTTCATTTGGGGGTATTTTGGAGTCACGAGGACCACACTAACCCACTGTACTGAGCTGAATAGTGTCCCCCAACAATTCATGCCTTTCCTGGCACCTCAGAATGTGACCATGTTTGGAAATAGGCTTGTTGTTGCAGATTTTATTAGTTAAGATGAAGGCATACTGGAATAGAGTGGGCTCTTAATCCTGGTGTCCTTATAAGAAAAGTGAAACCGACAGGGACAGAGAGAAGACAGGCATGTGACGACAGAGGCTGAGATTGGAGTTATGCCGAGACTTGCCGGCCACTGCCAGAACCCAGGAGACAGGCATGGAACAGGTTCTTCTGCTGGAAGGAACCAACCCTGTTGACACCTTGATTTCAGACTCCTGGATGTCAGAACTGTGAGAGAATCAATTCCTGTTGTCTTAAGTCTCTCCGTTGGTGGTACTTTGTTATGGTGGCCCTAGGAAACTGGTACACCCACCCATTATAAACAACTAGAAAATTGGATGAAATATATCAAACAACTGTTTGCCGACATTGGACAGCTGGCAGCACAGGTCTATGATCTGTGGGGGAAGATGGACAAATGTGGGGGGCAGCACCCATGTGAACTGCCAACATAATCAAGGCTAAGCTGGGAAGTTCTTTGTGTGCACTGCTGTGTCCCCACTGGATGGCACTTCTTGTGAGGGCCAGCGGCTGGTTATCACGACCTCTGCATTTCCAACTCTGGCCTACCTAGTGTTGTCCAGATTAAGCCCTAAACAAATAATTGGAATACTCTTGGACCATGTTTCCTAAGCCCATCCTGCAGTTGAAAGTTTGGATCTGTAACAGTGGTCCTGACCCTGGCTGGACATTAGAATCGTCTGAGGGATATTCTCAACCTATAAATTCTGGGGCCCCATCCCACACCAACTAAATTCAGGTGCAGGAGAGGGGCAGGATCCAAGCACTGATGAGTTTTAAAACCTCCCCAGATTATTCTGTCATGTAGCCAAAGGGGAGACCCGTTGATCTATATCTTATTTTCCAAATCAGCCTCCAAACCTCTTTTATTAATACCTAATATAAATAGATTTCTTATGTAAACAAGCATCTTAAAAGTCACTCCTCTATTATACTCCTCTATTATAATGTAGGAGGTGTGATCACAAAACACGGTGAATGTTTAAATAGAAGGAATTATAACAGTAAAAGACACATTGCTATTAATCCCCCTCAAACTACTCTCCCTCACTTCGAACACACTTATCCCATAGTTTTTTCCACTTTCTGAAGCAGTTCTGGAAATCCTTTCATGAGTGTCTTTAGTTGCGCTGTCTTGGCTGTCTCGATGTCCTGATCGATTCAAAATGTTTTCCTTTCATCATCAAGAACAGCCAGAAGTCACACGGTGCCAGATCTAGTGAATAAGGTGGATGAGGACACACCGTCGTGTTTTTATTTGACAGGAATTGCCAGAGCTAGAAGTGATGTGTGACATGGAGCCTTTCTTGTGATTGGAAAATACAGTGAAGGCTGCTGCCGAGTTCCATCCAATGGAAAGGCAGGGATCTTCAATACGGGATGTAGCGTGTGGAACTTAGTAACAGTGTGTGACAAGTTACAACTTGTTCGGTACAAGTTGTACAACTGACATCACAGTCAGTCAGGTGTGAACTACGGTTGAGAGAAGGTGTGTTTTAAAGTGTGCTGTAAATCATCCTCCATCATGACAACATTCCGTGTCACACATCACTTCTGGTACGGCAATTTCTATCAAATAGAAACATTATGGTGTGTCCTCACCCACCTTATTCACCAGATCTGGCACCGTTTGACTTCCGGCTCTTCCCCGAAGTCAAAATGACCATGAAAAGCAAATGTTTTGAATCGATTCAGGACATCGAGGCAGCCAGGACAGCGCAAATAAAGACACTCATGAAAGAGGACTTCCAGAACTGCTTCAGAAAGTGGCAAGAATCATGGAATAAGTGTGATTGAAGTGAGGGGGAGTATTTTGAAGGGGATTAATGACAATGTGTCTTTTACTGTGATCATTTTTTTTATTTAAACATTCACTATATTGTTTGATCACACCTCTTTAAGTGCTTTCTTCCATGAATCCGGCAAGCCAGTGGACATTTTGTTTCATGGCTGTTGTCATGTTGGTGTCCTCCCATCCCACGCTAGGCACTTTCCCGCAGAGGGCCACCGTACAGCTTCCTGATGCTCCCGTGGTGATTTCCTGGAGTCGCTGTGGCTGTGGCTCCTCCCAGCCACTATGTGTATTAACCCAGGTGTGTTAGTTTCCCAGGGCTGTGTAACAAAGTACCACAAACTGAGTGACTTCAAACAATAGACATTTATGTTCACACAGTTCTGGAGGACAGAAGTCCAAAATCCAAGTGTTGGCAGGGCCATGCTCCCTCTAAAGGCGCTGGGAGAGGACACTTCCCTGCCTCCTCCAGCTACTGGTGGTGGCCAGTAATCCCTGGCTTCCAGATGCATCGCTCCAGTCTCTGCCTCCATTGTCACAGGGCTTCTCCCTGTGTCTCTTCGCATCACTTGCCCTCTGCGCATGTCTATCTCTGTGTCTTCTAATATTCTTATGTGGATGTCACTTGCATTGGATTAAGGGCCAACCTTACTCTGGTATGACCTTATCTTAATTTACATCTTAAATACCTCTGCAAAGATCCGATTTCCAAATAAGGTCACATTCACAGGTACCAGGGGTTAAGACTTCAACATGTCCTTTTGAGGGCAACAATTGAGCACACACCACCAGGGTCACCTCCTACTTGCTGATTGCACCTGGCCAGGAGGGCTTAGTTATCTTCCCTTGAAGCACCTCCATCTTTTCTCTTGGTCGCTTTCTTTAAGCAGAAGTCGGTTATCTAGCCAAGCAGAGATCCAGGGTATCTATGTATGTCCTCCCTAGTCAGGGTGGTCCACCCTCAGGCAACAGCCACAGTACCTGGGAGCTTGTTAGAAATGTAGAGTCTCCAGTCTCACCCTAAACCTATTGATTTGGGAGCCTGCAGTTTAACAAGACTTCCAGGTGATGTATATACACTTCCAATTTTGACAAGCAGTGGTTTTAATAATTTACCTTTTATGCTGGTGAATGAACCTGGTTGCTGTGAACACCCTTTGTTTAAATAGGGAAATTCATCATGAAATATTCTTCCTTAAGTACCCTCTAATTATATTTTTGAAATGTATTTCAACTAAAAATCTTCTGAAGTTATGATTTCAAATTATCCGATTAGTCAAAACTACTCTAATCAAACCTGATTTACCAAGTAAGGCACTACGAGAAATATCTTCCAGCGGAATTATCTCCCGTCTGTACTACGCAAGTCTGGAGAAAGTGCGGGGAAGTGGATGACTGATCCGGAAAAGAACTTTTAAAGACTTTTCTGTTGTCATTTTTGCGGAGAACCACAAAATAGCTGTTTTCAAATGTAATGTCAGACTTATTTTAATTAGTCCTAGATAGAACATTGGGTAGTCATATTAGGGGGGTGGGTTTGGAATTATTACAAAAATTGATTTTCTAAGAATAAGAGTTGTCAAAACATGGAATAGACTGCCTTATGAAGCTGGGAAATTCAAACTTTGGACACTTGTGATTGATGGAAAGAAAAACCTTGCTCTGAGAGGACGGGTAGATTAGGTAGCTAGCTTCACAGCATGTTTCCAACTCAAGGATTTGAGGTTGTCACAAAATTCTGAAAAGGCAAACTTCAGAAGGTTGGGTTTTCAACCTTTTAGAACTTATTTCTGGCCTTTAGTTATGAGTCCATTGGGTCAAAATATTTTCGATGTGCATCAGAATCATAACCCAATAAGAATCGGTGTTTTAACCTCCATTTCAATATTTATCCATGACCACTATTCTCTTACTTCAACCAGAATAATGTAAGAGCCTTTTATTTATTGGTGTGTAAGTGTATACATACAAACAGCCAAAAGGGCTGCTAAAATTCTCCGCTGTCAACATAATAATCCAGGTTCTCTTCTTCCTAATTTTTGTGTGTGACTTAAAGCTTCATGTAATATGAGTCAACATTGCATTTACCCCGCAGACCAATGTCTGTTTTTTATAGTTTTTCTTTCTTGTGACCACATTGGTTGTCTCTGACTCTTTAAAACACTTATTGCACTTTAAAAAAATCTGCCTTGTGATACTTCTTACAGCCTACTGGTACTGCAGTAATTTTTGTTTTAATCTTAGGTTTATTTCCCCAATTAGATCCATCCATCCATCCATCCATCCATCCATCCATCCATCCATCCATCCATCCCTATATTCTTGTATCCATTCAGTTCATTTTTTTTCTCAACAGGCATTTTACTGAACATGTACTATGTACAGAGTATTATTCTAGATACTGAAGATATAGTGATAGCAAGAAATATTGCGTGCTCTTGAAAAGGTCACAGCAGGAAATACACATGTAACCAACCAAATACATAGATGCAGATAGGTAGGTAGATGGTGCCCAGGAAAGGTTTGCCCAGGACACATTAAAGGGAGCACCTGTCAGGTTAGAGCGGGCTGGTGGTGGAGCTCAGAGAAGTCTTCCCACAGTAGGGTGGGAGACCCTTGAATTCCATGTGGGGTGACTTTGCTATGTGGAAGTGAAGAGCAGAAGCCGCTGGCACAGGGCCCAGGAGCTTCTCACAGGTTTAGTCATCAGCTCTCCCTGCCTGGTTCCGTGTAGCGTGTAGCGGGCAAAGGAGACACTCACTGATTTGAAGGGATCTGAAAATAGTTGGGGAGCTGCAGCACGCAATTTCACAGTTCTCTAAATTTGCACCTGGACGTTTGAAAGAGAAACGAAAGAAAGAGAATCGTGCAAGTTCTGTAGACTTTTTGGTGGGGAAACGATGGAAATTTTTGGCTAGCAAGCAAAGTGTCTCCCTCAGGGGTTTCATTCCTGAAAGCTACCTATCCCTCTCATTGTCAGGATGCTGGAGGGGGAATTGAGAAGTCAGAGCAGGGATGAGGGAATGTGGGCTCTTTTGATTTTTCTGCCTGCGCTTCCGGGAGGAAATGGAGTGAGTGTCCTTCTTTCTGTGCATTTCTGCTAACTCATCTCTCACCCACTGTATTCTAACTCTTCGTATGTTGGAGGCCACTTCCTTTCATTAGTTTCATTCACACTATTCTAATCATTGAAAAAGAGAGTAATTTTTTATCCTTTGTTTAATGATTTGGACATTTAGACTCTTTGTACAGAGGAGAATAAGGTCTGAAATAAGGGGTGAATTGTTACTTGGCGGAGAAATAACAGAAGTAGGCAAATCACCTCTTAGAAAAAAAATCAGTGATTTTATCTATTAATAACTTCCCACTACTCAATAGAGAAGGAAGTAACTATAATGTTGCAAGGACTACTGTGTTTCCCTGATATAATTAATATAAGACCTGGTATTATATTATACTATATATTATATTACATTACGTTACATTATATATTATTATATATTATAAAGACCCGGTCTTATATTAAAATAAAACCGGGTCTTATATTAATTTTTGCTCCTAAGACGTGTTAGAGCTCATCAGCTGGTCCAGCTAGGTCTTATTTTCGGGGAAACATGGTATTTAAAAAGTGTGGTAACAAATTATATTTTGTATATATAATATATTTTCTGTGTTTTACTAGTTAGTAGAAATAGATATCATTGTATCATTATGGAAAAAAATCAACATGTATAACCTCAGTTTAGGTTTTCCTCACGAGAAGTGAGGTATTATTGCTCTCTCACTGAGTTGTCTGTTGTCTGTTTGCTGGACGGAAAATGAATCCACCCCCTCTGATCACCTCTGGTCAGGAGCAGACTCGGCTATGTGTCCTGTTGTCTTTCTGCCTCTGCAGAGCTGGGCCGAGCTGCTAGGAGCCGTGGGACAGGAGAGGGCAGGGCTGGTGAAGTTTTCATCTGAGCTTGCACCCAGGAACCTGGGCGGAAGCCTCACCAATACCAGGGAAGGGAGACACTTATTTTAAGTAAAATGCAGCACCATGCTCATAATAATTTAAAAACCTATAGCCTTAGGGTTTTGTTTTGTTTTTTTGTGGTAAGAAAGACACAACCCTATTTACAGCATAGCTTAGCACAAACCCCATAAAATGGACTTTCTGCCAATACACTAGCCTTGGTAAGATGCTAAGGTACTACAATGATGCCCTGATATCCGATATATCAGTGATGTATGCATATATATCTATATGGTGTCTATATATAGTTTTTATTAAGATAAAATCAATTTATCCCTTTTGAACAAGTATTTTTCAATTGTCATGTGCATGGATGCCAATTCTAAGCCTGCCAGGGTACCCACATCTCATTCCTGCCCTAGGGAGAGCACTTCACCAGGTGGGAGAGGGCCTCCTAAGAAGCAGGCATAGCTCAGACTGGAAAGGGCTGGCCAGGTGGAAGGGGTGGGGTATGGACTTGGAACTCCTTTTGCACAATCCTAGTAGCAGGACCAGGTATGGAGCATTTGAAGAAACCAAAAAAGGTTCATTAAGGACTTTATTTTGACAGCAAGGAGGTATCAATACAATGAATTAGGTAAGAAAGTGACCTGTTTAGATAGAGATTCAGAAAGATGATTGTGACTGCAATGTGAGAACAGATTGGGTTGGGAGTGAACACGTACAGGCAGGGAGACCAGGAGACTGGTGAGATATGACCGTAGGCCTTACATAATTAGTTAAGTGCAAATTTGTTTGGTTCCTGCTAAACTAGACAGTACCCTCAAGTAGAAATTAAACAACAAACCACTTATCTCCCAATGCTGGTCTGTACATCACATGTCACAGGTTTATAATCTCGGAGACCTGAGGCTAGGTCCCAGGCTCAGACTGTCCTTAGCAGTTATTTGTAAACCATGACTTATCCAAAATATTAAAATACTTAAACATGAGTTAGTGAGGATGAAGTGAAATGATTTGGTCCTACAATGATTTCAAAAGAAAATGTGAAATTCAGTAAGAATTTATAACAACTTTCCTTTGAAATAGGTGTAAGACCGAATCATTCTATTCTGACCAACCTATGTGACAGCATTACCCTCTCCAACCCCTTTTCGGGTTGACTTTTCTCCATAGCAGTTATCATCACTGGCTGATACACCATCTATTTTTCTGTAGTTATGTTTTATTTTTTCTCTCTTCCCCTTACTTAACGAGGATGTCAGCTCCACTAGGAAAAGACTTGGTCTGTTCTGCGCCACTGCTGTGTCCCTCGCATCTAGTACAGTTCCTGATACATACACAAATTTAATAAGTATTTATGGAATGAATGTTGTTGAATGAATGTCAATTCTGAAATTCAGCACTACCATGCCATATACATTACAAAGGCTATCATGATAAAGAATATAGATTGAAGAAATTTTTAAACTGCAGAGAAATTTCTGTAACATAACTAACTTCACAACTGGCATTTAAATGTAACATTTAAGGTTTTCTGTCTTGGCCAGTTTTCTTACCAACATTTGTTCAAAGTGTGTATTTTACATATTCAAGCTCAACTGAATGAGGTTTTAAAAAATCAGTACCTTTGAATGGAAAGAAATGTAATTAATCTTAAACGATGCTGTTTTTTTGAACTAATCCTGGGCTCCACCCCGTGAAAAATGTTGTAAATAGTTGTAATTTAAAACTGTGATGCCTGAAGTACTCTCTGAGTACATGATACAGTAGGAATTGCAACAGTATTTCTGTATCTCTGAAATAGTCTTTGGAGTTTCTTTCTCTTCTCCTTCGTTTAGGAGCTGAATGTTTGGAAGCTCAACACCACCTTGTGACTCTGAGGTCAGGAGGATGGATCAGTGTTCTCTTCTGCCCCGTTCCCAGGAAGGTACCTTTAATGTTCTCGTTTTCTTTGTTCCGTCCCAAAATCTGCGTTTTCCGTGTATGTTGAAGATTGCGCTTTCATCAGTGGACCCCCCGCCCGTCGCCTCCCCCGGGACTCACAGGTCCCCGCGCTTCCTCGCCCGCGTGTCACTTGTCAGCAGTACAGCGCACCCTGTTTCTGAGGATGGCATCACCTTTGGCGGTGAGCCACTCGCTCAAGTTTACCAAGCACTTAAAAGTCACTAATCGCCGCCTAACCCGGCCCCGCGCACGCCCGTCGCCGACCACCCGCCACTCGGGCGCCCGGCCCACCGCACACCCCCCACCAGCGAGACCAGGCGGCGGCGGCCAGACCCCAACCCCCGGGGCAAATCGCGCGACCCGCTGCGTCTCCCCCGCCGGGGTCGCCCACGCCGCGGCCGTGGAGGCCGCTCCCTCCGCCCCTCCCGCGCCGGCCTCCCCCGCTCGCCGCGCCGCCCTCGGAGGCTTGTCCCTCGCCGCCCGCCGTAGCCGGCGCTGGCCGGTCGCCGTTCCCAAGATGGCCGCAGCGCGAGCGGCCCCTGCGGCGGGCTAGGGGCGGAGGCGGAGCCGAGTCACTGCTGCGCTTCAAGACTCCGGCCCCCGCGCGGGCTGCAGCTCAGTGCCCGCCGCGGCCATGCGGGGCTCCGTGCACGGATGAGAGAAGCCGCCGCCGACCTGCTGCCCCCGCCCGCCTCCGCCGTCACCCCCGCCGCCGCCATGGAGGAGCCGCCGCCACCGCCGCCGCCGCCGCCGCCGCCGGCGAAGCCCGAGCCCGAGCCCGAGCCCGAGCCCGAGCCCGAGCGCTGTCGCGCGGCGAGGTGAGTGGCGCTGCCGCAGCCGGCGCGGCAGAGAGCGGGGTGCGTCCCGGCCGGAGCTGCGCCGCAGGCCGAGGGGGCGTGGGGGCCTCCGCTTCCCGCCAGGCGGCGAGGGCAGCATCCAGGCTCCGCCGGGCCGGAGGGGCGGGGTGCAGCCCTGCGACCCGGGCGCGGCGGCCGGGGCTGCCCGGGGCTCCTGCCGGAGCGGAGCGCCCAGCCCGTGCGGGACGTGGCGGGGCGGGAGCGTGGGGGGCACCCGCGGGCCCGCGGGGACTGGGACCCGCGCCGCCGCCGCGAGCGTCTGAGCCGGGGCTGCGCCGAAACTGCTCCCATCGTTACTACCCAGAAATGCTCTAATACCGTCACCCACCCCTGTTCGAGTTCGAGGTGGACACTCGGGATGCAGATGCACACCGGCTCTTTCCTTGCTTCTCCTGCCCTCTTCACACCCCCTTCGACCCCCTTCCTGCTGCCTCTCCTGGGGGAAACTGCCCTTGGACTCTGCAAATAGGCAGGTTGGTCGCTCTTTCTGAGGGCCCTTTGCAGGCCTTCGGTAGTTGCATTGTGCAGACTGGTGCTCACACGTGCACATAAAGTAAAGGATTGATTTGTCTAAAACTTTGCTGTGGCAGGAAGCCCTAAGATGGAACTTTGGTACCCAGAGCATTTGTTGCATCCTGTTCCTTCGAGATGCTGTTAATTAGCTTACTGTGATTGTGGGGGGTGAGGGTGGGGGGTTGGGAAAGCGAACTCACTGTAACTAAGGAAGAATTTCCCTGTTCCTATATGCCTGTGTTTGTGTGTTCAAACGTCCCCTTGCCCCGTCCTTTGCATCCCAGGGTAAACTTGCAAACTGCTGCCCCCTGGCCCCTAGAACGAAAATACTTCCCACAGCTCCTCTTGCGTCTTACCGTCTTGCTGTAGAGTTCCAGGAAAAAGGTAGTTAAGTGTCTTCTTTCTTTTTCCTGCTTAAAGAAATTTTAAACAAATTCTGCGGCTGTAGTTAGAACTGAAGAAGGGAATCACGTTCTTGCTTGTCATGACCCAGTTGGCCCAGATTTGTTTTATTTTTATAAGCTGTGAAGAAAGTCGTTTTTCATTTTTCTAAATTCTAAGGTACTGCTGAGATACTTTGGTGAACTTTTAAGGAACAGCTTCCCTAAATAATGGTACGTGGTGTAATGAGAATTCATTTTGTTCCTTTTGAATACGTCTAACACTTGTAGAAGTTTTACCAGAAAGTTTATTAAATACATTTTAGTGGATTCAGTCTCTGAACATTTTGACTCCTTTTTTTCTTTAAGAATAATAATGAACACTTACTAAATGCTGAAAATATGCCGTTTTCTTTGCTTCCATTAATCCATTTAATCCTTGTAACAACCCTGTGAGGTAGGTCCTGTTACTATTTCTCCTTTACAAATGCAGAAGCTGAGGCACAAAGGTTACGAAGGTATGTGGTCCAAGGTTTCACAGCCGGTAGTGAACTCAGATCTGGCTGCACATTCCATGCCCTTAACCACCGTGAAGAAGAGGGATTCCATTAACCAAATGGGCAGATCAGGAGTTATAATTCTGTATAACTGATTTGGGATCAAATGAATGTGAACATTCTTAGGTAAAAGCAAAAAGGACAGAAGGAAGTGGGACTGTGCTGTACAAGTGACTGTGTGTCCAGTGATACAAAGAAATCTTGATTTTGCAGCCAGGTTTCTGTCTTTGTTGCAATAAAAATAGGCCAGGACAATGGGCTTCGTCCAACTTTAAGTGATCAGCGGTGTACGGAACAAGAAGATCTTAGAAATATTTTTCTTAGCAACATTGCAGTTAATTATACAATAGCTAATCTGTAAAACAGATTACTTGACAAAGCGGTTATTTTCTTTTTTATACGCCCTTATTGTCACCGCCTCTTCAATACAGAGCTGACCTCTGACAAACTTCCTGTAGATCATTAGTATAAGATGCTTCAAGGGTTCTGCAGTTGTTTATTTGAATTTTTCTTATTTATGTTTTTAACCACTGAAGAAGCTCAACATGCATGTTCCAAATGTGCTGGATGCCACGTTGTAACACATCGGAGACTCGTAAAGTGGTATTTGTGCTACCAGGTTAACTGGTTTGGGGACAGAGCAGAATAAAGCTCTACCATCTTTGTTCACGTCCTTCGTGCCAGTGTGTCATTGATTAGCAAGGCTGCTGTAGTGCACAGGTTTTTTGTAGAGAGCAGGCCTGTACTTGTTGGCCAGTGTACCACTGTGGCAGGTGCCAGCCCAGCACATCTGCGCGGCGCATGCTGACGGGAGAGTTATGCAATGACTGAGGAACTCAAAACAGGTTGAGAGGTGATAGTACTCTATTATCGTTCTGCGGCTGCTTGTCAGTCACGGCTACTTCTGTCCTTATTTTTGATAAAGATTCAGGATGACAGTTGTTATTGTTGGTGATTAACTTAGGAATCAGCATTCCTTATCATTTTCTGGGTCAGTCGTAGAAGATGAGGTTGCGAGGAGAGCTACTACAATTAATTTGGGACAATTTACTTTTGTGATTTCTTGAATGTACACTTAACTTGGAAATTAAGGCAGACGTGAAACTGCTCCTATCTACTCTAACCTTTCGTTTAAAATATTTATGTTACAAATAGCCTCATTGTTTTCATTTTTTGACCTTGTCAGTGTTACATGAGCTTAAAAATAGCTTTTTTTAACCAATGGCTTTACTGTTTATAAACTATGGTTCTTGTAAATTCATTTGAAAAGTCTGGGTTTCACCACTAAAAAAGTACTTGAGTATCCTGTCATTCCTGTGATTTGATCTTTCAACTTGAATGTCCCTTTTGAGTCTGCTTGTTTCAGTCTTGACATTGGATGACACCGATTCTCTTAGTGAAATGTGCCTTACAGTGCAGCGATGGACTCTCCAGCCCTCATCAGTGATGGGGAAGGCATGAGACCATTACAAGGGTAGATGCCATGGGAAAGGGGCCTTTAGGCAGAGAAGCGGTGACCATGATGCCGCTTTAACAGAAGGCTCCAGCGATGGCAGAACCTCCCTTATGTTCTGAGATGGGGCAACTTGTCTCTCAAGGACGTTGTGGTTCCCTTTAATTGTCCTACTGGTAGAAGTGGCTTCTACTTGATTCGCATGTGTTTTCTTGGTGTCTTGTAAATCTTGTTCTGAGCTCTCCTGAAGTATGGGGATAGAAGATCTTGACTGCTTACTGGATGCACTTGCCTTAATAACTTCCTGCTGCCTGATTCCTCGTGCTTCAGTGATTATCTGTTTACTCATAGCGTTCTGTTGTCTTAGCCTTTTCATTTCACCAGGTGGGCTGTATTCTTTTTTTAGACACATTTCATGTTGTCAATCAGTGGGTCATTGGAAATTGTTTCTTTAAAGAGAAAATAGCAGAGATGGCAGAAAAGGAGTTTGGCCGATGACTGCCGTGGCTCTTTAGAATGTGGCATTTTCTTGGCAGGAAAAGGTAAGCAAGGTCCAGATGCAGTGCTGCAGCCCTTGCTCAGCCTTGTCTACACCTGGTGGGTCAGTGTGTTCTCTCGCCTGTAGAAAGCCGAAGTATGATTAGTATATTTAAGAGATTGATTGGTTAGCATGACATCAGCAAGGGAAACTAGTTGAATGGTTTTGGTGACTGATGTGAGCGACCAGGAAGGTTGGCTTGCGCCTCATACCCCTGCTCCTAGGGGGGAGGCGTGTGACACAGCCTTACTCTTAGACTTTCATTTCTTTAGACTTCACAGAAGCGGTTTTTTTTTCTCTTGCTCTTTACTAACGTGCCTTAGTTAGTTGCGTTATTGTGTGTTTGTTTTTATTCTTCAGTCTTACTTTAATTAGTTTATGACAAGCCTTACTTTTCCTGCTTTAGTTTGAGGTATTATATTGTACCCTTGTCCCTTAAGTACGTTTGAAAAATCCTGAGTGGTGGAGTTTTACTAATGGTAAGTCTCAGAAGATCACCTAACTGTCTCCACCCGCCCCCTAATCTCCCCCTGCCCCCCACCGCCCAAGAATCTGGCATAGTTTCTGGAAAAGGTGCCGCAAAGAGGTCAGTGGTTGGTGCTTTCATAAAATGCTTTTTGACTTTTGTGAGTATTGTGTTCGAAAAAGATCATGTTGATAAGTGGGTTTTTTTCCCCTGGGTTTAAGTGATAAAATTAAATTAAAAACCATATTAGAATTCTGTGCAGTTATTAAAAATTATGTTTTAAATTACTTTGTATTGTTACTAAAATTGAAATTGATGAGATTCCATGTTATATAAAGAGAATATTGTTGCCAAATTTTAAATTCACTTAGTTTCTTTTTAAACATTTATTTTTATTAATAGTAGCTATGAACTATCTGAGTTGACTATATTCAGCTGGTTTTCTTTAATTATTTAGTTCACCCTGGGTAACAGAATTTGTAGATTAGAAACAATGTCAGCAGTAACAAACAAAGCGCTTGCTTTATGGCGATCTTTTATATTAATAGCACTGTTATTTAGAATCTGTAACTGTATTCTCAACTTGTATGTTATGTTAAAATGCTTTCCCCTTTTACAAGGCATGTTTGAAACCACTGTATTTTAAAGGGAACATTATTCCTCTGGAAAGTAGGTGTGGTAGGTACATTCTTTTATTTCCCACAAACCTCACTTTCATGTAATAGAGTACAATTTGTCTTTAGATATTTATTCACTAACTGCATAGACAAAATGAAAATTTGCTTTTGACCTATAAGCACATTCATTTGTCGTATTTTGCAGACGTCAGTAGGAGTGTTAGTCTCATGGATCATACGGATGCCAAATATTTATAAAGTAGAAGAGAAACCTATTAAGAACATATTAGGCATTCTGTCAAAAGTGTTTCATAAGTGAATTTCATTTCGGTACAATTTCGTGAGAAATGAACGTTCTGTGGAGAAAAGTGGATACTGAGCTTTAAAGCTGATCAGATGGATGTTTTCAGTTGAGCTTCTTTCCCAGTGAGCTGGCTGTTTGCAGATGCTGCGAACCTGTAGAATGTTCTGCATAGGGCTTGTTAGAGGACAGCTAGATACATGTACAATGTAGAAATTGTCAACCTTTTTTAATCTCTTGGTGGAAATATGTTGGAGGAAAATTTAATACGTGCATAATTTTTATTGTACCATTAAAAATCCCATTTTTTTAAATGTAAGAACATAAAAATTTAGGTATAACTAGGTTTTCTCATAAAATGTTTAGAATTAACTTTTTGAATGTGTAAGTATTTCGTTCTTGTTTAGGTAAAGAATTAAGCATGTACTAATGCAGGTCTTATGGGAGGTAGGACTGTTAACATTCATTTAGACCAACTTTCCAGCCGTTGCTTATAGACTTACAAGCGTTTTGAGCTGGAAGGGGACTGAGAGATCATCTCGGCCGTGCACTTTGTTTTAGAGATGAGAAAGCTGCCTAGAGAGGCTGCAGCTTCCCCAAGGTCACAGCCTAGGATGCAGGTCTCCAGGCTCTTGCTTCCCTTCCCCTTATGCCACACTGTGCTCCCCTGGTTAGCCCCCCGTCTGCACAGGCTCACGTGACCAACTGTGGAATACTATGTTTTCTGGATTAATTAGATTTACAGGAGAGAGCAGAGATAAAAGATTCATTGTCAGAAAACTAAGTGCAAAAAAAAATCTCCGCCAAACTCATTGTACACAACTTCCCCCCCCCCAGGAAAGTTTATTTCAAGTTCACAGAATAAAGAGGAGCCCGTGCTCAAACCTTTTTAGACACCTTGCTCTTCTTTTCAGTGCTCAGTCCTTCGTTGCAGCAGGCAGTAAGATTGTGATTTCTGTTCTGCAGTAGTGATATTGAAACTCGGGCTGTTTTGTGACCTACACTCAGAAATATATTTTACAACAGTATGTGTATGCTGCATAACTAAAGTCAACATTGATGAAACGGTGTCTGACCTTGCCATATATGATAGCACTCTGATAATTCTTGTTCTGTGCTATTCAAAAATTGTTTATCATGCTCTATTAAATTGATTTAGTTACCCACCAATGGGTTGCGACCCTCACTTTGAAGACCATGGCTGTACCAAATAAAAAGATGCTATTGTACTTTATCCCCGTCTCTTGAGATTGAGTCAGGAGAACAAGCACGGTACTTACCGCGAAGTGATCAAAAGACATTGTGAAGAAGCTAGGCAAGGTTAGGGTCCGAATATTTCTTCCTTGAAAACAGCGTTATTTCCTGAAGGCAAAAATAAGATGCATCGTACGTATCCTTGCCTGTAAGGCTGTTCTCTTGGTTGCTTATCCTTAAAACTCAAGAATTGTAAAGATGAGTTTAAAATGTAGGATTTGTTTTTGAGTAAAATTGGGGTTGGAATATATGAGTGCCTTAGGTAATTTATTCATTTTTCTCTAAAACACTGATATGTATTTAATTTTTTTCCAATACAGCAGTTCTCAAAAAAAAGGAACTCTGTTCTTCCCTGCCATGTGTGTGCATGTGTGTGAGTGTGTGTGCACACACATGTGTGCATATAATTACCTGGGTTTGACTTGTGGTGGGATTTTTATTGCCTTCTGTATACTGTTCTGTTTGCCAACTCACTTACCTGAAGAAGTAGGACATCAGAAGTAAATTGGGGAAAAATACTTCTGGAAACAACAGAAACATTTACCATGAGGCTTCAAGCCCCCAGAACTGAGCTCTTGCTATGTAAAAGAAGCTCGTAGAGTTTTACTTGGTTCTTTGAATATGTAGGTGTTACTCAACAGAAAACCGAGGAATGTGTGTGCGTTGAGGAATGATGACTAAAATGGAGACTCATGGGCCTGACTGTGTGAGTGAAATTTAGACACAACCTCCAGTGTACTGGTCAGTAGTCAGTCAGTAGCAGCTGACTACGTCGTCGCATTTACCTACGAACCCCGCTGTACCATTTACTCATTTCCTTTGCAGACTCGCACTTATATCGAGTGGGTCCCATGTCTCAGGCAGTGCAAAGCCAAGACCATGGGGCTCCAGTAGTGGGGAAAATAAGACGTGGCTCTGCTCAGTGACCAGGCCCTCTGTCTAAGAGCCTTGATGAGGCCCAGGGAGCTTTCGGAGTTGGAGAGCTGCACACCCTCAGATTTAGCTACAATTAGGGGAGCATGAATTTCAATTAAAGTCACATTGTGAAGAGACCTGATACTGCATCCCTACTGAAATTTGTCACTCAACAGTAGCCAAATATGAGGCCCCTTTAAGCTTTAGGTCCAGGCCAAATAAACCTGCCGAACCCCTTGCGTCTTAGAATTTAGTCTCCATCCTCACTGAACACCTTCCCACTTCTGGGCATCCCGGTTCTTCTCACCTTCTCGCTTTTGTGTAGGTCGGATCCCGTATGTTAGCTGCCCTTTCCTGTCTTTTCTGTCGGAGTCATTTCACATGGCACTTACCTTATGACTATTCCCCCAGGCAGATAATAAGTTTTATTATATATAAGCAGAATATAAAACATGCTTGGCCTTGAAGGAATTTATAATTTAGTTAAGGAGGAGATAAGGTAACGGAAGCTTCATAATTCATGGTCTGGTCCAGGATTGTAATAAATTTTCATCTAGCAGCTACCTGTGTGCCTTCACTCAAGTGGTAGAACGTGTTGTATGTACTGTTTACAGTTAACTTGTAAAATTGATGTGCATTTTTCAGAACAGGAAAGTGAGTTGTTAAGAGATGTATTAGATCAGAATACCTGGAGACAGGACTCATCCATGTTTGTTACAGTTCAGCGTCTTATGGTTCTGTTTTATGTGCTGTCTCCTTAGGCAGCAATGTGAAAGGAGGTGGTAAGGCGCTTAAATAATAGTTTACTATAGCAATCAGAATTATCACAAGTACGATTAACCGCCAAGTAAATGATACAGCGCTGAGGTGGTCGTGATGTGTTTATTATCTGAACCAGTTGTGAACATTTGCCATGTTCGTAAAAATATTAAAACATTATTTTTGAATGGCTCGATCGTATCTCATTTTATGCTTATACCAGAAACCATTTGTTAACCAGTTTCTTACTGTTCTAGATAGCACTACGGTGAAGGCCTTGCTACACAACTCTGCTCTTCTGGCTGCTCTTGTAAAATCATTTTCTGAATGTAGAATTCAAAAGGAGTTTGAACACTTTTAAGAGTTTTAATAACTATTAAGTATTTTCTACTGGAAAGATTGTACAAATGTGTACTGTTTACCTTACTAGATATTCTCTTTCTAGCTTTGGTTATTACAAAAAGTCTTTGCTAATTTAATAGGCCAAGAAGGGTTATTTTAATTTGAGTGTCTGGTTACTAGCATAGGTGGGACCGTTTTCATGTTTTATTGATATATAAATTTATGTTGTGAACTATCTTTTTGTATTCTCTGCTTATTTTCTTATTAGTATCTTAGGTTTTTCTCTTGCCAGTTTTAATGAGACTTTCATAAATTAAGGATAATGTTTTTTGTCTAGTTTAACTTTTAGTATGGCTGTTATTTTTATATGTACTGAAGTTGTAAACATTCATGTAGTTATAGCTCTTTAAAAAAACTTCTTTCATGTCTTTAAAGCCAGAAAGTCCAACACACGAAATTAAGGGAAAATAATTTCAGACCCATTTTCTGGAAAAATACCATAAAATACCATTTTGTGTGGCAGTTTCTGGAAAAATACCATAGCTTGCATGTACTGTAAGCCACAGAGAGACGATAACATGGCTGTTGTATAGTAACACGTGACTGTAAGTCTTGTTCTAGTAGCCATGCACAGAGTAGGTGCTCAAGAAGTACCTGTTGATGGAGGTAATGAGCGAGTCAGTGACTCACGTGACTTTATGGCTTTAATCAGTTTACTGGTTCCTGGCACCTGTTTCTTTGTGTTCTCGACTTGCTCCCATTTTCTGAGAATTAGTGAACTGATGAAAGATAAAGAAGGGCTGTCTTTTCGGCTTCTTTTGCACAATTTCTACTCCTTTTCGCATCTGACATATCTGGTAAGAGCTTTTTTCCTAGAACTGGTATTTGAATGAGAGTTGAAAAGCATTGCATCTCTAGGATATCAGAAAGTGCTGTAACTGGAATTGGAACCTACATGGAAAGTAAGAGAACTACAGGAGTAAGGATTTTGCTTATACCTAGTTATTTTTTAAAAATAGCTTTCTGCACATCTAGAGGTCCGCAGTTTATATTGGGGTGTCCCCTCCAAAACAATAGAGGAAAAAAGAAATAAAATAGCTTTGTTGAGTTATAATTTATATACCATACAATCCACTCCTTTGAAGTGTCCAGATCACTTGTTTTAGTTCGTTCACAGATCTGTGCAATTGTCACCACAGTCAATTTTAGAACATTTTAGTCACCTCAGAAAGAAACCCTGTATTCTTTAGCTATTACCCACAATCCCCATCCCCCTAATTCTGAGCAATGACCGATACTTTCTGTATCTGTATATTTACCTATTCTGAACATTTAATATAAGTTGAACCAATTATATTTGGTCTTTTGTGATTGACTTCTTTTAATTAGCATAATGTTTTCAAGTTTCATGCATGTTGTACCATGTATCAGCACTTTCCTTTAGATAGCTGAATAATATTACATTTAATGGATATATGACGTTTTGTGGGTTGTGTCTACTTTTTGGCTATTACGAGTAATGCTGCTATAAACATTTGTGTACAAGTGTTTCTGTGGACATAAGTGCTTATCTTTCTTGGATACGTACCTAGGAGTCTAATTGCTGGGTCATGGTTTCCAATGTGACTGCACCATTTGACATTCCTACCAGGAGGTATGAGAGTTCTGATTTCCCCACATTATTTCCCACGCTTGTTATTATCTGACTTTTGGATTATAACCACCCTAATGGGTGTCAAGTGCTATCTCATGGTATTGATTTGTGTTTTCCTCTGTTTAGCACACAGTAGCTGTTTCTCACACTAGCATCTTTTGGTGAGCCATCTTTTCAGGTGCTGGTGGCCCATTTTATATCCTATTTGGAGAAGTATCTATTCAGATCCATTTTCCATTTTTAATTGGGTTATTTATCTTTTTATTACTGAATTGTAAGAGTTCCATGTATATTCTTGATACAAGTCCCTATTGGATATATGATTTGCAAATATTTTTCTCCCATTCTGTGGATTGTCTTTTTCACTTTTTTGGTAGTGTCCTTTGATCCACAAAAGTTTTTAATTTTGATGAAGTCCGGTTTATCTATTTCTTTGGTTTTTTGTGCTTTTGAATTGTATCTAAGAGTCCATTGCCAAATCTGAGGGCCTTATAGATTTACCCATTTTCTCCTAAGAGTTTTATACTTTTAGCTCTTACACTTAGGTCTTTGATCCATTTTGAGTTAACTTTTGCATATGTTGGAATTAAAGTCCCAACTTCTTTCTTTTGCATGTGGCTATGTGGTTATCCCAGCATCATTTGTTGAAACGATTCTTCTTTCCCCATTGAATGGTCTGGGCACCCTTGGCAAAAATCAGTTGAACAGAGACATAGGTTTAGCTCTGGACTCTGAGTTCTGTTCCATTGCTCTGCATATCTGTCAGATGCCATAGCCATATTGTTTTGATTACTGTTGCTTTGTAGTAATCCGAGGCAACAGTAAATTGGGAAGGTGAGTCCTCCAGCTTTGTTCTTTTCCAGAATTGTTTGGGTTGCCTTTGTCGTTTAGCTCCTTGTATCCCTGTTCCTGGAATAGTGTTTAGCACACAGTAGCTGTTTTTTACAGTAGCACACAGTAAATATTTATTGCAGGAATGGTTTGAAGTAACTAATTTAGCTTCAATTTGAGTGGTAAAATTGATGTTTCTAAAAAGAATTTTCCAACTATATCTAACTTTTTCAGTATTTTCTCAAATACCTCAGTTCCCTATTATTTCTCTCTCTGTTAATAGAAATTTCCAGTAATGAAATATATCATGGGAGTATGTTGCTTTGTTAACGGTCCTGTATACATTCAAACAAGAAGCACGAATAAGGAGAAAACATCAACGAAAGTATTAGTGATTAACCAACATAATATTAAGCTATAAAGAAATGTTTAGATTCAATATAGTTAAAATTATTCTAGAGGAGGGATACATTTTATAATTAAATATAAGCTTTCAGGTATTGAGTGGCTTCTTGTCTTAATGTTTGTTAATTAGAATTTTTGTTCTAGCCAAGTCAGAAAAATTTAGTGGCATTTTGTTTATGTTAATGATTTTTCCCCCACGTCCCGCATTAGCGATTAGAGTAATAGAATTATGTATAATTTTTCTGACAAGCACATGAGGAACTGCCAAAAATGTTATTTGTTTGGTCTTCTGGTACCAACTGTAGTTGAGAAGTGTGTCATTTTTGATACATTCGGATATTTAAGTGATATCAGCTTTATCTGTTAAACCCTAAGTTTTACATGTTTTCTATTCTTCCTTAAAACTTTGGTCCACAAAGAGTCTTTCTGGTTTTATGTAAATTATAGAAACTGCGGCCCAGAGAGGTTAAATTGCTATAACATAAATGGGTCGGATTCAACTATCTATAAATATTTTAACCTCTAAAATAAGTTGATGTTTTCCTTTTTGTATTAATTTATCTTTGTTTTTAAACAAAAATTTCCCTCGCCTTTGTTTTCTAAAGGAACTGCTGTGTGATCCTATCATAAAATACTTAGCTACACTGTAGACTTAGTCACTTTGAAAGTCAAGTATTATTATTCCTATATATGATGGAATAGTGTATCATTTCATTGTAACATTAAAAAATCCATAGAACAATTTTTTTAGATAAAAATTATAAACATACTGCCTTTTAGTGGTATATAATAAGTTATTCCCATGACATTTGGAATAAACTTAAATATACAACAACTGTTTTCAGACATTGGACAGTAGGCCAGGCAGGATTGTCATCCCTGAGTCAAGGTAAACAAACGAAAGGAGCTCTATGATTACCCTGGCTTTCTGCCTGGAAGCCTCTTCCAGGTGGTGGTACAGGGAGGGGAGTCCCAGACAACCAGAGGGTCTTGCTGAATTAAGGAGGCAGAGGAGTGTTCAGGGAGGCTGAGGCAGGTGGAAGTTGAGGGCAGAGTTTTGAAGAGGAAGGAGCAAAAAAAAAAGCCAGAAACCTACATAAGTCCTTCTTGAGTCTTTGAATATGGGAGGCACCTGCATAGTTCCACAGGTTAAGCAAAGAGTCAGTGGGGAACCATGAGCTGAAAGGTTCCCTGAGCTCACATGGGCTGAGAGGCATTTGAGTTCCCATTGGCCACAACAGTCCTTGTTGTGTTGGCCACTTGGGACATTCAGTATTTGGAAGGTTCACATCTGAGTCGTGGGGCTAAACTGTTCCGAGAGTAAAGGCATGTCTGGAATTAACCAAGCTTGAAAACAGTTCTTGGAAGGATAAAATGGAATTGAAAATAATTTAACGGCCTACAAAAAAAACAAAGCCCGGTACTCTTTAAAAGAAGACAGTGAAATCTAGATACTCAACAAATAAAACATAATGTCCAACATCTAATAAAAAATTACTAGACATGCCAATAAGCGGGAAGAGATGACCCCAAAACCAGGAGAAAAATCAGTCAATAGAAACAATCTCAGAAATGTCAAAAATGGTGAAGTAGCAGAATTGTTAAGATCGTTAGAATTATGTTCAGGTATTTAAAGGAAAACATGTACATTGGAGATAGATAAAAGATATGAAAGAAAAACCCCGAAACGGAACTTCTGAAAATGAAAAAGATCTGAAATGACAAATACACCAGATGGGATTATCAATGGAGTAGACAGTGCAGAAAAAATTATTGAACTTGTGGACATAACAATAGGAACTGCAACATATAGTACAGAGAGTACCGACTAGACAAAAATAAACAGAACAGCAGTGCCATGTGGGATAATACCATGCAGTCAGCATATGTGTAACCGGGTTCCTGAAAGAGGAAAGAAGACAGGAGGAAACTGAAAAAAAAAGTTAAATAATGGCTGTAAATGTTTCCAATTTTATGAAAACTAAACCCATAGATTCAAAAAGTTCAATGAACGCTAAGAAGGATAAACACAAAGGGAACCATTACTGGAAAATCTCTGCTTAAATCCCTTGTTCTTCTAGTTTCTATCCTGTTGTCAATCTTATAAATAACTTTATTCGTACAATGTTTCTTCTGCTTTCACACCTCTAGTATTGTATTACATGGAACAATCTCCTTTGCTCTTACCAAGCCTCTGTGCTCCATGTTTGCTTAAAAGCTTTTCTTTTCCCGAAAGGCTTTGACTCTGTTTAGTTACAGTCTTGATTATGAACCATTTAAAGATTTTTCTAATTATTCCTAAATTAATGTGTTAGTTTATTTTAATTAACCACTTTTACAGGGAATGTGGAGGACATTGTCATTCCAAATGTGAAGCAACAGCATGTCACAAAGGATTGAAAAATCCTGTTTCACTTGGTTAACTTCTTGACGTTTATGTGATTTTTAAAAGTCGGTTTTGTGTCAAGCTAGTGTGTGTGGTTGGGTGGGGGTTGTCTCTGTCCTTGGCTAGTGTGGAAGCCACCTTGCAGATGGAGCACGGATTGTGAATTAGCTATTCATCAGGCATGTGTGTCCTTTGAGTGTCTAATACGTGTCAGGCTATTTTGAAAAGAGAACACTGCTAAATGTATGGTAAATATTGCCTAGGTCAGTGCTTCTTAACCTCTTTTGGGTCATACACTGCATTTGAGAATCTGATGAAAACTAGGGACTCTTGAATCCGAAAAATGCATATGATAAAAATTTACATTCAGCTTCAAGGAACTCACAGTCCCCACAATTGAGATATAAAGTAATATAATTTTCATACTTTTTTACGTTCCCTATATTTTGTGCATGTTGCATTTAATTATATGCTGTGAGACATTTCTGAAATTGTACATGGTGTTTATATTTGGAACATGCAGGGCTTCAGGCCCCACATTTCCAGTAAATTTCACATTGGCCTTATGTATTCAACCACAGTTACCAATTATGTTTTCTTTAGTGAAGAAAACTATAAAATTAAAAATAGGAGCTTTTATTATTTTCTCCTAAAATTTTTAAGACCCATTTACATTTCCCCCCATTTACATAGTTTTTAATTAGAAGACAGTTACATTTTTCATGAGACAAACTTTATTTGTGTGTGTATCTTTTACTCACATCTGATGTTGGGTAGCGTTTTTCTTCTTAGACGTTAACTTTTTGTTTTTAAGGATTCCTGAAGCATTCTGCCTCTCAGATGTACAGGTCTTTTCCTCTGTTGGCTCCCAGCAGGTGAATTTGTCCTGCTTGTTTGGGTGGCATAGACAGACAAGCTGTTTAAGTTCACTTGAGGCTTAACTAGTTGAGAAGCCTTGTGTGTGAAAAAGTCACAGTAGTGCTAGAAAGTTGTGTGAGTCTGGATGCCCGTCTGCTGGTGTCGGGTGGTTATGGGCAATACTCTGAGGAGGAGGATAGGTTCCCTCGTGCCCCCCCTGCTGATGCCCGCCCTGGCGTGGTAACCCGATGACTGCCTGCTGCCCTGGGTACTCTGGTCCCTTCACTCTGGCCACACCGCCCTAGGTCGTCATGGCCTTTCACTTTCTCCAGTGAGCCGTGTGCTCCTCTGTCTGGGATCCTTCCACGTGCTCTTCCTTCTGTCTCTGTCACTTTCCTCCTCCCTCTTCCGGTCAGTGCCTTCCTAGCTTTGAAGTTTGTTGAAATGTTCCTTCTTTGGAGAAGTCTGCTCCTGTCTACCGGTCTGCTTCGTAGCCTTCCTTCAGCGCGTAAGTCAGAACTGCCTTGAAAGGTTATTGTGTGTCTGCTTGCTTACATGCTAAATATCCACTTCTTTTCACGGAATGAACTCCCCCGGAAGGCAGGAATGGTGACTCTTGTTCAGTCATGTGTTTTTCCTCAGCTCCTAGCACAGCGCTTGTCCACTGGGGCCTTTGTTGAATGAGCAGCAACACCAGCCTGACCCCCTGTCGCTGCTAGAGGCGCATAGACCCGTGTAGTTCTCCTCCTTGGGCGGGACGTGAAGACTGCGGGCAGGGAGAGGGTTTAGGGGGACCTTTTATGTCATAAATAAGTAAGCCGTGCAAAATCTTCACTTTTTTTTTCTCATTTAAATTGTAGCCGAGCTGGGTCCCCCTCGGCCTGAATTTAGACGCAATATCTTACCCAGGCGAACACCTCTACTTATAGGAGAGGCAGTTTAGAGTTCGAGTGCTTAACGGGCTTCACCAAAGCTGTGCGCCCTCGCGGTGCCTGGAGATCTCCGAACTGTCCCCCACGCTTTCCCAGAGGTAGGGACCTCATTCCGCAGGGGGAGTAACCCTCCCTGCCTGCCACGGGGACGGGGACGCCAGCCAAACCAGTGACTTGGGACTCAGCGGTGGGCTGAATGGAGAGGGGCCACGAGACTCCAGTTGTGGCCCAGACACTTCCCAGGGGAGCAGACAAGTTACCTTGGCAACTCTTTCCCCATTCCATGACTTAGGGCTTGTGATGGTACCAGCAGGGGTGTTAGGAAGATCCAACCGGATAACATTTGTGAAGCGCCTGATTGCGTACCTAGGATGTAATAACAGGTATTTGATAGTGAGTGCCTCTCATAATGGACGAGAGTTGGCCTTCTGGGCAAGGGATCCTTCCCTAAAGTAGTGCCAGAGGCTCTGCCGAGCATTAAATGAGATTATGTTTGATATTTAGCGTAGTGCCTGGCAGATGGTCAGTACTCAATACCTAATGGTGGCAATTATACTGTTACAATGAAATTGCTTGTTACGGTGGAACAAATTATACAGCTGATTAGAAATCTGGTACATTGCCCAGTTTTGGAAGTCACTATTTTAAAAGACATTTCCTCACCTACCATTTAAAAAATGTTTCAAATCATAGTCATCAGTTATTTGTTATACATTGATAAAGAATTGCTTAATTTTGTAATTAATGTTACCTTTTTCATTTAGTCCTGGCTTTTAGTGTTTTATATCAGTAGAGTAGTAGCACCAAATTTACTCAACATTGTCATGGGACTGTTCCATATCATGTCATTAAATTAATTCTTAAAATAAACTTTTAATTTTAGAACAGCTTAGATTTAGAGACAGTTGCAAAGAGAGTACAGAATTTCCATGTCTCCTGTGCCTGGTTTCTCCTGTTGTTAAACATTGTTGTGTACCTTTGTTACTGCTAAGGATGCAATATTAACACTTTATTATTTACTAAACTCTCTGCTTAGATTTTATTCATTTCCCCCTAATGTTCTTTTCCGGTACCAGATCTCTCCAGGATACTGCATGACATTAGGTCGTCATGTCTCCCTCGCTGCCTCTTGGCTGTTGCACAGACATTTTTTTTAATGACTAACAGCTTTAAGGGGTACTGCTCAGGTATTTCGTAGATTGTTCCTCAGCTTGGGTTTGTCTGCTGTTTTTATCATGGTTTGACTGGAGTTGTGGGTTTTGGGAGGACGACCACAGAGGTAAAGGGTGCTTGTCATCCAGCGAGGGGCACATGCTTGCCACGTGGTGTATCGCTGCTGGTGTTCACCTTGACCACCTGACCGACAGCTGATGGAATAGTGTTTGTCAGTTTCTCCTCTGCAAACTTCCTTTTTTCTCCACCTTTCTGTACTGTGTTCTTTGAAAGTGAGCCACTAGAAGTGCAGCTCACACTTAAGTGGTGGGCAGTATCTACATCCATTACTGGGAGTTTTTCTGTACGGGAGATTGGTCTCGTCTCCCATTAATTTATTTGTTTAGTAATTATTTATGTCAATATGGATTCATGGGTTCATGGTCATAATCCAGGACTGTGTCATTTATTTTGTTGCTCAGATTGTTCCCGCTTTGGCCAATGGGCGCTCTGTTCCTGTGTCCTAACACACTCCCATTGGTTTGTTTTTTGTTTTTTTGAGCACTTCTCGCGTGTTGGCACTAAGAGATGCTCCAGGCTCATGTTACAGCTTCCTTGCCCCAGTCCTGGAATCAATCAGCCATTTCTCCTGGGAGTCCTGCTTCTTTTATTGAAGCATGGTATTAGAAACCAAGATCTGGTGCCACGATAAATGAGCTCTTTCTGTGCTAATGTCAAAGCAGAAGTGAGAGATTTAATGTCCAAATTGTCCTAATTGCCTTTCCCACTTTTCTTTCCATTTCCTTCATTGGAAACCCTGGGAGAATATCTCATATGCTTGTATTTCCTAGATTTATCTTCCTAACAGTTGGAGTTCATCTTTTGAATGTGTATGTGTGTCATAGGGCGTATTTATAGTTAACTATTTTTAAAGTCCAAACTAGGAAAAAAGATAACTTGAGCCAAGGAAATTCAAACAACTCATGTGTTTTCTTATAGAAAGGGGCTCTTCAGTTACTTGATTTCTAAGAATGACAAGAAAGTAATTCATGATAGAAAATGATTTTTTCTCCACAAATTCAAATTAAAATAAGGGAATAAAAAAATGTTCTCATTTGTAAGAAGAGTAGGTAGAGATCATAATTCTTTTTTGCTACCTTTTAAGTTTTAAACATTTTTTTGTTTCTCTTTAAACTCTTTTTAATGTTTTATATGCACTTGGCATAGTATAAGTCCCTTTGTTTGTGTTTTCTCCCAGTTTTGATACATTTCCCATCTTCCAAATTTCCCTGCCACAGCCCCATAGTTCTCTTTAGTCAGGCCTCAAAAAACCTTTTGAATGAATCATCACTTTTATGTTGCTTCTTTTAAAAAATTTTTTTTGTTGTTGTTGGCATTTCATTGCAAAATGCATCCACAGTGAGACTGAAGTGGTGTTTATTTTCCTTTCTAGTGTAGCAAGGACGTCCCTCCTACCTTTGCTGCCTGCGTGCGTCACTCATGCACAACCAGGAGCATCTAACAAGGGTTTTCATTCCATTTTGATTCTTGCACATATGACCTGATACTGATTTGCAAAGCTTTGGATAAAGATATAGGATAGATATACTCACGCATTTCTTTGGAGATATTAGACGTGGTAAAAATAAGAAAGTACACCTGAAAAACGTCTTACTCTTTGTCCACTCGTTTTTAAATACTTAACTGTTTGCTGCAAAATTGCAGAAATAACAGAAATAATCACGTTTGTCTTTCAGCTATAACATGACTCCTGTGTTTATATGCCCAAAGCATTTTTCACACTCTGTCTCTTTGTTCTAGTTCCTTTTGGGTAGTCTTCTGGTTAACCAAAAGTGACAAATAACATGAAGTCTTTAAAGCATTCTGTTACATTTATTTCTATGATTTTGTAAGTTTATTTTTTGAAATCTTTCATCTGAAAATATTTTATCAACAGCTTATAATTATTTTTATTTCTAATGATGAGTAGAGTTTCTCCATCTGGGGTAATTTTTCTTTGTTTTCTATCTTTGAGTGCTCTTTGTGTTTTTCTTCGTTCAGAACTGATAAAGTATATTTTGTACAAATTTATGAGTGAAGTAAATGACTTGTCCCAGAAGATCTAAGACGGGCAGGCCTGTCTACTCATCTTCCTAACCCGTCCCAAGACCTGAGCCCGTCCGTTTCTTCTATAAAACATCCATCCAATCATGAATGCTTAAGGCTAATAGGGTACTTTCAAGAATGCTTGTGATTTTCTCTTCCCACGAGTTGAAGAGTTCCTGGTTTGTTCCTAAATCTGTTTAGGTCTATTGTACGTTTTGCTTATAATTGCATAATTTAGTAAACCATTATACAAATACATGAAATGTGAATACAAGCAAGACTCGTAGTTTCTATATAAACTAATTTGGAATGCTTTGGAAAATCTAAAGATCCGTCCCAGAAAGAAAATTGCCATCAAGTTAGTTATAGGAGAGAACTATTAAAGTTTAGGAAGAAAAACCATAAAAATCCTGGAAAATGACTCCACGAAAGTCTTTACATTTTTGTTCTATTTTGAAGAAACGAGAGTGGAGCTGCCCTTGGTTGTGGTGTAGGTGACACAGTTGGACTGGTGGCTTCTTTCAGGCCTCACTCTACACGGCAAGGCTGTGGCCCTCATCAAAGGAGCGATGGATTTCAACCCAGCCCTGGGCTTAAAGTGAAAATAAAATATTTATGTTTTGTATGTGCGTTGGTTATGTATTATGAGTTAACAAACCATACCAAAGCTTAATGACTTAAAGTAAAAACCATTTATTATTTGTTACGGCACTGAGTGGCTCTTCTGCTTCTCATGGTGTTGGCTGGGGCTCAGGGACAGCTGGAAGGTCCAAAATAGCTTCGCTCACAAGCTAGCAAGTTGTTGCTGGCTGTCAGCTGTGACCTAGCTGGGCCCTCCGTCAGGCAGCCTCTCCAGCCGGTGACATTAGGCTGCGAAGACCGTGGCAGCCTGAGGGTAGCTGGGCTTCATGGTGGCTCGTTTCCCCTGGGGGACAAAAGTGGCCTTAAGGTACAGGCCCGGAACTGGCCCTGTGTCACTTTTGCTACATTCCATGGGTTAAAGCAGCTCACGGGCATCCCAGAGTCAAGAGTAGGTGATTATACACAGGCGTGAATACCGGGAGGCCAGGTGCGTGGGGCGCCTCCAAAGTAATAGCCCCCACAAACGTTTCAGTTTTTGTATTTGCATGGTTCATTTTTAGTGCTTTTAATATATATTTTTAAAAAATTAACTCACTATCCACAAGTTCTACTGACGTTTGATAAGAAGGCTTCTAATAGAATAAACTATTTGCAAACGAACTCACAACAGTTTGATCAAAACTTGTGTTCTTACTAATATGCATGAAACCATAGGTGTTTCAGCCTATGCGAATCTGATTCCAAAACCATGAGTCCTTATTTCGTACCCCATGGCTGTTGTTTTGGTCAGTAGATAGTCATTTTGGCACCAAGGGTTGCAGTACCACTTAACTCATTATCAGAACTAAATAATCTTTAATTCTTGTAGCCTTTACAATTTACGTTCTTCAAATAATTAAGTGTGGTTGTATTTTAATAGAGTTTAGATAATGATTAGGCCAACATACCAAAAGTAAAACTATTTACCGCACACGTTCATGTATTCAGCAGGTGGTTATCATGCCCACACTGTGCCAGGCGCTGTTCTGGTCCCAGGGGAACAGTGGTGAAGAGGACAGACGAGGGCCCTGCTGTCACAGAACCTGCACTCTAGCTGCGGAGAGTTTCTTGTTCACTTCTGTAGGAAGTCATTTTTTTTTTTTTTTTTTTTTAAATATCTACTTGTTTAAAAAAGATGAATTTTAGTTAAAAAACAACAAAAAAGTCTGGTGTCTATCCTGAAAAATAACCAAGACTCACTAGGCTTGTGAAGACCCTACACTCTGAATCAATGCAAAAGTTAATAGTGAATGTTAGATGCGTTTGAGGTTTGACAACAGGTCACCTGGAGGTTAGCCGATAAACACTCAACTCTAGGCTAATATAAAGATCAACTAACTTATTAATTAGTTGGCTCTTACAGTACAAACCAAGCATGCAACCTCCAAGTGAGCTTAGCTCCCTTTGGTTTATACTGCAGGCCAAACAAACCATACAAGTTCTTAAAAATAAGAATCCTAGAATCCATCCCTTCCCCCACCCTTTCCCCCAATAGCAGAAGTCTTCCTTGAATTATTGCTTACTGGAGAATAGGTAACTGGGGAGATGGAAGTGGTGGAGCGAATCTTACGCAGATGAGCACTGTACTGTACTTCATAAGTGAATAAAATATTTTATTTCTAAGGGCTTTGCTATATAGAATATTTAATGAAGTTAATTTTTAAGGGCTTTTGCAAAACCACAGATGTTTTCAAACTCATCTAATCCAACTCCATCGTTTTATAGATGAGCTATTTTAGTCACCATGTGGCTTACCTACTATGTCAGAGCAGAACTATTTAACCCCAAGGAACTTGAATTTTTGTCTTGTCTTCCACACATTTTTAAATTTAAAAATGACACCAAACTCCCTTGGGTTCAGTTCAAGACATACTTTTCTTAGACCAGATTCTGTGCCAAGTGAATAGTACCTTAGCAAAGTTTTATGTTGAAAGAGGGAAATGTGGTTTTATGTGACTGTCAGAAGTTTAGTACCAGAAAGACATTTCACATTTGTATGTTTTTAAACACAAGTAAGGCAAATGTTTCAGGGCAACTGATGTAGACCTTGTACTACTTTCCTCCTCCAAAATAATTGGTATCCATGGAAACATTCTGAACCAGTCAACCGACCACATTAGCTCATCTCACATGAGCTAATACAAAATGAGCTTTTGGATGCTTTTGGTTAGTTAATTGAAATGATGTAAGTTCTTTTGAAGTTACCACTAGTATTTATTTTCCTTGATTTTGTGTATAAATGTTTGGTTTTTTTTAAGAAAAAAGAATAAACTTTTGCTTGATTCCCCCTCCCTCCATTATGTATTGCTTCTTAGCTAAGGCTCCCCAGCTAAGTTGTTTTTCTTTAGCTGCTTTTAAGATTTTTCTTTTTACCGTTTTCAGCAGTTTGATTATGAGGTGCATAATCAAAAACTGGTAGTTTTCTCAGTAGTTCTTCTGCTTGGAGTTTGCCGAGCTCCTTGGATCTGTGAGCTTATGGTTTTCTTCAAATTTAGAAAAGTTTTCAGCCCTTATTTCTTCAAAGATTTTTTTTTCTGTGCCGCCCTTTTCTCATTTTAGACTCAATAGCCTGTGCTACACTGCTTGATATTGCACCATACACCACTGGTGCTCTGTTCTTTTTCATCTTTGTTTCTCAATCTTTTTCTCTCTGATTCATTTTGGATAGTTTCTGTTGTTATGTCTTCAAGTTCACTGATCTTTTCTTCTGCTGTGTCTAATCTCTTTTTAATTCCTTCCAAGTATTTTTCATTTCAGATATTTTTTTTTCTTGTCTATAGGTTATACTTGAGTAATTTCTGGTATGTTTCTATTGATTTTTCTCCTGGTTTGGGTGCTATCTTCCCGTTTGGTAATTTTTGATAGGATATCACACATGTGAATTTTATTTATAGGGTGCTAGACTCTTCATTTTTAAAATAAAGAAGAATAAAATAATGTTGGACTTTTTTTCTGACACGTAATTAAGTTACTAAGTTACTTGGATAGAATGTAAACTAATAACATTTCCAACAAGTGTGACTACAATTTGACTAAGTATATTCTGAGAAAGTATTTAAATACATAGTTTCACCTTTGTGTAATGCCTGTCCTAAAATTCATTTTAATTATGAATTATAAATATTATGGCTAGCAGTACCACATGGCATTTTTCCTGCCTCCTTTTCTGTGATGCATAATGGATAAGGGGGGATGAGATGTATTATGTTTTATCTTAATATATTGTTTATAACAGTATTTGTTTTTACTTCCACGTGATTCTTTTTGTTGGTTGTTAGAATAATTAAATAATTTGGGAGAGGTTTGAAATCAGTGTTGTTTATTGTGTCCATGTATAAAGACTAAGGTACAAAGTATAAAGACTAAGATAGATGACTTTTTGTTTTCTAATAGATGCAGGTTTAAAAACAAGAGAAGTTCAGCTTCTGACGAATTATTACAGTGATTTATTTTTCTACTTTGATTTGGAGAGTACAGCCAAATGAATTTTTCCATGAGTAGAGAAATAACTTGCCCACAGTTGGAGGGCAGTACAGAACAAATGCCTTTTTCTGTTTCCTCAAATTAAATTCTTAAACGTTAACTAGATTTTTATTAAATGTGCTTTCTTAGACTCTTCCCCCCACTCCTCCCACCGCCCTTCAAGCACAGGACTTGTTTCCATGTAGATCAGACAGGGGTATTTATTTAAAAAAGTAAACTCGTCTGTCCTGAGATCGTGACTCCCGGGGCTTGCCATTGGAAGACTTGGCTCAGTGAAGTTTGGACATTTTCAATCCTCTTCAGAAAATCCTCTTCCACGTTCATTTTGCATCTCTTGAGCTCATTCATCCACACAGCACTGCTGCTGGATATTAGTAAAACATATACTTTTATATCCCTGTTTGCTATCTTAGTATTTTCCACATAGCCCTTTGTTTCCATTATGTTGTTTTGATTTCTTCTTGGATCTTCACAACTGAATTGCCTGAAATATTTTACAATGTTGACCTTACAGATTCTAAATTAGTCTTCTTCTTAGTCTTAGAAAGGTTAAGTCATGTATGCAGTCTCCCATCCAGTAAGGCTGGGACGAGGCCGTAGGTCTTCTGCCTCCGAGGGCACATTTCTCCCTGCAGAGGGCGTGTGAACGGGGTTGTGTGTGTGCTTTCGGATCTGACTCCATTTTTCTGGGTATCCTGATGCTCCTTGTTGTGTGGCCTCGAGGTATTTAACTGACTAAATGTTTGTGCTGTAGTTTTTAGTGGTGATCGTTCTGGTATATGAAGTGTTGTGGAAAACACGGAACGGTTTTGAGCACTATGCTGGAAATTATTGGAGATATAAAAGTAGTAAAATAAGCACAAAGTTCTTCCTTAACCATTGGCTGTATCTTAGGGGGAAATAAAAAAAAAAGAGTTACAGTAATTGAATTTGAAAGAATTTAAAAACTGTTAAAAATGTTAAAATGGTTTCTGGTCCTGTGTCATGCCCAGTGGGTGGTGAGTACCTCTGCATTCAAGGTCTGTCATAGGAATAGTATCAATCCTTAGTGAACCTTTACTCTGTTACGGCTCCTTTGCTAAGCAAGCGTTACCGGAGTCATCCCTTACAGGTATGGAGGCTAAGTATTCATGATCCTTATTTTGGAAATGTACAATGTGGAGATTTTATAATAAATAATTTGGATTTGGCCAAGGCCCACACAGCCTGTGACCAGCACAGGCAGGATTTGAACCTAAGCCCCTCACACCACAAAGCCGTCTCCATAAATCATTCCGAAGCCTGTGCCACTAAAACTTGTGGAATTGAAATTAGCGACCTTGACATTCTATAGCCATGTCCTTTCATCAGCCAATTGACCATTTTGTGAGTGTAGAAGCAATGATGTTGGGAATTTCAGGTTAATCTGGAGGTTACATTGTTTGCTGTAGGACCTTGTGAGACTTAAATAATAAGAGAGCCCATGGGGATAGGTGCATTTAAAACTTACTTTTAAATTTGCGGGTGGTTTCCTTTGTTTTAGCTTTCAGGGTGTTTCACTTGTACATCTTACTGTGTGTGCACATGTGTGTGGAGTGTGTGTGCTCAAAGTGTCTAGAGTGGTGTTATCTGATTAAAAAAAAAGTTTTTGACCCGTCAAAGGGATTTCAGTACTGTACATTTGTATAATTCTGCAGCATTTTAATGTTTTGAAAGGTAATTTATTTTCTGAAGTTTCATGTGTCAGTCAAATTCAGTAATGGTACCACACATTTTAGAGTGGTTTTTCCTTTTTTCCTTGTGATTTTGAAATAGGTTGATTTTATATCAGGTTATAAATTGCCAGGAAAAGAAAAAAACTGGTTATATCTTGGATGTCGTTGCAGTTATGTTTATAAAATCTGAAGTATATTTTATAAAGAATATTCAGAATGGGGTAGGCTGATAATAAATATTTGAAAGGAGCTTTGTGATTGATTCCTTCTAGTTTGCTGTTTTGGCATTGTGTTTGTTCTCAGTTTATATCATTACATTTCAGTTTGTTAGCTTTGCTAAAGTAGAACTTTATCATTATTTGAGAAGTTGGCTGGGGACAGAGCATTGGCAGGAAGTGTTTCCCGAGAACAAGTTAATGAGGAATTGCGTTTTGAAGGCAAAGAGAAATGAATCCTTTTTCTGTCACAGCCTCCCTCTCCCTCCCTCGGGCCTCCGCTCTGCGTTGTAGTGTTCATCAGAGGACATAGAAAAGTTGGCCTGCCGTATGTTATCAGTGCTCTGTGTTGTGCTGCGTGGGGCTGGTGAAGTGTCCCTATGCTCTCTGTCTGTCTGTCTGTCTGTGTGTCTGTCTGTCTGTCTGTGTGTTCTGCAGAAAGAGGGGGGATCTCTGCGGTCCAGGGCAGGGCTGCACTGGCCCGCTCAGCCATTCAGCGTGGCCATGGCTGGCACACAAGTGCCCACCTGGTTCTGTCTGATCTGTATCTTTTAGTTCTGTGCTCTTTTTCTTTAGTCTCTAAGTTCTTAGTTTTCAGCTTTATTTCTGTTCGAAAGAATCCTACGCACAACAGAAACTGCGCGTCAGTTCTGCCCACGTGGTCAGAGCAGCGAAGTCAGTCGTTGCTTTCTCTGAGTAAAGAAGGTCTCCTTGTGCGTTCCCACAAGTGCAGCTACTGTGCTGAGGCGGAGACGCAGCCACAGAAAGGCTTTACGAAGGCTTCTTGAGAGAAATTTGAGGTAGTGTGAATTTGAATTCTCATAATATGTTCCTGAATATTTTCTCTGCTTGCGTTTCATAGGCAAGAGTGCACATTGGGAGATCCAGCTTGCAAGACTTCTGAATCTGATCCAGAGGACTTTGCGGATGAAACAAATACAGAGAACCTTTATGGCAACTCTCCCCCCAGCACCCCTCGGCAGATGAAACGCATGTCAGCAAAACACCAGAGGAACAACGTGGGGAGGCCTGTCAGTAGATCTACTTTGAAAGGTAAGTCTTGTCCCTAAAATGACATGCGTGACAGGGCCCGGCACGTTTGGTATATTGTCTTTATATAACATGTCACTACTGATTGATCCTTTCTCTGATAGTGTTAGTTATTCCTTCTACTTTGAGTTTGATGCTAATGGTGCTTTTACATTTTAGATTTTAATTTTTGAATTATTGCCATTAGCAGCAGTATTGTGAATGAAGGAGAACAAAATTCTCCAGAGATAGAAATCTTTGTCCTGAGTAATTGTTAGTTGGTGGTGGGAGGCACTTGTATTGCTCGTAGACGGCGGAAGACCCCGAGTGTGGGTGAATCAGCGTGCTCATCCACGGTGGCCGCTGGCGTATGGCACAGCGGGCCTCCTTTTGTTCTTGGACTCTCTTAGGCGGGGGTGTCTGGATTCTGTCTTGCAGATGTGGCATCTTGGGCAGTTGGGGAGGCAGAGCTAGGCTTCCTTCCCCAGGACCCCGAGGCAGTCCGAGGTCTGCACTCTGTGCGGTGACGTGTGCTGCCCTGCGTTCAGGGCCCTCCTCGCCCAGAGCCGGGCCTGGATGGTACCACACAGCTTGTCGCCGTGGACAGAGCCTGCGCTCTGCTGCTCTGTGTTTTGAACCCCACAGCTCCTAGAAGAGTCGCCTCTGTTTTCATTTTTCCCTTCCTCCTAGCTTGCCACAGCTGTTCTTTTCTGAGGCAGATGATCGAATCGTATTGACCTGCGCCCAATGTGCCCTGTTTCCTGGCCTGGAACCTCAGGTCACTGAAGCCTGTGGTACTAGAATTTCCCTGCGAACTTCAGCAAACCACTTGTCCTAAAGCTGACCTCATAGCCTCTTGGAATTCATCCATGTAATACTGCAGAAGATAGGGATTTCATTTTCTGTCTCATCTGAGAAATGCCCCTATCACGTGTTCTCTCTGCAGAAATCAAACCCGTTCTCATTTCTCCCTTTGTGTGGCCCACGTTCTCCCTCTCTCTCTGGCCAGACCCCCTTCCCACCGTCCTCCTTCCACACGCTGGTCTCTCGTGGTTGTGACGGCAAATCACTGTGTCCGTATCCAGTCTTTCCTCAGGAAAGAGAGAGGCAAGAGGAATGGATTTTATTGTATTTATTTGCTTGACTGAAACCTTATCCAAGGAGGAATTCCTAAGTGTAACTTGTCTGTCTTTCCCACAGGGAAGATGATTTTTTTACTTTCTTTTAAAACTTTATTTCTTGTAGGCTGTTTAACCTGTGGCCTGTACTTACCCCCTTTGGAAATTAATAGCTTTCCATTGCAATTTATCATCTTTAAAATCAATCCATATCCATCTTCTCAAAGAAATTTTTCAAATGCCTGTAGAAACACCTTGTCTCAAATAGTATCATCGAAGCAGCATCTCCAGGTGCAAAGTTAGTTAGTACATGTTTGCTTTGTGGTGGTAAAGTGAGAAGATGCCGACAATACACCTGCTCTTCCTTCACTTGTCGTTCGTACTATGAGAACAGGAGTTGAGAGCACAGTTTCCCCATTTTGTAGACTGAGAAACTGAGGTGGAGTTTTAAGGCCACTTCTTTAAGGCCGGAGGGCTTGCGATAGCGGCAGGACTAGGTTAGGAACTGGTTCTCCTGGTTCTCGATTTGGACTTTTCCCTGTGCAGCTGCAGGGGTGCAGCTTATCTGAATCAGCACTTGGAGTTGGCTGGTCCTCTGGCGCCGATCAGTCAAAAACCGGCCGCTAGGTATTTGTTGGTTCCTGCTGTCCTCCTGGGCTGTGGAGGAGATGGAAGGAAGAGGGAAGGTGGTCTCTTTCCTCCTCCGCTTCTTTCCATTGTTTATTTCGTAAAATTACAGAATTTCAGATCTGGAAGAGGTCTCACAGACCATTTTTCAGGTGAAGGAGCGAACGCCCATAAACCAAGTCGTTGCAGCTGTGTAAGGGCGGACCTAGACACCGAAATCCTGGGTAGCTTATTATTGCAAAAGATTACTTGTGTGTTTTAGATGGAATCTTATCCAAGGAGGACTTTAGAAAATACAGACAAGAAGAAGTAAAAATACCCATAAACCTAATATGCAGAAATAACAACTGCTACCTTCTTTGCCTTGTAATCTCTTTGTTTGCCTCCATTTGTGTTGTTCTATATTTACTGTTTTAGAGCCAGCTTTGTTCATTTAAGGCTTTATGGACTTTTTATGTCCTCGAATAACCTGTGCTGTTCCTGTCAGTGGCTGCTGTATTGTTTGTAGCAGCATTTGCACAGTTATCACTAATAGTTACCGAGTGCTTACTGTGTGCTAAGCTCTGTGCTTAGGTCTTCAAAAGAGTTATCTTTTAAATATCATAATAACCCAATGAGGTGTAGGTCCTTTATAATATTTAATTTACAGTTGAGGAAATGGTGCAGAGCGTTTCCAGGGCTCTTAGTTTTAAATGCCCCAGTCACGTGTGTATTAGAAAGTAGCTTCATACGTTGCAGGTGAGTTGTTTCTTGCCAATACTCTTGTTCACGAATACGAAGAAAAGATGGAAATGAAGCCCCCATGTGGGGCAAGGGGGCTGTTGGGATGTTTTGGCGCAGGGTGTGTGTTGTGTCGGAGGGACAGCCCTTGGGAGTGGCTTTGCCAGAGTGCCTGGGTTCTGATCTGCGTTCTGCCACCGTCTGTATATGCAGCCTCTTGTCTTGTGTTTCCGTCTGTAAAGCAGTCTGCCTTGCAGCGTTGTGAGGTGTGTATGTTTAGTCAGTATTGGCTGCCATTGCTATTGTAAACTAGAGTTCTTTCTCACTATTCATTATTCTTTTTCTTCTTAAATTTTAAAGTAGAGTCAAATAATTATGACATTGAGTGTATCCCTATTGGTGCCTCCATTTTCAGGACATTGAGTCTCAAGTCATGTATACTGTGTTTCCCCGAAAATAAGCCCTAACTGGAAAATAAGCCCTAGCATGATTTTCCAGGATGACGTCCCCTGAACATAAGCCCTAATGTGTCTTGTAGAGCAAAAATTAATATAAGACCTGGTCTTACTTTTGGGGAAACACAGTAGCTACTAAGTTACGGATTTGGGACTCCAGCCGGGGGCAGTGCTGCCTGGACTATGCATTTCCTTGTATCTCTTCCTGACCCTTTCTCTTCCCACAGTGTATGTTGTCACCATAGTTACCTTGTCATTAAGTCTTTCTTTCCTTCCCTCCCTCCCTTCCTTTATCCCTTGACCTCTCTTTCCTTTCTTCTACACCCGTCCTCCCCTCCCCTCCCCTCCCCTCCCCTCCCCTCCCCTCCCCTCCCCTCCCCTCCCCTCCCCTCCCCTCCCCTTTGCTTCCTCCCTCCCTCCCTCCCTCCCTTCCTTCCATTCTTCCCTTATTTCTCCTTCATTCTTTCCATGAGTCAGAATTTCTGTGATGCCATAGGCATGTACTGTTTTTGATGATGGATAGGCTCTAGTCCCATGTCCAGTAGGAATCACACAGGTGAATACACAGTGTGCGGTGTTGTGTGGTAGAGCTGGAAAAGTGTGATATTTACCTTCTTTGCATTAATTTGAATGATTTTATGTATGACAGACCAGGCAAATTATACTGAATTAGTCTATATGTTTTCAATTTTCTTAACGTTAAGTTTAAAATGTTTATTGTTCATTTGTTTGTGGCCAAGAAGAAATCAAGGGATAGAATAAATTAAGGTTAACATTTTAGCTTATCATCTGTCTTTCTGTTTTTTATGAGAATAATCTTAAAGATGCTTTCCTCAGTCTACTTCATTGTACAAATGAGAAAAGTGACTCAGGAAACTTAGGTGATTTGCTCTAAGTTAATACACTTAGTTCATGGCAGAAGCAGGCATCGGAGGTGTTCTGCAAACCAGGGTTCTGGCAGATCTGCCGTATTGTTTCTCCCTCTTAAGCCGAAGGTGGTAACTTGTGAAGATTTGAGTCCCTGGGTAACTGTACTGTGTAGCGTTGAGGCAGGCAGCTCGTTTTAGGTTAGTAGTGGAGAATGTTAGAATATAGCAGAGAATGGATAAAAGCTTTTTAAAAATTTAAAGAGAAATGTTATATATATTTTTGATTCTTTTAATTTTCAGAATATGGTATGATATTTTTCCTCCAGTAACAGCCTGAAAATATAAATACATCTGAATATCAGTTTTATTGAAAATATTCAGACTAACTTCCTATTTTAGAGTAATATAATGTTATGTTTATTTTTTCAATAGAAAAAATGAACGTGTCAAGCCAGCCTCCACATAAAGACACTGGAAAACTCGGGGAGAATGTGGAAGAATACAGTTATAAGCAGGAGAAGAAGATCCGAGCGGCCCTGAGGACAACTGAGCGTGATCATAAGAAAAACGTGCAGTGCTCGTTCATGCTGGACTCCGTGGGCGGGTCTTTGCCCAAAAAGTCGATCCCAGACGTGGATCTCAACAAGCCTTACCTCAGTCTCGGCTGCAGCCACGCCAAGCTGCCGGTGTCTGTGCCCATGCCCATCGCCAGAACTGCACGGCAGACTTCCAGGACTGACTGTCCCGCAGATCGCCTCAAGTTTTTTGAAACATTACGACTTCTGCTAAAGCTTACCTCAGTCTCAAAGAAGAAAGACAGGGAGCAAAGAGGGCAGGAGAATACATCTGCTTTCTGGTTTAACCGATCTAACGAGCTGATCTGGTTAGAGCTACAAGCCTGGCATGCAGGACGGACCATTAACGACCAGGACCTCTTTTTATATACAGCCCGTCAAGCCATCCCAGACATCATCAATGAGATCCTTACTTTCAAAGTGAATTACGGGAGCTTTGCTTTTGTTAGCAATGGAGCTGGTTTTAACGGCACTTCAGTAGGAGGGCAGTGCGGAGCGCCTCATGGAACAGCGGCTGCGGGTTACTCAACATACCACGAGCATCTCCAACGCCAGAGGGTATCATTTGAGCAGGTGAAACGAATAATGGAGCTGCTGGAGTACATAGAAGCACTTTATCCATCGTTGCAGGCTCTTCAGAAGGACTACGAAAAATACGCCGCGAGAGACTTCCAGGACAGGGTGCAGGCACTCTGTTTGTGGTTAAACATCACGAAGGACTTAAATCAGAAGTTAAGGATTATGGGCACTGTTTTGGGCATCAAGAATTTGTCAGACATTGGCTGGCCAGTGTTTGAAATCCCTTCTCCTCGATCGTCCAAGGGCAATGAGCCCGAAGACGAGGGCGAGGACACAGAAGGAGAACTGAAAGAGCTGGAAAGCAGCACAGATGAGAGTGAAGAAGAACAAAGCATTGATCCGGGGGTACCAGCAGCCAGACAGCCCGCTGACAGCCCTTCCAGCAGCCAGTCCCAGGGCTGCACATCCAAGAAGCTTGAGCGGCTGGAGTCGGAGGACGATTCTGTTGGCTGGGGAGCGCCAGACTGCAGCACGGAGGGAGGCTTCAGCAGACACGGTCTCACTTCTATTTATAGACCGTTTGTAGACAAAGCGCTGAAGCAGATGGGGTTAAGAAAGCTCATTTTAAGACTTCACAAGCTGATGGACGGGTCCTTGCAAAGGGCACGTGTGGCGCTGGTGAAGAGTGAGCATCCAGTGGAGGTACGTTTCCAGCGGGCATCGGCATGTTCTCGTCCTTAGTCCGTTAGTACTTGTAAGTTACAGTGTGTGCTGTGTGGATTATCATGTACTCTTATCGTCTTGGTATTCTGAAGACATCAGTGGTAGTTATTCTACATTGAATATTTAAACATTTTTATAAAGTACTGTGATCAGTGGGGAAGTGGATCTATGAAAACCGTACAGACTTTAGTGAATTAAGTGTAAGGTGGTATGTGGAAGGGAAAAAAATCCAACCATGTAAATATAGGATGGAGAAGGGCAAGCCGGGTATAAATAAAGAGGGAAGAAAGCCACAATCATGGGTGACCACAAGCTGAATATGAGTCAGTCAACAGTCAACATGATGCTAAAATATTTTTAAATATGGCATCCAAGGTCATGGATATAGTTCTTTCTCTATTCTTCGCAGTAGCTTACTCTCTTTTTTAATAGCATGTCCAGTTTTGGTCACTGGATTTTAAAGAGATGTGAATTGTTGAGAAATGTGAGAATGATCAAAGGAAAAAAGTATACACTGTTTGGTAAGATTTAAAGAATTTAGTGTAGGTGATTGAAGTCTAAGGGGAGGTGTTAGTTATTATCAAATACATGATTCACATGGTGAAGATTTTTGTGATAGGTGAATGCCTACTGGAGGAAGTGGTTTGAAATTTGGTTTTGCACAAATTTGGTTTTGATAGCTTCATATCAGAAATTCTTAACTGTTAAGGATAGTAAAGTAAAGGGGCATCTTGTTGGGTATTATTCTTGAGAATAGACAGTATAAGCAATTTTCCTATCGTGACTTCGCGTGTTCATCTGGCTGAAACGGAAGGACCCAGATCTTGGCGATCCCGTCTACCTGTGTTAGTTTTTGATTCTAAATTTTAGGAGCTGTATACATACGTATGTATATACTTTTTTAACAAAAAGCTTCTATTGATTACACAGTCTGGCTTGCTTTGGAGTCAGAGATTGCTAAGACAGAAGACATTCTTTAAGGTGGGAAACACTGGAAGAGGACCTGAGTTTGCAAGATTTTTATTTTTAATCTGATGGCCAGATCATGAACCCCTAGGAGAAAGGGTCAGGCACTCACATCACACAGCGAGATGCTTGCAAAATGAGTCAACACTTTATAGCTATTATTTTGATTAGAAATCTTAAAAATGAATTTATATATGTGATTTTCTTTGAACAGTATTTTAACTCTGAATGATTCTTATTTGTACATTTTTTTTAGAGCAAATGAATTTTTTTCCTGTTTAGTCCACGAATAACTATTTTATAATAAGATTTGATTACAATGCAGGTTTCAAAATCAGTAGAGCAAAACTAGATATGTGATGATAAGGATTCGTCATATGCTTCAGATAGCGAATAACTTACTTTGGTCTAGTGTTTTGGCAAGAGTGGCTCAGTTCTAATGAGGACACCTGTGGGCAAGACAGGGGTGGCAGTTTTTATTTTTGAAGTAACATGAGTGAAAAAGCTCCAGCAGTGTTACCTCATCTCCGACTCAGTGGTTCTCATCGGGGAGAGGGGCTCCTGATGTGGACCCCGGGAGGCCTGTCAAGCTTCTTGAAACTACTTTAGATGCCGTTCCCCAACTTGTCTTTCTCTCCCCGCCAGACCCTCCCTCTGTAGCAATGAACCATTGCTGCTGACAGGAGTTCTTTGCATCCTTTAGATGTGTTGGAGCAAGAAAAACATTGAGGATGAGTACGCGAGGTTTTAGATTAAACTCGTGTTGAAAAAGACAATAGTAGGTAGCCCATAGTTTTCTCATCAAAACTGTGTTCTCATCAAAATTGGGTTCCTTTGGTTTGACCAAGTGAGATTTAACTGAAAAGGTTATCCTTGTTATGGAAAAAAAGACACACATATAAATTCCAAGCTTAGTAAGTGTGTGAATTAAAGACTTTTTATTAAAATTGTCTGTAGATTGCTTGGTTTAAAAAAAATGAAGCAGAGGATCCCCTGTTTTAAATTTTAGTTTAAAAAGGTATGAGTTGTAGAAGAAAGGTGAGAAAGATGAAAAGAAAACAGCATACACTATTGGTAAGGTTCAAGAGTGAGAGCAGATGATGGAAGCCAAGGGAGGCCTTAATTATTATCAGATAGATGTTTCAAATGGTGAAGATTTCTGTGGCAGGAGTATGCCTGCCCGAGGAAATGTGTTTGTCAAACAATGACAGCGTCACCAACAGCTAAAGGAGAAATTCTGTGTTGGAGATTAATCCAAGCTAATAAAAGAATTATAATGAACTCAGTAGGAAAGTAAGACTTTGTTTTTGTTCCCATTTCAGGAACATAATTCTATAAGGGGAGATGTGTATGTATGTATGTGAATACATGGATACACCCCTTCCAGGTTTGTTTTGTTTTAGTCTTTTTACTAAACACGAAAGAGCGGGAAAGGACCACAACTTGGAGGCCAGATAACTGGATTCTATTCCTGGATGTGGCTCTTTCTTATCACATAGCTGTAAATGACTTACATTTTTTGACCCTAAGTCTGTTTGTAAAATGGGCATAATTCTTTCCTATCTACCGTACAGGGTTCTTGTGAGGCTTAAAAAAGACATTTGTATAAATAGTAAAATGCTGTAGAAGTCAAATATAAACTTTTTTTTTTTTTTTTACAAGTTTTGCTCCATTTTTTTCTCCCTTGAAGCAAACTGTCAGTCAGTATGGGCAAGACTGTTCTACGTTGTTTTTATAATGTGTTTTACCTTTTAGTTACCAAATAATTGTATATTTTAAGGGCATATTAAGCAGTGCGTAAACTTTTAGGTTTGAGAACGATTTTATCATTCTTAATTGTTAGAAACATCTCGCCCAACCGCAGATTGTACTCAGTACATATCTTCTATTTTGCACTGTTTTTATGGCTATGGGGTAACAGTAAATATAGTGGAAGGGTTTTGTAGAAAAGAAGAAATATACTTATGATATTTGATTTTTTTCTCTGTGTCTTTATATTTTTATTTATGATTAAATTACTTGTAACTAGAGTTTATGAATAACATATTTAATTCTGCTTGGCCTGTAAGCATGCTTTATAAAACAATTTTCCTCTAAAATTTTATTATATTTAAAAATCTTTAAAAAAAATCGCAACTAATAACCCAAAAAAAATCTGTTTGCAATTTTTTAAAATAATATGAATATCATAAATAGCCTTAATGTTTTGTTCAAAATTAGATAACATTGTAGCTCCCTTGTGTCTGTAAATTCATATTCTCAGGACACGTTTCTAATTATAGTTTGATTAACAGGTGGTTTAGTTTCCAAAGTTCACTTTGTAAGATAGTTGTTGGTATCTTGAAAATACTTATCTAGAGAAACTGCTGTAAAGGAGAGTTTCATACCATCAAATAAAACTTACTGGCATCCAAATAACTGACCAAATACTGCCAGCCAGAGTTTTCTTCCTGGCAGCAAGGACAGCATCATAATGCAAGCGGAGAGATGAGCACGCAGACGGGACAGAGCTCATTTTCTCCTCCTTGTTTGGACCCAGAGATGATCCTAGTTCTTTTGCACGCTTACTCATTCATTTCCTGGTTTTCTTATTCCCTTGGAATTTAGAGCATCCCAGGATCTCGTTGTTCCTATTTACTTCTCCCACTTTGCTGTACTCTAAGTTCCCTAGCGTGGCCGATGTCAAGTCTTAGGAATGAATGCGTCTGGTAACCGGTTCACGCGGTGTCTGTGGAGGAGAACCCCTGGGCCCCGAGTCCTGCCCTTCTCCTGCTACAGAGTGATCCTTCCTGACCTTCCTCAGAAATGAGTGGGCATCCTCTCAGCAGTGCAGTGGTTTCTAGGTGCCTCTCCCAACAGTTATTGCAGCTCAGTGTGGGTTTTGTTATATTATTTATAGTTCGGTTTTAGTTGAAAAAATAAAACAAGAGGCCATGTAAACATAGATAAAAGATTTATTCTTAATGTCAAAACTACTCCCAATGCAATTGCAGTCTTATTATTTTTTTGAATTAACTTGTGGTCTTGGAATATTTCTAGAAAACTTGCAAAGATGTATAATAGTACAGAATTTCACATGCTCTTCAGCCAGCTTCCTCTAATAGCAACTCTGGTACATTTGCCAATATTAATATAGTGACATTGATACAAAGTACTGTTAACTAAACTATAGACATTATTTGGGTTCCTGTTTTTCTACGAATGTCCCTTTTCTGTTCCGTGATCCAGTCTAGGACGCCACGTGGCAGTTACTTGCCCGTCTTCCTCGGCTCCTCTGACTGGGAGAGCATCTCAGCCTCGTCTGTCACAACCTGATGGCTCAGAGAATGTCCATGAATCGGGATTTGTCGGATGTTTTCTCGTGCTTGGACTGGGTTTATGGGCCTGGGCACGAATGCCACAGAGTTGAAGTGCCCTTATCACGTCATATTGTCACCGTGGGCGTTAACCTTGATCACTTGGTCAAGTGCCACACTGGGGTCTTTGCAAGTGAGTCCCTAAGCGCAACCCATAGTGAAGGGGATGGAATTAATCTCTATTCCAAGAGTGGGGAGTGTATCTATACATATTACTTGGAAATGTTCTATGTGAGATGTGCTGCTTCTCGCCCATTTGTTTATTTAGTCATTTATTGATCACAGTATGAACTCATAAGTATTTATTTTTTGCTTTGGGTTGTAATCCAATACTATTGTTATGTATTTTGTGGCTCAGATTGTTCCTGCTTCAGCCACTGGAGCTCTGCCAGTTGGCTTCTGTGTCCTGTAGACACGCCCCCATCTTTTTTTGCGTGGTTTTCCCTTTGCTTGTGAGCAATTTCTTAACATTATGGCATCATCTTGTATTTTCCCTTTTCTGGTCTTGAAATTAGCTGTTTCTCCAAGGAACTCGGGTTCCTTTTACTGGAGCACGGTCTCCAGTAAATGACCTTAGAAATGAAGGTCTGGGCACTGAATGTGTTTGTTACTGTTGGGGTGTCATTGCTCTTAGGTCCTCTCAGTGACAGAGTCAGAAACTATGGGCATGTCTTGTCACCTCTGTGTGCACAGATCTGTGGTTCCTTCTGTCTCCCCTCCCATCCATCCGTCCGTCCATCCATCCATCCATCCATCCATGCATCTGAAATCAACCTAGGTTCATACTGGTGTCTGGTGCTGGTCCAGCCCCACAGGTTCCATCCTAGCCTTTCTCCTCTGCTTGTTTGTAGCTGATTTCTCCTGCAGTGAGGAACTTGATCCCTATTACTGCGGTTTATTTGCATATTTGTGCAACCCTGGTGTGCTCGTACATGTAAAGTAGTTTCAGAATTGCTCGCCAGCTCCCGGTGAGGAATAAATTTAGCAACTGGAGTGCAGTGTTTCATTTCATTCTTTCTGTCTTTACTCTTGGAGTATATAGTCAGAACATAAGTTTTCCAAAGTTAGTTACGTTAGTACGTTTCTCCTTCACCCTCTTCAGCGAGGTTATATTGCACATTTGTAATATAGTCAGATTCATTTACCTCAGGCTGCATCCCATCTTGGGATTTCCCAGTGTCCAGTGGATTTTAAATTTGCATACTGTTAAAGTTCACTCTCTGTATTGCACAGTTCTGTAGGTTTTGTGCATTTAAAATGTTAAATACCCATAAAATATTTGAGCCATAGATTGTGATATGGTTAATTTATGCTCATTCCTTTTTGCTTTACCTTATGAAGTTTATATATTTTCAGAAGAAGAGAAAGATAAAATGAAAATTTATATTTTAATGTAATATGCAAAAAAATTAGCTGTCTGATTTTGCATATTGCCGTGCATATTACTACAAATTTTAGGAAGGTTTTTGGTAACTCTATTAATTCCTTGCTTTGAATTAGAAGTGATCATGTAATTATTACAAGTTTAGTGGCCAATGAAATTGTTTGTCTTTGGATCCCACAATAGTTATGCTAATTTTTTGCCATAAGCACAAATCCTGAAGAGGTTGCCTTTTATATTCAGAGTGGATAAAGCTTGTAGAATAGGATATACATCTACCATAACAAGCTTCTGAGTGTTACCATGTGCCAGACACAACAACTAAATGAAGTGGCATTTTTAGTTCTGTATTTTATGGTTACAGAGAGTAGGTCACTTGCCCCAAGTCACAGAAGCTATAAATTATTGGAATGATTCAAGCCCAGGGTTTGGGGCTACCAGACTTTAAACTGTGCTGATGGTTTCCAAACCTGGCTGCATGTCTGCATTGCCCAGGCAGCTTTTAAAAGCACACGTACCCATTCCCTTCCTGGGTATAGGGCAAATCAGAATCTCCCAAGGTAGGGCATGGGCAGTGGCATTTGTAGCAAACCTCCCTCCAATGTGCTTCACATGTAGCCAGGCTCCTGTCCCCGCTGCGGCTGAGTCAGCCCATTGGACACAGTGGGGGCTGCAGGACCCCTCTCCCCATGTCTCAATCAGTGCTCCTAGCCCATTGCTATAGGTCATTTTTACCTGCTCCAATCATCACCTGTCTGATTTCATTAGTAAAGTTACACAAACTTTTTAATTGAGGTAAGTGGCAAGCTAACAAGCACATACTTGCTCATTTGCCTATAGGTTTTCTGTTTTCTTAAAAGAAGTGTTCTTCTGTCAGGGAAAGTAGGAAGTTGGGCTACATTGGTTTTGGCTACGGTAAGCCAACGGAATCAAGCCTGATGTCCGACAGAACAGAACTCACCCGCGGTCAGCGGAGAGCATGGTCGGTGACGACAACAACACAGCAAGACTAGTAGCCAGCGTTACCTGAATCCTCGCTACGTGGAGGGCTTGGTCAAGTAACGTGGTCAGGGTTGCACGTCCAGGAAGTGGGAGAGCCAGGACGCGAACCCAGAAGTGGCTCGAAAGCCGTGCTCTTAACCATACAGTATTCTGCCTCCTGAAGTTACATTTTGTCCCACATGACTTTAAATGTTTTAGACTTAGTGGCTAGCATTTAAAAATTAGAAGGGTTCACATGACAATCTGGATTTTCCCTTTTCCTTGAAATGCTGGGAGGTCTGTCCGCACTGGCCCAGCTCCCACACGGCCCCATCCGACGGCGTCATTTACCGCAGCGCCCACGGTCTCCTACTCTGAGCTGTCACCCGACCCCGTATACGTCACACTCCTGGCCCTGCAGACATTTCCGTTTGTGACACGAGCCCTAGTACGGAAGCATAGAAACTAACTTGAAGGGTAACGTAAGGACTGTTTTGATCTAGTCCTTCATTTTGTAAAACAAGGTGCTTTCTATTGTTTTACTTATTTATTGAAGCATGTTAAAAAAACAAAGTCGCTGTTTATCCTCTACCCCTGCTCAGTGTAGTTCATAGTTGGGCTTGTAGCTTCTAGGCTTTTTTGTGCATATATAAATACATGTCTTTGTATGTAATGCAGGTACATTTTTGTAAGAAAACGTGATAATGCTGCATCTCTTAGATGACTGGTGGGTCGTGCCCACCCACTCCCCCTTCTCCACTTAGCTCTGTCCCTATCGGTATGTGTAGCTCTGCCTCAGTTGCATTTACCGGCTACATGCTACTGCATTATATGAATGTGTCATGACTTACTTAGTCAATCTACTCGTGGCCTCAGTTCTTTCTTCACAAGCTTAGTAGCTCTCTTGTTACCTGATGTAAGAGGCTGTTTAAGCTTCGATTGTACGTCTGCTTCACACTGGGCATCTGATGTATCTTCAAGGAGCCCTCGCTGCTTTTATTGGGAAATGATATTCCAGGACCACAGTCTGGGCTCCAGCACTGCTCATTGCAACTGCAATGGTCGGCCGTTGTTTTTGTTCTCTTCAGCAGACAGAACACACACACGCAGAAAGGTACACACTGATACTGAGACTCAATTCAAATTTGGAATCTCAGATTTCTACTCAATCTCTCTTTACAATTATCACAAGTAATCATTTAAAAATTCTGTGGCTATTTCAAAATTTTTGCCTGTTATGAGAAACTAAAGTATGTATTAATTTTAATGCAAAAATACGTGTTGAACATAATAGAATGTGAGTTCTTCCCTGAATGGCAGGGAACATAGCTAGGAATAACACTTGGAGGCAGAATAGCTGTAATTGCTGATGTTTTCCATTGAGAAGTGGACATTTTCAAATTGTGATGGATTCAGTTTTCTCAGTAAAAGGAGAAGGCAAGGTCTTTGAATATGATTGGTCAGCTTGATGTTGCCAGAGGTTTAAGAGCAGTGGGAAAACTCCAAATCCGTGTTTTATGGGGAAAAGTACATTGGGTGAGCAACACTAGGGTTCCCAGGAAACACTAACAGATATTTGAGTGGGACCAGCCAGGTCAATGTTAGATTCTTTTTCCTACCAACGTCATTTAGTATAGCTCAGAACAAATGGACAAAAGAATTGGTTGACTCCACTAATTTTCTGTTTACATAAATGACTAGCTGGTTTTATAATCTTTTCTATAATTTTAATAATTTTCTGGTTTTCTCACTCTAGAGATAGCTGGGGGTAATACTACGAGGTGTGATAAAAAATACAGTGAATGTTTAAATAAAAAATATTTATTACAGTAAAAGACACATTGCCATGAATCCCCCTCAAAATACTCCCCCTCACTTCAAACACGCTTATCCCATCATTCTTGCCACTTTCTGAAGCCGTTCTGGAAGTCCCCTTTCGTGAGTGTCTTTACTTCATCCTCCTTATGACAACACTCCGTGTCACACATCGCTTCTGGTACGGCAGTTTCTGTCAAATAAAAACATTACGGTGTGACCTCATCCACCTTATTCACCAGGTCTGGCACCGTGCAACTTCTGGCTCTTGCCCTAAATCAAAATGACCATGAAAGGTAAACATTTTGAATTGATTCAGGACATCGAGGCAGCCATGACAGTGCAACTAAAGACAGTCACGAAAGAGGACTTCCAGAACTGCTTCAGAAAGTGGCAAGAAGGATAGGATAAGTGTGTTCGAAGCAAGGGGGAGTATTTTGAGGGGGATGAATGGCAATGTGTCTTTTATTGTAATACATTTTGTTTTTATTTAAGCATTCACTGTATTTTGTGATCACACCTCATATATATTAATATAACCTTAATGGTAAGTGTTCTAATTATTTTAAGTATTAATAAAAAATGTATGATGAAAAAAGATGAACTTGATTCTCTTTCTGCTATACTTTTTTCATAAAAATATTGCAGTTTGGTTTTAGCTCTTACGGCTTTCTAATACTTCTAGAACTTTTTGGGTCTATGTTGAAATGTTGAATTAGTCTACAGATTATTTTTCCTGTAAAATAAGGAGTTTTGTAGATCTGTCAGCAAATTCTAGAGTATAATAGTTTATAACTACAGCCTTAGGATGTTCTCCTGTGTGCTCTTTTAACCTTCGTTGAATTTTCGTTACAGTTTTCCGAATTCCCAGATCCCATGTGGGGTTCCGACTATGTACAGCTGTCCAGGACGCCACGTGCCTCGGAGCAGAAGTGCAGCACTGTATCTTGGGATGAGCTAAAGGCCATGGATTTACCCTCCTTCGAACCTGCCTTCCTGGTCCTCTGTCGAGTTCTTCTGAATGTCATCCATGAGTGTCTGAAGCTGAGATTGGAACAGAGGCCCGCCGGAGAGCCGTCTCTCTTGAGTATTAAGCAGGTTTGTTTCAAAGACTTTAAAAATATTTAGCAATTATTATATAATTCTATAGGCACATCATTTTTATTTTCAGGATGTTTTTCCTAATTGTTGCAAATAGTGAAAAATGAGGATGTTAGTGGTTTTAAGCTGTTCTTTTTAGGATAATTTTAAATGTTCTTTACATGCAGTCCTCAAAGATAAGATTGTGATTCAACCTTTCCTTGTTCTAAAAGAATATGAAAGTGTGGTGAGGATATGACCCCCTATATCCTATTACTATCAGTCTTTAAAGATCAGAAACTTAAAATTCATTTATAAGAGATAATTTAAGTTCTTTAAATTCATTCTTTTGCTCTCTTAAGCTACATTTAAACAGATAAATGTCTTTGGGGTATGCAAAGGGGAGGTTTGAAATTTTTGCTTGTTGCGGCAACTGTAGAGCTTAAACAGAGTGACAGCTTCTGCTTTCTTAGTTGTTATTAATTTTGCCTGGGATTTCCTAGGACTTGATACTTCAGGGTAACAACGGAATGGCTGGAAGTGGTTGTATCTATTAATAGCAGAGTGAATATGTGTTTGTATTTATGCTCCATGATATTACCATACCGACATTCACTATATACAATAAACGTTTCAGATTTTGAAGGAAAAAAGTTGGTATGTTTTTTGTAGACTGTGCATGTCCACGCCCTAGAGATTGAAAGACCAGAAGCTCCTTGGCCCTGAATGACAAGCTGGAGCCAAGGGTACGAGGGCAGGTTGCGGCAGGTCAGGCGGCAGGACAGGGACAGTAGGACCTGTGTGTCAGCTCGCTGTCGGTGTCGAGTGGGGTGCCTGTCGGAGCTGGAGGGGGGCCCTGCGTCCCTTTCACCTTCCGGCGAGAGCTTTGCCTGCACGTTCCCTCCGCTTCCCTCTCACTGTCTGGCTTCTGGTGATTGGCCGTGCTCTTCACTTGTCTTCCTTATGCCGGAGAATTTAGGAAGTTTTGGTCAAATACTTGCCTCCCTTCCCCACAGAACCCCGACTTCAGGAATATAACCTGGTGAGGCAAGGTGGCGTTTCCTTTTTGCTGACAGGGCTATTGTGAGGATTAAGCAGTAATTTATGTCAAAACATTAAAAAAAACACACCAAAAAACATTGCTTAGATTAAGGTAGCATTACCAGAGTAAAAATAAAATAGAAATTTTGGCCTAAATGCATTCAAAGATTCAGTTGTAAGCCTGTAAGTGACATCTTTAACATAGAAATTTATGTCCATATAATCTGAACAGAACACTTTTTAATATAGTTAACTCTAGCTTTTGCTGTCTTATCATGGTAATTATTTTTCATACATTTTAAAGGGGAACTTCCGTTTGTAAAAGCAATGCTTGTTTATTTTAGAAAATTTGGAAGGTACAGAAAAATGATACAAAAACGTAAGTTATCTTATTATCTTGCCGCTCAAAGATAACCACGGTAACATTTTGGTGTATTTCCATTCGTTTTTTCTGTGCATACATATTTCCTACACAAACAAGTTAAAAAATATATATGTGACTTTTTACCTTTTAATATTTTTCAAAAACAAGATTTTAAATGGCTACAATACTGCTCTACTATATTTATGTCATAATTTATTTAATACCCATTGCCGTTTTGAGTAATATTGTGATATATTTGTGTATAATATTTAGTCATCATCTCTGATGATTTCTTGGTATAAAACATAAGAGTGGATTCCTGAATCAGGCGTTTTTAGGTCCTGGAGAGCTCGTCCCAGGTCACTTTCCCACGCAGCACTGAGGTTCCTTTTGTGTCTCGGCTCATATTGAAACTAATGTGCTCAGAATGCTGAGGACACATGTGCCAGCATATTACTGATGGGAAGGGGGCTTCACCGCTCCTCTCGTTTCCGTCTCCTCCCCTCCTTCCTGGCATCGCCTTCTGGGCCTGCGTGGTGCAGTTTCACTCATCTTTGTCTTTCTTTTTCCCCCTTGACTTCCATCTAATTTCATCAGATTAATTTAGTTTTGTGTGTTTTTGTGATGACTACTAGAAGTTTTTGATGGTAAAAGCCACAAATCACAGTAGCTGAACTGTGCTAAATGGTTACAAAGGCCACCATGTTCTGTGGTGTCTACGTTTATTTGAATCTTCATTATGATTTTCGTTACAAATGACCGGTTTCATGAGGTTTGTCTCTCGCATACCTTGTCTTAGAATGAAACTAGTAGAAAAATAGATCTTTTTCTGCAGAAGTTATTTTCTATATGAATTTATTTGTAGGAGAATATAGTTTAGCAAATTAGTTTTTGTCGGTGTGACATTTTCTTTGTGTGTTCATGCTGTAATGCTAACTGCTTTCATTTTCACTACTTTGTTCTTATCTTGAGACTACTAAAATAGTCATGTAAGGTGAACTGAAAGAATCTGGAAAATAGCTTAGGTTATTCAGAGGCAAGGTTCCCTTTCTAAGTGTTTTGAGGATTTAAGTGGGAAATGTGTGAAAACTGACACATCATCTGGTCAGAATGTGTGAAATGACAGAACTTGCGGCTGTTCTCTTGCAGCTGGTCAGAGAGTGTAAAGAGGTGCTCAAGGGTGGCCTCTTAATGAAACAGTACTACCAGTTCATGCTGCACAAGGTCCTGGACGGCCTGGAGAAGGCGGACTGCAACATCGATGCCTTCGAGGAGGACCTGCATAAGATGCTGATGGTGAGCACAGCGTGCGCGTGCGTGTGCGTGTGGGAGGGTGGGGGGGTCTCTAACCTGTTAGCACAATGGCCCCCAAACAGAATCGCAGTCTGCTTCTGTTTTATCGAGCCATCTGCCAGCAGCCATGTTTGTGATACTTGGGACGCACTAGGGACCTTGCACAGCTCTGGGAATACCGAGATGAGCACTGAGACACTCAGTCTGGTGACAGCTGAGCATAGATGATATTCCGCCCTGAGTGGTAGGTGCTGACTTAAAACTCGTCTGCGATGCAGCGAAGGCTCAGAGAGGGGTCGCCTAAGCCAGCCTGGGGACTTCCAGGACCGTCTTAGTGGTGAGCAAGCTGAAGCTTAACGGTGAGCCGAGTTACGTGAGGAACCTGGCACGTTCGAGGAATTGTAAATAATGTGATCTGGCAGGAGCAGACTTGTATGTATTTCTGTTTCTTCCCTGAAGGACTCCTGCCCCCCCCCACCCCGTCTTCTCACATGCACTGCACTTAACCTGTGCTTTCTAACCTCTGTCCTTTTGTTCATATTATTCCTTCCTGCTCAAAAAGTCCCTTCTCCTTATCTGCCCATTTAAGACTTCCTATCAAGTTTTATTTTTCTCTGTAAAGCTTTATTTCAAAGTTTTAACCTTTAGTGTGCTTTATCTAAACCTCTGAACTCTCATAGCAGTTATAATTAGAACTTACTCCTTCTACTTAATGATAAAACCACTTCTCTCTCCTCAGGTTTCCCTCATTAGACTGAAAGCTTTATAAGCTGGGCTATGATTTAAAGTTCCTTTGTGTTCTGTAGTGTCTGGTAGAGTGTTAATGTATAGTAGTAAATGCATGCTGGATTCATTAGAGTAGGTGCACAGATGATTACATAATGTGGCAGGTGGATGAAATGGCAGAGACAACAGCAACGCTGGTGGGTACATTGTTTTTGGAATGCTTTCATCCTTGCTTGACGTCTCACTATCCTACCTCAGGATGGCTTAGCATATCCACATACCACCCCCACTTTCTAGGTGCGAAGAAAAGAGAAGGGCAGAGGGGGAAAAGCATGCTGCTGGCTCAGTCCAGAACAGCGAGAGCTCTCCTGGAAGCCCCACCCAGCAGCTTCCCCTCCATCTTACTGACCAGACGTGATGCGTGGTTTCTTATCTGTGGTGGAGTCTGGGCATTCAAGTATGTAGCTTTGCAGCCTCGTAGTGGAAGGATAGAAAGAAGGACGTCAGTGGGAAGGGAGCTTATCATATCTAGCATATTATGAGAGATAAATTTGAGTTCGATATTATTTCCTCATTGTTTGGGAGACTACATAAAAGACTAGAAAGTGTAAAATGTGGCTACGTTTTAAAATATTATGTATTTCTTATGTGAGAAAAGTCTCTGTCATTGAAAAGTTATGGTAAAAAGCGGCAAGCAAATTATTTTTGTTTCTCTCTATGGATGACTAAACCAGAAGTTTAAAAAGAAAAAGTGCTTTGCTTTCCACGCTGTCTTTGATGGCCATACAGAGGCCCACACCACACATTATGTAATCACTGAGGCAGGAAAGGGTAAGAATTAGGCAGGTGAACTGTGCCTTCCAGGTCATGGCGTTTCTGTGACCTGGTGTACGTGTGAGATAATTGAAGCTTAGGTTAAGTGAAGTACCAAAATTCACAGCTAGTTCAAGCTAGAAATGCTTAGGATTTAGTTTTGGCTTTGCTACTAATGATCTGTTTGAGGCATAATTTTCCTTAGTTTATCTCCTTAATTTCACAGATGTAGAACTAGAAATTATCAATGGTTTTAAAATTGTGCCCCAAAATGTGCTAGACGGATAAGTGCAGGGGCTTGTTGGGAGAGCTGGGGCAGCCCAAACAAAATTAATGTTTGCGTCAGGACAGCGTGGCCTCGCGCTTACTGCACCTTCCCCGCCAAAGGCAGCAAAGGGAATGGAAGGTAAAGAAAAAGGTGTCATGGTCAGTAAAAGAGGAAATTGGCCACAATATCTAGGTGCAAAAAAAGGCTATTACAATTATTTGCTTTACAATTTAGACTAAAATGAGGGTGTATATAGCTCTGCATATATTTCACTTTAGGTGTGGAGAGCCCAGCCAGTGGTTAATGAGTTGTGATACATAGGGTGTGACCGACCAATCAGAAGTGAAGCAGGTGCTATTGTAGGTGGCACATCTGCAAGACAGAAGGAGCTGAGGGAGAGACCCTCATGTTGTCTGCAAGTTACCCTGTTGGCAGGAAGACTGCTGAATAAGGGTTACTGTGTTTCCCCGAAAAAAAGACCTCACCGGAAACTAGGCTTGAGCATGATTTTTCAGGATGACATCCCCTGAACATAAGCCCTAATGCATCTTTTGGAGCAAAAATTAATATAAGACCCGGGTAGGTTAAAGGGGGAGGGGCAGCAGTGATTAGCGAGTTCTGATACAGAACAAATGTGACTTAGGGTCCTTCCTTACTCTGTGCTCCAGCACCATTCTGACCAGAAAATGTATGCCTGCAGGTCCAAGGAAATAACTTGGTGAGCATTTGTTTGAGGCAGCCAGTCCTAAATGAAGCTGTGAACCATCTTAGCTCATTTGCCTGGCCCTGGCATTAGAAATATCTGAAACAATAAACATAATATATGATGGAGGAACATGTGGTAGGCAGATTTAAGGAACCATATAAAAATAATTTAAAAGGAATGAAAATATGAAAATGCTGAACAAGATGTGACATTTGTAGAAGACACACAAGGGAGAGCGCAGACATGCACAATTAGTGTTCCTGTAGAAGACTAAAGGCCAAGGGAGCAGAAAAGATTGCATTTTCCATCCTGCAGACGTTGTTGGGTGTTACATTACTGGGTGTCTGCTGTGGACTGGGCCGGCGTCGTGCCAGGTACTAAAGATTCAGTGTGGGAGCGTGAACTCCCTCGTGGAGATTAAGAATGACGGGAAAATGGTTATTAAATCATCGTATGAACATAATATTGAAACGATGGAAAAGGCCGCAGAGGACAGGCTCAGGTCTTTCAGGGGCGCGGGCGGTGTGATTGGAGTTCACATGGAGGTTAGGAAAGGCTTCTCTGAGGAAGGTGCTCAGTTCATCTGGACGTCGGTATGTATGTCACAGTCCCAAATATGGAAGAAATTGAAAACTTAGCAAAATCGTACTACGTACTGTAATTTATATAATAACGGATGATTTTTAAAAAGCATATGAACTAGAAGGAGACAAACTAAATGATAATTGTTGCCTCTGAGGAGGGAGGAAAGAGACAGAAGTGAAGAAAGAAGCAAAGGAGAAGTTAACTTTGTGATGTATTATTTCTTATTGAAAAAATATCCAAAGTAAATATGACAGAGTGTTAACATTTGTTCATGCTGGGTGATATTTATTAGAATATCTTTAAGCCTCTTCACTTTTTACTTTAAAGAAGAGAAGTGAGAGATTGATATAAACACTTTTCTGACAGAGAAGGGGTGTCTGTGGTGAGAAGCAGCTTTGCAAGGAAGGTTCCCACGAAAGCATTGGGAAGGGAAGTGGCTGCCGTGCCAGGGTCAGATGGAGGGACCTGAGCAGGTGTGGGAAGACCAGGTGGAGCCTCTCCCAGCGGCGCTCCTGCTGGTCAGGAAGTAGAGGGTATAATATACACTGAGAAAGAAGTGTCAGGATTCAAAAGAAACTTGGGAAGTGAAATTGGCAGGCCTGGATATGGGGGAGGCACCGAGAGTGAGTGCGGGGTGCTCGGCCCGTGCAGCCAGGTGAATAGTGAGGATTGTGGGTCCAGTGAGGGTTTCTTAAAGTGAGGATACCAGAGACCATTTGGAAGGCTTTGGGATTGATGTTGTTAAGGGAAAGAAACTGAAGAAGATGATACGTATGTCCATGAGCGACAAGGGGAAATGGATGGCGTGAGGCTCCTCGGCCGTCATGGGCAGCTGGTGTCAAAGCACAGGTGTTGGGTTAGCAGGGCGGCTGGCTGCCCTCGGGGATGAGGGAAAGGTGGGAGGTAACAGTAGGTACGCTTGCAGTTTGCTATCAGGAGGATGAGAGGTTTATAGCTAATGGCTTTCATATATTTTGCGTGTGACGAGAGCTCATCGGAGAATGAGGTAGGGTGGGTGTTGGCCGTTTGAGGAAAATAGAGACGTTTCAGACTTGGTTGTAGAGAGAAGGAAAATGAGTTAGTGGAAATAGAAATATGACTAGAAATGTTGTATGCCGTGTGATCGGTGGTTATGATTGTGTACATTGTGTCTCCCTGTCGTGACTCGCGTGGCCCTCGGCTTCTGAGTGTGGGCTTGGGGGTGGCATAGTGGGGCTTGTCTAGCTTTGGGGTTTGACAGGCGGTGAGATGACAGGCAGTGAGGGGTGGCGGGGTGTAAGATGGTGGCGGAGCCGCGTCGCATACTGACAGCAGTGCTGCTGGACGGGTAAACGCATGGATTCTAACCTGACTACGGAAGGAAGGGAGCAAAGGAAGAGAGCAGTGAATTACAGGAAGCAGAGGAACCGGTGGGCTGCAGTGGTGGCGGGGGAACAAGTACCCGGAAGGAGGACAGCAGGCATTCGCATCAGTGCGTTTGAGCTGGTGGTTTTGGGCTTCGAGCACGTTTGGTAACGACAAGATCGGGGTTGCAACCTTGTCAGAGTGGAGAAGAGGTGGTTGGAAACGCAGGCAGTAGGGAACGGGATGGAAGTGGTGACAGGGGGCTGGGGTGTCGTCCTCTTGACGTTAAGTCACACAGCATGGCGGCCGAGCCGGGGATGGAGACGAGGCTTAAGTGCGAGGCTGGCTGTGAGGAATGATGACGAGTAGCTGAGAATCAGTAGTGACAGTATAAAGAGGCGGGTCGATGGTATATCTGATGACATAATCTTAAAGGGGCAGAGTATTTGTTCTGTTTCTAATAGGACTGACTGTAAGAGTAGTGGTTTGGCAGTTAGCAGTGGGGAGCATGAGGGTGCTGAGTGTGCAGCCCCTGGGAGACACAGTAAGACAGTTGTCCCTTGAGAGGGCTGGCAGGGAGTTGTCTGAGGGCTGTGCAGGCCTCAGACAGCCAGCTTGCAGGGCAGCCAAGCAGGTGACGGAGCACCTCAGGAAGCAGAGGGGACGTCCTGGGCCTGGTGTGGACTCATGACTCCTACTCATCTGGATGGGATGGTGGTAGGTTCCACACACACAGCTGTGTTTGCAGTGGACTGAGGACGGGACGTGGATACTGCACAGCCTGGGTGGGGAGAACGCAGAGCATCCGAAGACACAACAGAAGCCAGTTGTCTTGAAATGAAGAAAAGACCCAAACTTGGCCAGCGGAAAGTTGTCACTGGATCTCAGAAAACATTTGTCCCAGTGAACCTGAAGATGTATCCTGGTGAAGGACTGAAATGCAGAACTAGAGAAAGAGTCGTGTAAACATCTCAGCAGGGACAGCAAGTCACCTTCAGGGCGTGGGGAGAGTGCTGACAGTTGGGACGTTAGCCTGGCATCAGGTTTCCTCATACTAACATAACACAACACACAGCATTAGGAGGCTGTCGGGCGGTGTCTTAGAAGTTCCACGGGAGCGAATGTGTAACTCAAATACTTCATACCCCGCCCTGTCGCTAAAAGAATCCATAGACAGTGGTGTGTTGCAGTGCAGCCCTCGTGAACCCGTCTTGAAAAAAACTACTTGATAGTAAAACCCTGCAAAAGCAACAGGTAAATCAAAATAAGAATTTAGGAATGGTAAAGCTGTTGGAATAGGGCTTGTGGTAGGCGTATGTCATGCGGTAGACCCTGCTCGCGGTGCCATTTGTCATGCGGGAGACCCTGCTCACTGCGCCATTTGTCGTGCGAGGTGGCCTGCGGGGTCTCTGCTCCCGCTCCCCACACAAGAACGCAGGATATGGTGAGGCCAAAAAGGAACACCCACGGAGCCATAGGTAGGGGAGTCATGCCACTATAGTCTCACTGGAGGCTGGGTTCACTGGACATGCGACCTGCTGTCCGTTTTTCTGCCAACCGACCGATGACTCTCTTCCACTCTCCTTGGCTCTCCTCCGCTTTCCTCGGCTCTCCTCCGTAGCCGCAGCAGTTATATTAGCGGCCAATTGGCTAACTGGCCCCAGCCGACGGCCATCTACTACCCGAGCCAGCACCCCTCCACATGAGGCCGAGAGCCTGTAAACCACTCTCTGGGGCTCTGTCCCCACAGCATAAACCCCACTTCAGAATAATGGGGTATTTTGGTGACAGGTCATAATTTGTGTGTCATAAACCTTGAAGAAATTAGATCACAAAAATCTCGATGTCAGGAAGGGATGGTGACAAGTGTGCTCATTTCCTCCTCTCAACTCTTAGGATACTGTCTAGTTAATGTAAGAAATTAAACAAATAAAGATCCCAACCTCATAAAGGAATAATGTTTGCAATATATTAGTAATGACAATTTCTGAGTGCTCTTATTTTGATTTTGTAAGACTTCATTGTACATTTCTATACATTGTGAACATTTCAGTTATTTTCTTAGTCATTTGAAGGGGTTGTGAGTAACATATTACATAGCCAAGGAGCTGAGTTACACAACTGAAGAAAATGCTCCCTTAGTCATCAGTTAATGGTGGCAACCTGTTGTCCCAGAGCCGCAAGCCTCAGCCATCCTTCTCACCTGGTCCCTCTGACTTAGAGCTTTCTTGTCGACAGAGGTGAGTACTGTGAGTTTCTGAATTCTGTTCTCAAATATGACCCTTTACGTTTTTGTCTTTTAAGGTCTATTTCGATTACATGAGGAGCTGGATCCAAATGCTACAGCAGCTGCCGCAGGCATCCCACAGTTTAAAAAATCTGTTAGAAGAAGAATGGAATTTCACCAAAGAAATAACGCATTACATCCGGGGAGGAGAAGCACAGGCTGGCAAACTTTTCTGGTAGGAATCCTGCGCTTCTGAGCAGGCCTGTCTGCCTGTCTCACCCTGTCCTCAGCACGCTCACAATTCTCTTCTACACACTTCAATGCTGAGTTACGTAAAATGGCAGCCATTCATACTGGCTGCGTGCCCCTCTCCCAGGTTTTGTTACCCTTAGACAGTGGCTCTCAACCAGGGCGATTTGCCCCCCGGGACAGTGGGCAATGTCTGGAAGCAGTATTGATTGTAATGACTGGGACGTACTCCTTCTGAGTCCAGGCCAAGAATGCTGCAAAACTTCCTGCAATGCACAGGGTGGCCCCCAAACAAAAAATTATCCACCCCAAGTGTGAGCTTTGCAGCTGAGAAATTGTGCCTTAGAGTAAACCCTCTGGGTTGTACATACAAAGCAGGAGAGTCTCAGGCCCCTGAAGAACAGAGTGGGTCTGTAGACCTGTGTGCGTCACTCTTGGTGCGGACATTCGGAATCCAAGGAGGAGGTATTTTCATGGATGCGACTTGGGGAGTGTCACACTGATTACAGAATCTCTCTGTAAACGCGGTCTATGTGTGGTGAAAAGTTAGAAATGTAAACAGGAGAACCCTAATGGGGGGGCGTGCGGTCACTGGTCTGTTTGTTCTAGAAAGGGTTCAGGGCCTCTGATGTTGAATTAGGGCGCATTTCAGTGGTCTTTGCTGGGGTCACAGTGGGGGAGCAGCCCTCTCCGGCCCCAGACCCTGCTGCCGTCTGTGGTGCTGGTTTCTCGCACGGCCTCCTCTTGTCTCCTCTTTATGAGGTCTTGCGTACCAGCCCGTCTTTTCCTCCTCCCCGGGGGCATTCTTTGGGACTCCCACGTTCACACAGAGCAGCCCCCTAACCTCAGGAGCTCATTGTTCTCAACCCCACCCAGCTCTGTGCCATGCTCAGAATCTCAGAATCTTGCCCACTTTTCTGCCCTAACCATCAGTTTTAAAAATGTCTTTTCTGTCTTTGTTTTGCGTGAGCAGTGAACTTGCTCATGTCTCCGAGCTCTCCCCATCCTTCAGGCCTGATTCCCAGTCTGACTGGACTGCTTTCCTCTTCAGGTTGGTCCCACAGTCGGCCTTATTCAAACACGCATCACTGCCAGTTTCAACACCTCTCCCCTCTGAAGTTCCCATTATTCTGCTTTGCCTATAATTTCCTCTGTTTGCGTGTTCTGATTCCAGGCTGTTAGGTTTTGTGGAAGACATGTTTTAGAGAGGTTGCTGTTTGGTTTCACTGCCAATTCATGTTACATAATTTCTCGGTACCCTTAGTCCTCCTGTCAGTCTTCTTGTTTTGATCTTTTACTTCTTTGAATTTTACATACCGTGCCATTCGTGGCTGGTTCTCCCAGGCACACTGCCTGCTGTAATTCACCTGACTTCTTTCACTCTCACATACTACCTGTAACCCATTGGGCTGTCCCTTCAGGATAGACCCAGAATCTCACCTCCGTTCATCACTCCACACTGCCGCTGTCCCTACTCTGTGATTTCTTACTTGTATTGTTGCTGTGACTGTCTCTGCTCCTGCCCTTCACCCCTGTAGCTTATTCTCAGCACCACAGCCAGAGTGATCTTGTTAAAATGTACGTCAGACCATTTTCTCGTCTGCTCCAAGTATGCCACTGGCTCCCCTTCTTGCTCAGTGAAAGTGAGAGCGAGCACCTCAGCCATGGTGCGTGAGGCCTTGTGCAGTCCGACCTGTCACCAAGGCTTTGTCCCCACACTGGTTTGCTCACTGCTTCCCACAGGCCGGGCCGGCTCCGTGCCCCTGCCTCACGGCTTTGTACTTGCTGGGCCCTCTATGTGGACTCTCCTCCTCGGCTATTCTCACGACTCATTTCCCGACTTCCTTCAGATCTTTCACCAAATGTTACCTTCTCCGTATTTAAAGCTGGGGTTCCTACTGCTTGCAAGCACTCCTTAGTTTTCTTCCCTATTGTATTTCTCTCCATAGCACTTAGCAACGTCTGAAATCCTATACATTTTCCTGTTTATTTTATTGTTTTTATTCTCCATTCAGTGGAGAGACTGTATCTCTTTTGTTCACTGCTACCTAGTACATAACAGATACTCAATATCCGTTGAACAAACCCATCCTGGATATCCTTGTATACAGCTGTTCTAAATGCCTGTTTCTAATCAGGTCACTTTCCCACTCAGATGTTGTTGACGCCCACCCTCTGCTTACGGAGAGACGGTCAGACGCTTACATGACATCCAGGGCCTTCCCCGGGGCTGCCCCGTTGGCTGTCCTGCCTTCTCTGCCCTCTGCTCCTTTCAGAAAGCAGTTTCTTTGCACAGCCATGGCCCTTGCTTACACGTCTGTGTGCCCTTTGATCATCTCTATTGTTCTTCCTGGACTTTCCTTCCCCCTCCTCCATTCTCTTCCTGACAGAGCCCCTCTTCCCACTGTTGTTCTACTTGTTGTAATTCTGCATGGCCCTCAAGGCCCATTGCCACCACGTCTGGCGTTGGTTGTATGTATTGACCCGCCTTCTTCCACTAGGTCATAAGCCTCTTTTCCTCGAACATCATAGAGGTCACGCTGCCGTTGAATTTTTACAGCACTCACGTAGATTTAGTTTCTACGCGGGGGTTTCCATTTTAACCCTGCTATGTAGATTGTATACTCAACAGGAAGCACCCGCTGTATAGAGTGTTTCATAGTTAATGACCATGAAAAGCTAATCGTGAGGGAAATTTTTAAAAATTTCAGAGGAACTCACTTTGTTTTCTAATGTTATTTAGTTTATTAAGCTTTAAAAGAATCGTGTCATAGATATGTATGTAAGGCCATTTTATATCATTTGAACATTTCTTTAAGATGAAAATAACATTTGTGTAATAATTACATAGCTACTATGAATGTAATTTAAGATTTTGAAGTTTGTAATGAAAAACTGTAGTAATAGAACAAAGGTAGATCCATGTCCAAAGAGATTTCCACTTTTTTACATTAATCCTGATTTTATATTAAAAGGAAAAAATTCTCACATTTTTCTTTAACTATTGAAACAATAGCTGAACCGTTTAGTTTCTCATTCAAAAAGGAGAATGAGTGAGGACGTTTTTTTCATTTGGTTCACTTTTGCTCTTTTTGTTCCCTCAGTGATATTGCAGGAATGCTGCTGAAGTCCACAGGAAGCTTTTTAGAGTTTGGCCTTCAGGAGAGCTGTGCTGAGTTTTGGACCAGTGCTGACGACAGTAGTGCTTCAGATGAAATAAGGTTCAAGTTGCATTTTCTTTTCTCTCCCATTTCTTATTTTATGGAGTTCGGCTCTTAGTAATAAGCCTGAAATCAGTCTTATTCAAACCAAATTGTGTTGTACTTGACGAACTTGAGTAGTAGACGTAAAGGGATTTATTTCTGTATTTTCATTTGGTATCTTAGTTATGGTTTTATGTGAAGTTTTCTTTGCAATTGAACTTAGAATTTATTAAATCTAATAAAAATAGTGTCCTTCGAGAAAGAGACTAAAATGAGTAGAGTCGAAATTCATCCACATGTTCTGGAATGTTTTTAAGTAATTGTTTCTGTCCTTTAAAACCCCTGTGGCAGTCCATCAATACCGTTGACATTTGCTACATTTTTATGGTTTTTATGCTTAGCTTATCCCTTCTGTTGAACTTTAAACCCAAGTACATAAAACCACTGCTTACTCATCTATTGTATTTCCTCCAACTGTGCAAATAGTATTTAGGTTGAACCATGTAAAGTTGCTGTTTTTACGGCATATCTATCAGTCACATAGCCATTTTGTGGCCAGTTATTAGCAGCAGCATGCGATTCAGCCTCAGGAAGTGCTCAGGTGAAACTGACTTCTCTAGCACTGCAGTGTTTTCCCTCGCCATCCAAAGTGTGATGAAAACCATTTTGGATTTCAGAACACCTGGGATGTCTTTATGCCGCAGTTAAAGAAAGTAGCTACCACATAGATTCTCACCTGGAAAAATATCGAAAGCTAAGAAATGGAATGAATCAGTTTGTAGGCTTTATAGTTCTAAGAGCTAATGCGATGTATTCAAAATAAAAACGGGAATTCAAGAACCAAGATGGTGAACTAGAGAGTGGCTCTTTGGACGCTCTGAGTGTTTACTAGGGTTGGATCTAAGAAGTGGCGTCATGTGCAGTGGTGTGCTGGGGCTGGCCCGTCCTGGCCCCAGAGAGCCAGTGCGCGATTGTCCCCAGCCCTTCCCAAGTCATCGCTCAGGGATGTCATCCCGGTAGCTTGAAATCAGCTAGAATGGCAGTATTGACACCATGAAAATCGGCAGATACCACGTAAGACAGTGCTTTTGGCAGAACCAGTTGTTAAACACTGACCTGCCCACCACGGGATGTATACCTTTTTAGTTAAATTATAAGCTGGGAGTCAAGAACTTATTTCATACTCCAGCCAATCTTTAGAAAATTAAGCTTACTGTCATCTGAAAATGATTACATGTGCCCTACATATTTAGAGAATACTCGCACTTTCTGGAAAACTGGTGGGAGCAAACCTGAATATTTCCAATATGTTCTCAACAATTGCTTGCTCCCGTTCATAAAATCTTCAGTCTTTATTCATGTGGTGTGGAATTTGCTTCATCTTTATTATTACGTATGTCTTCGTACACCCTACTGTCTTCTGACTGGCTCTCCATCCCCGTGCAGGAGGTCTGTTATAGAGATCAGCCGTGCTCTGAAGGAACTCTTCCACGAAGCCAGAGAAAGGGCCTCCAAAGCACTGGGCTTCGCTAAGATGTTGAGAAAGGTGCGTTAGCGACCCGGGTTAATCATTATTCTCTTATGTTTGTTTTTTTAAAAAACAACAACCTTAAAGATGTTTCTTTGTAACTGTGATCCTAGGACCTGGAAATAGCTGCTGAGTTCATACTTTCAGCTCCAGTTAGAGACCTTCTGGATGTGCTGAAATCAAAACAGTATGTTAAGGTAAATATTCACGATGGCATCATTGCAATATTTTGCCTTTGTTGCTTTACTCTAAAACAGGCAAACTTTTTCTTAAAGCTCCAGGTCGTGCATGTTTTAGGCTTTGCAGGGCCATACACTGACCCCAGTTGTAAGACTGTCCCGTAATTTCCCAGTGAAATAATTGGAAAACTAAGTTTTTCATACTTATACCTTGTTTTAGAAATGCAGATAATTAAATATTTTCTCGTACTGTTTGTTTTAATAGATTAGCTACACATGTATGTTTAAAATAATGTCTGTAAAGTAATATGTTGACTTTAAATAGTTGTTTTGTTTTTCACTCTCGTGTTTCCTGAAATAATTTAAACTTTTTACAGGAACCTTTGACATCAGTATCATCAGATGTCGCTGGAGCCACTTTGAGTCACCATCTTTGCTCCTATATAAGTTGTTTGAAATGTAGTATTTTTCTAGGACCTGTGGTGACGTTGTTACTGGGAGTTTTATCTGAAGCCCATAGTTTTATCCCACCCACATGTATGTGTGACTTACTCAACATAATTGCATACGTATCCCTTGTTAAAATGATCTCGAAGACGCTTTTGATGATGCCCCACCAAGAATAATTAGTGAGTCTGTCTGTGTTAACATTTTTCACCTTTTTACCGAGTCAGGTGACTTTCTAGTTTAAAGTCTCGTGAGTCTCCTTGTCGCTGTGCCGAAGACCTTGGTCATCACTGCGCACTGCAGGGCTTTGCTGTCTGGGAGCAGCTTTGCTTAAAACCTGCATCGCAAACTAGCAGTGATTGAGGTGGTTTTAAGCTGACCTTCCTCCCCTGAAGAGCATTTTCTTTGTTGTTGGAAATAAATTCGAGGCTGCCCTATAAGTGGAGGAACTTGACAGTGTGTTCCCACACTGTCCCCTCCCCGCCCCTCCGGTCACACTGAATTACTTACGCTTCCCTCATTGCTCTGGTTTCCTGCCTTTCCCACATCTCCTCCCCCAAACCTGCTGTCTTTCTCTAGTTTCTTTTTTTAAATAACATTTCTATAATATGTGACATTCCTTAATTCAAGACTTTGGATTGTTTCTTTTCCAGGTACAAATTCCTGGCTTAGAAAACTTGCAAGTGTTTGTTCCAGACACGCTCGCTGAGGAGAAGAGTGTTATTTTGCAGTTACTCAATGCAGCTGCAGGAAAGGACTGCTCCAAAGAGTCCGACGACGTGCTCTTTGACGCCTATCTGCTTCTGACCAAGCCCAGTGACCGCGCTCGGGATGCAGATGACAGCTGGGCCACCTGGGAGGCGCCGCCCGTCAAAGTTGTGCCGCAGGTGGAAACTGCGGACACCCTGCGCTGCATGCAGGTGTGTCTCTGGGCCACGCCCACCGCGCCCCAGCCCTCACCTGGAGCAGCATTCCTCACTGAAAGTGTTTGGGGGAGAGATGAATTGTTAGCTCACGAATGATTGCTTTAACTGCCGTAGTGGTCTCAAGTACACACGTCTCAAAAATAGGCCTTGGCGTTTTAATAGGTAATTTTGTAGTATCGCTTGTTCTAAAATAGTCCATCAGAGTCTGTAGTACATTTGCGACATTGTACTGGAATGTTTGAAATACTTTATTTACATCTTTTCTTAGTTCAGCCATGTAGTTGGGTCTCTATATCCATGATCGAAAAGGAATTACCTTACTCATTTGATTGTAGTTCCAGAAATCTCAGTTCTCCAAGAACTCTGGTTTACTGGCTGCTTAGTTTCCATTTTTGTAGCACAGGCTATCACCCACCTACCGAGCAGGGATACCTAGCATTGACGTAACTCATTCATGTAAGGAATGAGAAGCTTCCTCATGTTCTGTGCTCAGCTAGGGGACAGATGGGGGTGCTCATGTGCACCCCAACCCAGGCTGACTGGAGCGGGACACGTGGGCCTCCTGTCCCCTGCTTGCCACCGATCTGCTCTGTGCATTTCCTGTCGCAGTGAGTGGTGCTCCGTCCACTCAGCTGTTACACCAGAGTGCGACAGTGAGTGCCAGTGCCGCCTCCGCCATTCCAGGTCATCACCAGCCCTCGCAAGCCCAGAGCGTTTCCAGTAAATGCCCCGTTCTCTGCATCCCCAAAGCCACCCCCGTAGTCAGCCCTCATCCCTCTCCTGACTACTGCAGTGTCCCACTTCAGTTTCCCCGCTTCAACCCTCACTCTCCCTTCCTGCACTTCTGTACTGGTTTGCTTCGTTACACTACATACACCCCATCACTTCACAGATCTACTCAGCACACTGCAATGATACCACTTACAGAATAAAAATAATAAAATCTTGGTTCCCTACTGTTTCGTACAAGGCCCCTCACCCCATCCCACTCCATTTCTTGGCATTTTCCACGCTGCTCCGCAGACACGCAGACGCTGCCCTGGGCGTGTTGAATGATTTGGAGCGCTGGGATGTTTCGGAGACCTCATGCCACGCAGTGCCATCGTGCTGAAGGTCCGAAATGCCAGTGACCACGGCAGCGCCTTGCTCTGTGGGAGCAGCGTTGCTTGATAGCTGCTTTCTGACCGGGTGGTCGTTGGCCGCAGCCCTGAGCTGGCATTGACTTTCGGCTGGGGGTCGAACTAGAAGGGGAAAACAGTAACCGCGTCTGTTTTTTTTAAGCCCTACGCTTGATTTTCTCCCAGGTGGATAATCTTTTATTAGTTGTCATGCAGTCATCTCATCTCATCATTCAAAGAAAAGCTTTCCAGCAGTCCATCGAGGGACTCATGACTCTGCGGCAGGAGCAGACGTCCAGTCAGCCGGTCATCGCCAGAGCTTTGCAGCAGCTCAAGGTATTTCTTTCATCGTCAGCTCTGCCTGAGAGAATTTACGTACATTTGCATGCGATGCCACCAAGAGTCATTGAGTTGTAATGTAATGTCATTCAAGGGGTTCGAGCTCTTAAAACCCCCCTCCCCATTCTCCCTCTCTCCCCAGTACACATTTTCCCACGTTTAAACTAAAATTCCCAGAGCTTTCCTGGAATTGTGTAGAATGTTCGAGTTGGAAAGGATAAAAATTTGAATAGTTACATGACTCATAATGGTCACATGGCTGATTAGGAGCAAAGCTGACACTGGAACTTAGGTCTCTTCATTCCTAATCCAATTTTTTATTCTTTTGTAATTCTCAGTATTTACTAGAGATACTGCAAGTCAATACTGTGTAATTTGAAAGAAAATTTATCCTTTCACTTAACAAATTATTCAGCCGAATTATAATAGAGAAAGCCAGCTGTAGACAGGCACAGAGGCCTCCGAAGTTGATGACCAGACAGAGACTCGCTTCCTCTTCCCATTATTTCTTGCTTTCACCACTTTCTGTTTCGTGCACCGTTTATGTGTCTTGATCTCATCCACATTTTTTCACAGGTCATTATGTCTTCTCAGTCACTTTAAAGCTTAATATCTTGAGGAAGAAGCACTTACTGAAATTATAAGTAGTTTGATAAGCATTTGTTTTTCTTCTGCCAGTCTGATTTGTCTTATTCATCTGTAAACATTCTCTCTTATAAATTGTCATCCCACTCTAATGCCAGGGCAGAGGACTTTTGTCTTTTCTTCTAGTTTGAGTCAGTGAACTCAGGAGAATACACAAATACGTAATACTGATTATTCTTGAGCTTAAGGCATTTATAGTCTTAAGGACCTGAACTGTCACACTAAACTACAGAGCAGGGAGACATGAGAGACTCCTAGGAACATCTGGGAGTTGCCAACATGGAGGCATTTTAGCTTGGGAGGATTTCAGAAGATGCAAATTGGGAAAGGCAAACAAAAGGAATACTCGGGCATTGGTACCCAAGGATTCGGTTATGGGAATGCTCACTGAATATCAGATGGTCTAACTTGGCTGGACCTTGGTGTACACAGTGGAAAGTCATGACAGATAGGTGAGTAAGACCAGGTGGGCAAATCAGACTGTGGAGAGATTTGGGGGTTTTATTTTGTATCCCTTGGGAGTTGTTGAAAATTTAGGAAGAATATTTTGGAACACTGTGTAGGGGGATTGCCTGATGGAGACCATGTGTACACATGTGTGTTTAAGGGTGGGTGGAAGGGAGCCCAGTTTGGAGCTTTTGTAGTGTTGCTTAGGAGACAACGAAGCTTGAACTAGGGCAGGGTTTGTTAACCTCTGCACTTTTGACATTTTGGGTCAACAATTCTTTGTTTTGGGAGCTGTCCTGTATGTTATAGGATGATTAGCAGCATCCCTGGCCTCTTCCCAATGGATGCCATTAGGCTTTACTCCCCCATCCAGACACTGCCGATGGCCCTGGGGGAGTGTGGTAAAATGCGCTCTAGTTGAGAACCTATGAGCTGGGGAGTGGCAGAGGGATAAGGACAGTGTGACTTGATAACACCAGGCAGGTCATTTAGAAATGCATTGTTAGTTCACTCTGTGGCACTGAAACCATACTTAGCACTTGAGCGACCACCCAGGGGGAAAGACGACTGGTGGGTGATATGTACAAATAGAGAAGCTGTGGGTGTCGAATCAGACCACATCGTAATCAGGCATTAGCCTTTTAAATAGAATTTTTCTCTTTATATTTCATGAGTTGTTAAAGAGTACCTGATACAAAGAAAAATGAAAATAATATAATCTCTATTTTTGGTCATTCCTTTTGAATAACTGAAATAAATATGGCTGAAAAATATTGCCGTGGTTTATATCTGTGTGATGATGAGAGAAATCTTCCTCTAAAATACAGTGAGTATTGTGTGATTTGCTTCATTGTGGATTAATTGTGGTTTGGGACTCTTTAGAATGATGCATTAGAGCTTTGCAACAGAATAAGCGATGCCATTGACCGAGTGGACCACATGTTCACTTCCGAGTTTGATGCTGAGGTTGACGAGTCCGAGTCTGTCACGCTTCAGCAGTACTACCGAGAAGCCATGATCCAGGGCTACAATTTTGGATTCGAGGTGGGTACGAACTAAGGAAAAGCACAGTACACTTTAGTGACTGCTTTGTAACTGACTTATAAGTGTTATAATCTTATTTACAAATCTGATTATTGACTGTAATCACAGCTTAGTCAAGAAGGTCATCTTACACTGTTGCTGAATATCAGAAATATTGGTTTACTTTTAAACGGTCAGATAGTTGCCCAATTTTTATTTTGTGCCAACAGCTATCTATTTAAATTTGAAAACCTTTCTGTGAGAGATGGTTAATATCATAAAAGCACTTTTTTTTTTTAATTTAAAAAATTTTTCTCCCCTTCTTCCGCTTCCCCCCTCCACTCTGGTTCAAGCCATTGTTTCTCAGTCTAGTTGTGTAGGACACAGCTCCCTGGCCCATGCTGGTGTTATGAGCCTTGCACTTTCCCCTGCTGAGGCAGTCAGTCGCCGGTCGTTGGTCCACCACTCACAGCAGCTCTTGCCGGCTGCTGGCTGCTCACAATGGCTGCCGGCCACTCATGGCAGCACACAGAAGCCTATGGCAACCCATGGCAGCTCAAGCTGGCTGCCGGCCACTCACACTGGCCACCGGCTGCTCCTGGCAGCACACGGCAGCACTCGGCAACTCACGCCGACCTCGGCAGCCCAGCTCCAGGGAGAGCTGTTGTTCACAATCTTAGCTGTAGAGGGCACAGCTCACTGGCCCATGTGGGAATAGAATTGGTTACCTCAAGCTCGGTGCTTCAACCACCTGAGCCACCGGGCCAGCCCAAAAGCACATTCTTAATTTAAACTTATGATTAAACATTTGTGAAGCTGTATTTTAAGACATATTCTTTCTGACTCTTCATACTCTTTTCAGAATATGTAAATTTTAAATAGATTTTGCTTTTTGTTTGTAGAAAAATTACATTTTAAACAGATGTGGCACTATAGTGTTTAGGTATTTGTATAATCGTTTTCTTCTTAATTTTGATATACATAAAATCTTCTTACAGTATCATAAAGAAGTTGTTCGTTTGATGTCTGGAGAGTTTAGACAGAAGATAGGAGACAAATATATAAGCTTTGCCCGGAAATGGATGAATTATGTCCTAACTAAATGTGAGAGTGGTAGAGGTACAAGACCCAGGTAATGACCAAGTTGGGTGTGTACTTCCTGAGTCCTGTGGGGTTGGTAGTAATGCTTCCTCCTTACGTTTTATATGGGATTTCTGAGCAGATGACACAAAAAGGATCATTTGGAATGGAACTCTTTGGTGATGAGTGCTGTGTTTGTTTGTTTAATGATTTATTTACTTAGAAAACCCTGTGACTCTTGGGAAAACCTTTAAAAAAATTGCTTCCAAATGAGTTATCTTTAAGGGAGTTCACATTCTCCTGGGACAGGTCTCCCTGATTGCTAATCTGTTCTCCCTCTTGAAATATGAGCCTGTTATTAGTGTAAATGGAAAGCAAATTGGTAACTACTTCCTTTATTAAGAAGCCGCTTGTCTGTCTCCCAAAACAGGGTATAAGTGTACTCCATGCCAGGCATTTATATAAAGACAGAAAATGTTTATTGTCCTAGTTAGTAAGTTTCCAATGATATTTTTCAGTATGGTGTAGACTAAAATTGCTATAACATTTTCTTTGTTGTTTTGTGATACTGAACTCTTTCATATTCAGGTGGGCAACTCAAGGTTTTGACTTTCTACAAGCCATTGAACCTGCCTTTATTTCAGCTTTACCAGAAGATGACTTTTTGGTATGGAATATTCTAAGTTTTTTTTCATTAAAAAACAAATAAATTGATCACTGTGTATTCCTGATTGTGTATTCTTTTAATATTTAATAGTGGTTTTTAAGTAATTGTAATGATAATGCTGAGAACTGAGTAGTTAAAGCACTCTTAATAGCACAGTAAGACATTCAATGCTCTATTCTTCTGACAACATGGTTCAGCTGACTAAGGCAATGTGTAGTGGTGCAGCCTGGCGCTTCTAAAATATTGGTTGATGGCATAATTTAATAAGTGCTGACTTAGTTGCTGGTTTTTAACAGTTCAGTGAAGAACAAGGATTAGCTGTTTTACTTCACTGTGTGTCATTTGAAAGCATAATGCCAAATACTAAGTATTATCACTGTTATTCCGATAAATTCTATCAGCTCAAAAAGCTGTTATTCAAAATGTAAATCGATTCCTTTTAGCCTCCTAATGGTAGAGATGAGTACAGGACAGATCCTGTGTGTGCATATCATTGTTATGGGGAGATGAATGCTCATCTGCTTTGACTTATAAAAATGGAATTGTGTGTGATAGTATTTTAAATTATGTACTGTGTGTGTTTATGTTTATACCTACTTTTTTTAAAACTAACTTTGAAAATATTTACTAAGGATAGCATGTTTCTTTTAAATATATGGAAAACTTAATTTGTGCTGGTTGTATAATTGAGAGAGTATACATTCTTTCTCTTCTCCTTCCCCATTTTTCTTTGATTCCTAGAGTTTACAAGCCTTGATGAATGAATGCATTGGCCACGTGATAGGAAAGCCGCACAGTCCTGTTACAGGTTTGTACCTTGGTAAGACAGCAGTTACAGCATTTCTCGTGGCACCTACAGGTTTGGGTGAGCACATCATCTCAGAATTGCAGTCATTTAAAATGGTACGGAGGTTCTTTAAGAATATTCAGGAAAATGACAGTGAAAGTTAGAAGAATGAGGTGTGTACATAAAGAACTCCACAGTAATCTTTCTAAATCCAACTGGAAGATGAAAATACCACACAAGGTATTCGGTGCCTGCCAACATTGTTAAACTACTTTGTTGTTTTTTATTTTGCACACCAACACTCTCATTCTGTTCTCCCCCTTGAAATCTTTTCTTCTGGGGAGGAAAGACTTGGAGAGAGAGTTGTCTGTTAAGGAGCAAGGGCCTTTCCTGCTGCAGGTGGGTGAGTATAAGTCTTCTGTCCCTCCTTCCCTTTTCAAGGAGAATAGTTGGTTTTCTTCTCCACAGCTTTCCCAAGGACGCATCTCCCCACTAATGTAGTAAATTCCTGTTTGATTTTATTAAAAGAAACATAGTCAAGTTCAGTTATACTACAGTATACTTTAATTACAGTTTTTAATCATAGTTAATATACAATTTTATGGTGTACGTTGAAATTTTAAGACTGTATCAGAAAAAGGCTGTGTCTTAATCCCATTTAAAAAAATTTCTTTTTAATAATTGAAGTTTGTTGGGGTGAAAATTGTTAGTAAAGTTACATAGATTTCAGGTGTAGCCCATTCTTGAGGTTGTCAATAAGAGCAAAACTGTATTTATATGTAATAAACACCCAAAAATGAAAGCAATTAAAATTACACAAAATAATTCATAAATGGTAAATTTATTGAGTGGCAGCTATATCTTAAAGGGTACTTGTTAGGGACAGAAAGCTTAGTTGACCCGGTCGGTTTTAATGGTTGGTTTATCTTTAAAATACACTCAGTTTTTACCTGTTTTTATCCCATGGCTGATGTGAAATGACAATTATCATTTGTAAAACTATTTGAACATTTTATATAAAACATGCTATACTCTTAAACGTTTGATAAAGCATATTGTCATAAATACTTGGATTCTGTGATCTGAAATATTTCTCTAAGAATACATTATTAGTAATTCAGTAAAAATTACTTCTTTAAAACACTGTATTACATAAGGAATCATTTTCATTGTAGAAAAAGTATGTAAAAAAATGTAGAAATGTACATGTAGGGAATTTTTCAATGTAGAAAAATACTACAAAAGGAAACAAAATGCTCCTACTCCCACGACCCACAGGTAATCACTGCGAACCTGTGAATCTCTGATGGTTCACTATGCCTCTCTTCAAACTGCTGGTGGGACGGTCGTTGCCTGGCGCCCTCTGTAGGCCTAAGGTTCCTTTGTCCTCTGAGCCTATGGAACGGTGGAAAGCGCACCTGACTGACCGTCAGGTGGCCTGATGGTCCAGTGACTTGGGGCTGCTCATTTAATTTCTTTGAGCCTCCCCTGTAGTGCTGAAAATTGGACGCTAATGACGAGTCAGTGAGGTAATAGCACTTTGTAAACTAGAGTGTTCTCCACGTGGCAGGAGTCAGCGTTTGGTTTTGTGTTCGTTCCTGCAGGAGAAGTTAATGCAAGTGAGCATATCCACTGTCTTTTCTGTTGTTGTTGCTTTCTTTCCTCCTCTCCCTCTGCTACACCCATGTAACTAACGATGACAACCTGGTATGTAACTGTCCACATTTTCTGTATACTCACAATCACAAAGACGCATTCTGTACCGTTCTTTCTGCTCATATAATCACACAGCATTTGTAGGGTTGTTTTCCTGCTATTTACTATAAAAAACCACATTGGATCACATTGGATGTTCATCTTTTGCCTTTCTTAACCTGACAGTTGTACAAATTCCTCCGTGTCTGCAGGTATAGATCTCAGCCATTCTTGTTAGTGGCTGCACTGTGTCCATTACGGGCGTACGATAATCCGTTTCACCTTTCCCTAGGGACCTTTGATTTGTTAACTTTTTCCATGAAAAACATCTCTATAATAAATGTTCACCACTGGTGAAGTTGGAGAACCTAGTCTATGTCTATTGGCTATTTGGATTTTCTTTTCAATGAAGCATCACACTTTTGCAACAGTTAATTATACATACTCTTAAAAGAAGTATTTTGTTTCATACGTGAAGAATGTTAAACTTGTGTGCATGTGTTTTAACAGAATGTTTTTATTTTATACCTTCATGGAAAAATTTTATAGTCATTTTTGACTGAATTCCCATTTGCTGCTGAATTAAGATACCACCATCCTCACCAGATCATATTGTTTGTTTGTTTGTTTGTTTGTTACTATTGGATTTCTTTCATCTATTGTTGTAGTAGTTGAGGTAATGTACAGGGACATAAATTTTCTAAATTTTTTTCTTAACAATTGCTTGATTTTTGTTCTGCATGTTTTTCCTTCAGATCTCTCTCCACTTTTGGTACTTTTGTCTTTCCTGTGTAACATTATTAAAAGCAAACAAACAAAAACCATGAATAAGAAAGTATTTCCATTTAGGATAAAACACCTCTAGAATAAAACATGTAGACTAAAATTATTAACATGAAAAGAAAATGTGACATTAATAAAAACTATGGAGGGTTAAAACAGAGTTAAAAGTAAGAGGGAAAACATGTTAGGGAGAAACAGAGGAAATATAATACATGTCCATTACAGTTACATTTAGTTGTCGGAAAAGTAGAACTGTCAGCATTTTTGTAACCACTAGGTGAGCTTGCTTTTTTAAATTTTGTTTTAATTTTTTTCTAGTTTTTAAATTTTGTTTTAAATTTTATCTATATTTACCTTCTACCAGAATATTTAAAAGAAGAGGTGGAGAGGAAAACATGTTCTGAAAAAAGAATAACCAATTTAAATTGTGCCTGATCCTGCTGGTTTGGTTTAAAGGAATGAAATAAAACTCCACATACTCAGGAAAATGACAGTGATCCCACCCCAGCTCAGGACCTGTTGAAGTGTCACCACTGATCAGAATCTTTTTAAAAGTATAGATAACATAAAGGACTCCTTTTTATTAGAGATGCCACATAAGGCACATTTTCATCTGTCTCTAAGATGGTTATATTGTTTTTTTCGGCCATGTTATGTACATTTCACCCCAAGATTTAAAAAATCTTTTTGATGGAGAAAAGTCTGAATGTAATATAACTAAAAAGTGATATTTTCCACAACATTTGTATATGTATTGCGGGTTTATTTTGGTCACCAGCAAAATTAAGTCACACCCTGCTTTCATTTACTCGCCTGGCTTGGCAGTTTTCTACTGGGTCCTTTAACAAGTTGCATTTGTTGGCATTTTCCCTGGCAGCTATTCATCGGAACAGCCCCCGTCCTGTGAAGGTCCCGAGATGCCACAGTGACCCTCCTAACCCCCATCTAATTATCCCGACTCCAGAGGGATTCAGGTATTTGGTGCTTTGCTTATCTAGTCATTTGTTTTGTGGATTCTTTTCTGGTGTGCATGCAAGTATTCTGAAAGCTACTGGATGCTTGCTCTGGTAACTAAATATTCTTCTGTGTTCTTGTTCATACATTTTTAAAAGCTCTTACTGGCATTATCTTGAAGACATACCACAGGGCCTTAGTTGCAAAAGAAAAAGCGTGCAAGTCTGAGACAGACTTGAACCTTTCAAGATAACTTAGTTTCTCAGCTTATTTATAACCTCAAGCTACTAAATGCTTTCCTGCCTTGGAATAATTCTTTCTTTTTCTGTCTTTGAAAAATGACCTGAGGGAAACAAATTTGGGTGTGCATAGCATAATAAACATTTGAAACACAATACTAAATATCAATTTAAAATGAAAAAAAATACTGGAATGATCTTTCCAGTCTTGACTCTTATGTGTGTGTATATAACTACGAAGCAACTTTAATACACTAAAGTGAGTTCAGAAACTCTAGTGCCTTCAAAATACTTACCCTGAATGTGGTGGCATTTCTGCGTCTTGTTGTAGGGAGCGTCTTCTCTCCCCTGGGTAATCACTTTTTAAAAGGTAGTTTTATTTGACAGTTTTTGCTAGGAAAGGACCACAACTATTTTTATAGTCATTAGTTTGAAATTAGTGTGTTTTTTTTTCCTCTTTTTCACACCTAGACCGGAATCTCAACTAAGGACCAGTTTACATTATATACTTTAAAATATTTTTCACTTCTCACCCTATTTTATTTTTCACCGAAAACCACCTGCAAGCCACCCCCTTTTCTCGTCCACGTTCCTGAAGCTTTTCTTCTCGTCTTAGCACTCGGAGTGTGCCTTCCGACGCGCGGAGCCACGGCGGCCCTGCTGCTGCAGCCACTGCCGCCGCCACCGCCAGTCGCCCCGGCCCGTCGGGCAGCGACTCTGCGCCGCCCAAACCCATCAGCAGTGCCCATGACGCCAGGTAGTCTCGCTCCGCAGTGCCATGCCTCCTTGTCCCCCCATGTGCACGTCCACAGTGACCCCAGCTCTGGGATGTGTGCAGGATATGGCGGGGTTTCTTTCCCGTGGTGTGTGTGATGCTCAGGGGCTTTCCGTGGGTGGTCACGGCCCCAAGGCTCCTGCACCCACCAGCACAAGTAGACAAGCTGCCTGATTTTAACATTTCTTTGGAGCTGACAGTTACCAAATTGGCCAGAGTCTCTGCCGGTAATCCCTCTCTGGGAGAGCATCAGAGGAAAGACCCTGGTCCCCACCAGGAGGGGACATGAGACTTTGGGTGAACAGGTACTTGCCGAGGTACTTCTTCAAAGATGGCTTCTAGTTAAAATACCATTAGGTGTTGATCTCCTCTTTAGGAGGAGCACTTTTCTGACCAAATTTCCTAAATTCTACAATTGTTGATTGGGAGTAGTTTATAAAAGTGGAAAATGAGTTCAGGGGGTATCACATATGGAGACTAGATCATTACCAGAGAGAGCCATCAGATATTTGGCAAGCTCCAGATAAATTTCAGTCTCTTACATGAAGCCTTTTGTGCAAGTAGGGGGCAGTTGCAGTTTTTCCCATTTTAGCTGTTTTTATTTTTTGACAAGATATCATCGAGGTCTGATCTACTTAAAGGAGAAAGGACATCTGATTGCTCTTAATTCTACCTTTATGTTGGGTAGAAGGGACACTGTCACCATTCTCATCTTCCAGTAAGGATGGTGATAAGAGTCATGCAGAACTATTTGGGTTGGGGTAATCTGATCAAAAAAGATGTTGGTGTGATAGTGGCAGAAAGATGACATACAGCTTTAGAATTTAAAATAGACTAAAATGGTTTTAGACTTACTTTGTAACAGTCTAAAACTTCTACAAACATTTCCATTCTTCTCATTCATTAAAACAATTAATATTCCTAATTTTTAGTGATAAACATCTATAACCTAAAAAAAAGTCAGTGTATCTTATAGCTTAAGCTTAAGCAGTCAACTGAAAAAATTAACAGTTAACCCTGAACAAATTCCCATTTACCCTCTTTATTTTTATGTCTGGAGCATTTCATGGTCAGTATTTCCACACGTGCTTCCCCGTCCCTGTGGGGCACTGAACCTATCCTGTTTATACATGTACAAAGCTAAGGGAGGTGATGTCCTAAAATGGAGTCATAGCGGAGCAGGTCACTTACCCAGAACTGGGGTCTGGCGCCCACACTGGCTGCTCCCATGTCCACACGAGATTTCTCCAGAACCACAAAAGGGGGAGTAACATCCCGCTTTTTTAAATGTTTGTGAACTGAACTGTGGTTTAAGGAATTTATGAAGTTGGTACACTAAGTGTATTTTAGTGTGAAAGTTGAACACTCACAGTGGCCTCATCCTGCCTTTATTCTGAGGCCTTGCATAGTAGTTTTTTAGCATCTCATGAGTAGCATTTCCCAAGTATTTTTCATCCTAAATTTGTATATACTTTGAAGGATCCTTGATATATAGAAATTTTATTCGCATCGTAGTATGCCAAGGTCTTGCAGGCCATTTTAAACAAAGGAATGAAGTTTCCCCTTCCTGGCAGTGTAGATGTGATGGTCGACAGAGAACAACAAAGCCTCATGGACATGTGCGCAGCCCATGGTTGTGTCTCACGCCTGCATTCGAGCCTTGCACATGCTGTTCAACCTGTGCCTGAGCCCCTTCACCGTGGACCTGTGTGGTGGACCCTAGCGGGACCGTGCATGCCCAAAAGCCAGAGCCTCAGTGCAGCCCTGGGTTTGGGAGTGCTGGGAGGAAGCAGAGGGGTGCCGTGGCTTCCCACGTTGGCTGGGATGCCCAGCCTCTCAGGTGCAGCCCTTGCCTGCCTTAGAGATGCATCGACCACAGTGGAATTTACTTTGCCCCACAGCATCTAGCAAATACTCCGATTTGATTTGGTTTGACTTAGGAAGTAGTCTGGGCTTCAGTTACCTTAGCCTTTTTATAAAGCTCGTTTGCACTGTTCTGCTGCTGCAGCGGCTCTTAATGGTTTGCAAGAGCTGGTGGTTCAGTTTTCAGGAATTTTGCAAGCTAGTTGTTACACCACGGAAATCGTCAAACTCTACAACCCCTCCCCCTGACCCTGCAATTAGTTGTTACATATTTACCAGCAGCATCCCACTTCGTGTAAGTATATTTCCTTGCCTTTTACCCTGGCAGAAATCTCTGAGGACGTGGAATTGACTACTTTTGTCTCTGGGAAATCCAGAAAATAGAGGTGTCAAGTGACTTCTCCATAGTCCCCCAGTCTTTGGCATGACGTAGGAGTGGAATGTGTTTCTTCACGTCAGCATCAGTGATTTTTCCAGGAAATGGTGCCAAGACTTTTTGATGAACCCCATGGCATTAGAGGATGTCCCCTATTCAGACTTAGCAAGTACTTGAGAGTTGAGGAAAATAAAAACACTGCATGCTTCATAGTTTGTGAACGTCTGTTCATTAGACCATGTTGCCATAAACCTGTTCAGTGTATAGTAAAAAAGAGCATAAATGCTACCATACTTCATTATGTTATTTAAAAATTACACACTAAACTTGTTAATAAACTAATACCATATTTATTTTGGATGATTTGTATTATAATTTTAACACCTCCCTTACTTAATTCTGGCTCTTACTCTATGGATTCATTCTGGATTGCTGAACAATTAACTTTTAGCTTTATTCTGGAAAAGCGTGACTGTTCTTTATATGTTAAGCTTCCTGCCCTTCTGCACTTTGGCTTGGCTGTTGCTCCAGAAACCATTAGCTATTCCCTTCCGTTTCCTTATTAAGAAATTTGAAATCTTTGACTCACATGATTTTAGTAATTTAAATAGCTTTAACTACATAAATATAATTTGATGTTAATTTTAAATATTAACCAGATTTGGCTAATACTTTTTATCCATTTGGGACTTCAGTTATGGAGCTTTCTATACATCAGTAACATTTCATTAAGTACTGTTTTGTTTTTATTTTTGTTGTTATTTTTAACATAAAGTAGTGTATTATGCAGTTAGGTTTTCATGTGTTGCCTGTGAAGGGAAAAAATAGAACTCTCCTTCTAAACTCCAGAGGAGGATTTCCCAGTAGCAACACTGTTCATTTGGGGTGAATAATTCTCTGTTTGGGGCTCTCCCTTGCTTTGTTCTCTACCCACTAGAGGTCCGCTATTCCCAGGGGCCCACATCGCCCCAGTTGAGAATCACTGCTCTAGAAAAGTCTCACAGATCTTTCATTTTGAATTGCATTGAATTGATAGCTCACTTTTTAAAAATATTAAAACAGGGGTTCCAGTGTCCCTGAAAATGATCGGTTGGCTTCCATAGCAGCTGAATTGCAGTTTAGGTCCCTGAGTCGTCACTCAAGCCCCACCGAGGAGCGAGACGGTAAGTGTTTAAGGTGTCGGCTGTATGTATCGTCAGCCAGTCTTCTGGTTTGTCTCCACCACCATTAGTCTGTTGTTAATGCCTTTTAAAAGGAAGGAAGAGTAAGAAGTGACAGCTTTATGAGAAGTTGTAGTGCTGAACACATTGACTTTAATGTAGGTGCCTTTTTAGCTGTATTCACATTTTCTAGGTCTCCTTTTGTTGCTTTTAAAGCATCATTATTCCTGATATTTTAGTTGCCAGCCACTCTTACTCACTTTAAAAATACAAAAGTGACACTGTGTTTGTTGCTGATATGGTGATGCTTTATTATAATACAGATGTAGGAGCTCGGCCTGGAAACCCTGCGGCCGCCCGGCTGAAGCACTGCTGGTCTCTTGGGCGGGATGTCTTGAGTGGGCCCCAAAGAACCCAGTGTCTGCTCAGTGTTGTATTGTCTGTTGCTTGTGGAAAGCTTAGTAGTTAAGGTCCTGTAACCCCAGTAACAGATTCTTAGTTTGGTGTGATTTTCTAGAATTGATTGTAGAGACAGCTTCTCACACTCAGCTCAAACTGTAATTAGTCCCCAGAAAGGACAGGCTAATGGTCATTCACCATTTCAGTCCTGCTGTCGGTAAAATCAGCACATTTGTTTTATAAGTCTTAATTTGTATTAAAAAAATACTTTCTGCAGAACCAGCATATCCAAAAGGGGATTCCAGTGGCTCAACTCGGAGAAGCTGGGAGCTTCGGACGCTTATTAGCCAGACTAAGGGTGAGAGAAAAAATGTTGACTTAAATGTGTAAGCATAAAGTGAGCAGTTTCAGAGAAAATACGCTTTCGCGTCTGAATTATGAGACCTTCTACATTCATTTTGTGATCTCTTATACATCTGACATCACTGTCTACATGTGCTATGTTTGCACACGTTTCCTGTCTCTTGTAATAAGTTCCAAGCTCCTCTGGACCTGGAATGTGTTTTATTCATTTTGTATTCTTTAAGCAGTGAGATGGTGAATTTTTTCTATCAGCTTGGTGGGTCCTTAGCATAAGTGTTTGTATGTGGTAGGAACATAATACATATTTGTAAAATGAGTAAGTGTTCATTCCTTAGGCTAAGAAGTTGAGAGAAAGCATTTCTCTTAGAAAGTAGGTGATCAATCAGTATTTACCAAAAGAGTAAATAGCAGGAAAATTACTGGCCTAGCACTTCATCTACAACGTGCTTTCATGTGCTCTGTGTCACAACTGTCCTGAGCAGTAGGTGGAATAGATCGTGTCCTCTTTTCACAAATGATAACAATTTCTCAAGAGGCGAAGTAATTTGGCCGCAATGGACAATGACAGAGCTGGGACTAGAACACACTACTTTTGTCTCCAAGTCCAGCGCTCTTCCCACCTCAGCTCCCCTTGGAAACACGTGTGACTGATCAGAAACATAGTTGGCTACCGTGGCCAGAGCAGTCCAGAGGGATTTTCTGGAGGCTTGAGCTGGCCCTTGAAGGAATGATAGGTCTGCATCAAGCCATGAGGGAAAATTCAGAATGAGAAACACATCTGGAGGCCCAGTGATTAAAGAATAGACCAGCTAGAGTGGACTGGATAGTGTGGATGTAAATGGAGATGGAATTGAAAGGGTGGGGGGGGTCCGATCGTGAATGAGCTAAGTGATGAACACCTTTCCCAGAGACGGCGGCCAGCCCCCAAAGCCTTGTGCAGCTGGTGTGTTGTGGGGGTGGGAAGGTGGGGTAAGGAAGACACTGAGGTAGATCAACCTGCTAGCCCAAATTGGGGAGGAAATAGGGAGATCGGTGAGAATGGCACTGCAGTAATGCAGCGTGAAATAGATATTGGACTAAGGTGGGATTTTCAAGAAGGAATGGAGGCAGCAAAGCACTGTGATGCAGCATTACACAGGCCTGGGGCAGGCGAGGTGCTTGTAGAGGGTTTGGGGGCTTGAGCCTGGGTGACAGGGCAGAGGGTCTCTCCAGTGGCTCTCACGTAGCCAGTAGTTCCCGTGGATACCAGATATTTGCAATGATTTTTGAAACAAATACTTTGTGGTCAAGTAAACTCAGGAGCTCTTGGGAGAGTTCCAGTTCACATTGACATACTCAAGACTCAGAAATCGTGAGACATTTTGGCTGGACCAAAAAAATAAGCCTTTCCCAGAAATATCTGACAGTGGAGTCCCTGGCCTCACAGTTGTGAAATCTTGTTCAATGCAGAATGCAGTTGATGTGTCATTTTGAGGTAAAGGAAACAGGACCCATGTTTTAAAGAAAGGATTGTATGAAACTCTGACTGGAACATTATAAATACTGGGAATTGCTCATCTCAGATATCCTGACAGTCGTCCCAGCCCTTGGTGATCTCCGTCTGCCAGGAGTTCAGGCTCAGAGAGCTAGTCAGGATGCAGCGTGAGACGTGCTGCGACAGGGATGCAGGGAAAGCAGTGCTTTTCAGGTTACGGGTTGTGACCCGCGAGTGGGATGTCAGATCAGCATTAAAACAAAACAGAAACAGGGCGCAGTCCGAATCACATGCAGTAAGAATAATTTTCATGAATCTTGTTCTAGATTCTGTGTGTGTAATAGATTTTTTTTATGTAAATCATGATAAAATAAGTTAGAAACAGAGATAATAGAGCCTGATGGGAAAATAAAGAATAATAATGACAGCTAAAATTGAGTGCGTATTCCTGTATTCCGGGTGCTGGACCACATGCTTTATATACACGGTTTCATTAAATCGTTACAATACCTCTGTGAATTAGGTATTTCACACATTAGGAATTTGACAGATAAACAAGCAGTTAACTTGGCCATTGTCAAACATGAGAACTTGGGGAGGCCAGGATTTGATTTGAGGCATTCTGATTCCAGAGCCCTTTGTACTCTTCACGAAGAAGGGAAAAGTTAATGTAACCCTTCTCATCAGAGAGGGTTTCCTAGAAGAGGTGTAGTGTATCTGCTGAGCTGTGATAAGTAAGATTCACTCACCAGGCACAGTGGTGGGCAGGCGACATTTGAGGCAGGCAGAAAAGCGGGAATGAAGGCATGGAAGGGAGACGCAGTTTGGTGTGTTCCAGAGGAATCTTTTTAGTGTGGCTGGTCCAGAGCCGATGGCAGGAGAGGAAAAGGGGGATGGCTTTAAAAAAGTGAACTAGAAAAGATAAACTGGGTCCAAACTATGCAGGACCTTGAGTCCCATATGAAGGGCTTTGCATTTTCGATAAACAGGTTGTGATGAACCGTAAAATAGATTTATGTAGGAAGGTAACATGATCAGATTTTACGTTGTAGTAAGATAATTCTGGCCAACGAGACTGGATTGGAGAGAGCAGAAACTGAGGCAGGTGGGTGGTTACTGCAGTTGTCTACCAACAGTCTTGGGGGAGGAAATCCTGGATTTTGTTTGACTAGCTTATATTTTCTGTGTGTGTCGATACATGTGTAGTGGGTAGTATACTTTGGAGCTGTTAGATTGTGACGGACTGTATGTAACTCACCTGCTGTGTATCTGATAGAGCGTAAGCTTTGCTGGGTGGAGTGCACATGTAGATCACTCTGTTTTTCTTATTATCTGCTGGAAATTGACTTGATAATAGTGTTTGGGACGACTGAGTTTGCAATTCTCCCTGCAGATACCGCGTCTAAACAAGGACCCATAGAAGCTATCCAGAAGTCAGTACGACTGTTTGAAGAAAAGAGGTCTCGGGAGATGAGAAGAAGGAATATCATCGGTCAAGTTTGTGACACCCCTAAGTCCTACGATAACGTTATGCACGTCGGCTTGAGGAAAGTGACCTTCAAGTGGCAAAGAGGAAACAAAATTGGTGAGGAAGTTAAAGAGCATGACAGGGATGTCTCTGGGAGAAAAAGCAACAGTTCTGCTTCTTTAGGTGGAAACTTATGTAGTTGGTCCTTTGCTCTTTTAGATGCGGCAAATGTACATTGTGTCTTTTGTGGAGGAGTTTGTATTGGTTTCACTTGTAAAATACATACTAAGAGCAATACCAAATAAGATTTTAGAAGGAGATTTGTAAATGGTTCACTAAGTTAAATAATTTTGCTTGATAACTCCAGAAGTTGCTAGTGGCGAATACCTAAATTGTACCCATTTGTTGTAGTCTGTATTCTTTTTCTTATTTCCACGAAAACATTATTGAAGAGAAACTGGATACAAATAAATACAGGACAATCTTTTCTAAAACTTTGCCTGATTAACTACTTTCCAGGTGAAAGAGAAGGAAGCTGGTTACATTTCAGATCCTCCTCCCATTTAAATGCATTTATCTGTTGAGCATTTAGGTCTGAAGAGACAGACACAGTTGTAACATAGGACTCTGAGCCTCAGGAAACCTGGACTTTCCGTAAGGGCAGAAAACACTGAAAACAGTCCAGTACTTTTTAATTGTAGCAGTTGTTGTTATCCGTCATGTTCAGCCCCATATCCCCTTAGTTTAATACTCGTAAAGGTATGTTAGACTATCCACTCCCACGCACTCCTGGACCCGCAGCAGGGAGGGGCAGCCAGACAATGGCCACGCTGACTCCTGGCCACTCCCTCTGCCCACCCCTGGCCGCTGCCCTCCTGGCTCAGAGCCGTAGGGGCTCAAGTCTGCACCAGGGTGCCGAGTGCTCACCTTCATGCCTCTTCTGGGATTTACCAGTCAGTTGTGCTCTATTTACAGATAAGACAGCGGACAGATTGCCTGAGACTCAGTTATTAAGGACCCTTCAGAAACATTTGGGGTCTTGCAATAGTAGGCTTCAGTAAGCACAATTCTGCACCTATAATGTAGCTCCAGGAGTGAGCACGGCCTGGCTTGTGACAGCTGTGTGTTTGTTCCTGTCCCCAGGAGAAGGGCAGTATGGGAAGGTCTACACCTGTATCAGTGTGGACACCGGGGAGCTGATGGCTATGAAGGAGGTGAGTGGCCTGGCTCTCGAGGCCTCATAGTTAAGCCTCGGGGGGACAGCGGTTTGGTGAAGAAACTTGTATTTGCCAGACTCTTAGTGCGTAGAGCCAGCTGCGGCTTTTCCAGAGTGAGTCTAGCCAGAAGCTGCTTTTTAGCATTTATGCTGCTGGGACCCGCCAGGCAGACACACTGAGGGAACATGAGATAAACGAGTTTTACCATCCAGTGCGGGTCAGACTGGGAACACAGATAATTCCGGCACCACACAAGTATGGTAAGTGCCACCCAGAGGAGCAGCTTGGTGACAGCTTGGAGGATGGCGATAACAGTGGCTCTTACAGGGGAGAAGATAACATTTGTGATGACCTTCAGAAACAGGCAGCATTGTCACAGCTGGAGGTGGAATGGGAGAGCGGAGAATCTGAGGCAGGGTCCTTGTCAGCGATGGGGGACCTCGTGACTAGGAGTGGAGGGGGGCCGTGCAGGAAGAAAGGGGCTGGAGCTGCTGCAGCCGAGCGGCTTGGGGCGCCCTGGGCCCGTGGCGTCCGGACTGCTGGTCGCCCCGCTCCTGCACACCATGCATTTATTTCTCTTCTTCCCTGCGTGGCCCTTACCATGGCTTTTGTCACCTCGTCCAAGCTGGGTTGTAACCTCCAAGGGCAGAATCCTAGCTCCTCTTTTTATCTTGCCCAGAACCTGAACACCTGTGGTTGTTTACTGAGTGTGGAATGTTCTTCATTCAGTTTGCAGTTACGAAAACGATCCCGTTAGCTGTTAGCTTACCACATATTCATTCACTTGGAACAAGGAAGGGGAGAGAGTGTGGAAGTAAAGTCACAGACACACTGAGCATAGATAGTCCTGGGTCTGGATGGTGCAGATGTCACGCGTCAGCTTCACGGCCCTTGCACTAAGGTGGCCCTGTTTCCAGGTTGTGACAGTACGACGGTAATCAGCCGTTTGCCTTTTACAGATTCGATTTCAACCCAACGACCATAAAACCATCAAGGAAACTGCAGACGAGCTGAAAATCTTTGAAGGCATCAAGCACCCCAATCTGGTTCGGTATTTTGGTGTGGAGCTTCACAGAGTAAGCCACCTTTGGTCACACTGTTTGTGTGAGGAGCAGTGAGGGCAGATGGAGTCCTGTTCTACATCACAGGTCTTCTCATTTCAGAGCACAGTAACTTTGCCTAATTATCAGGAAATCTCCATGAGTTACACCATTTCTGCCTTCTCTCTGAAACTAGAGGAGTTCTTCCTGAAATGTAAGTTGTAGACTGTAGTCATTAACCCGGCATTAGAAAGCACTGAAACCCATCCTGCCAAGCGGAAAAGGCTCTTCTGAAACGCCCCTTACACAGCTTCTCGCTCCTTCTTTCCTTCCGTTTTTGACTGAACCACTGTCGAGTACACTGTTAGGTCACGTGGCTTTTTCTTTGATACGCATTTAAGAAACCACTGTGAAGTGAGAGGAAATGGAAACCTCCAACTCATCCTCCTCTGGTGTTTAGAAATAAACGCTTTGAGGGAGAGGATTAACTGGGAGCGTCTTGGCGGAGTATGAGCTTCCAGGGGAAGTTGGATATTGGTGGTTTTTAGTGTTTTTACACATACATTCACATTTGAAGAGGATGTGTTTCAGTACTTAATAATATATTCACAGGGCCAGCCAGCCCTGTTGGCCCTGTCTGGGACCGTACGGCTGACTTGTTTTGGACCATTGCAGACATTGATCATCTGTGATTTGGAGGCGATGTCCTTCTCGCGAGTGGCTGTACAGTCCCAGACAGCGGAGGCAGGCAGACGCTGCTGTAGCGCAGCCCGAGGCGACTGCTCTAAGCCAAGTTCAGTACTCAGGATGACAAGCGTAGCGTGCCCTTAGAAAGCAGGTTCCTCTGGGGCACGGCCTGGGGAGTTTTCCAGATTCTTCGCCTGGTGTCCGTGTAAACACGCGGCTGCCTGTGTTCCTCCCGCAGGAAGAAATGTACATCTTCATGGAGTACTGTGACGAGGGCACGTTGGAAGAGGTGTCCCGGCTGGGGCTGCAGGAGCACGTCATCCGGCTGTACTCTAAGCAGATCACCGTGGCTATCAATGTCCTCCATGAGCACGGCATAGTCCACCGGGACATTAAAGGTAACCCACTGCCCCGGCCGCCGTGGCCACACAGGCGTCTGGGCCCCAGCACGTAGTCGGTGCTCCCAGGACGCTCGTCCCTGCCCCACGCACCCTTCCTCTGCGGAAAAACAGCTTTAAATATCCTTCCACAGAGAAGCCAGTGCTGAGAAACTAAGGAGCACACATCTCCACTTTTGAGTAGCTGCATCTGCCCTGTCTTTCCGTTTGTCGTGAAGTCTGTGTCCCAGAAATGGATGTGCTATTTAAGGCTGATTGGCTGACCTTGTGTGTTTACTGGACATTCGTGACCAGAGCATGCTTCCTTTTCTCCGTGTCGGCAGCGTTGAGCTTTTATACAGGAACTTTGTGAATATGGCAGTGACAGCGAAGCAGGATGCACAGCGCTGCTGGGGGACAGGGGCACGGGAGGGCCTATTTGCACCGACTCTTCCAGCGTAGGGCTCTGCATAAGATTGATTTGTTCATGCTGATTGATTTCAAGTGCTTTCCCTCTGGCGTGAGGGGAAGCCATGCTTCTGCCCAGAGCTGCCCCTTTTGCATTTGTCTTAACCACGCCGTGGCCCTGACCGTTGTGTTGGGAGTTGTGGGGATAATTAAAGCAACAAATGATTTTTGTCTCATTGTCTAATGGACTAAAGGATTCCATTCTGTTACGTGGTCTAGGCCAGCCTGGACACGTTCGCCTCAGAATTGGCCTGACTTCCAGCCAGGCACTAGACCCAGTGTGTGTGTATGTGTGGGGGCCTGGGTTGCACCACAACCTGCGGTGGTTTGGGGGTGAGGCCAGTCTGTGCTCTCCTGGTGCCTCTCCCTGTGTCCCCTGCCCGCCCGTCCCCACCTTGCTCTGTGTCTGGGAACAGTCTGGCTGTTTGCTTAACTGGCTTTTTGCCAGGTCACAGCATGGCCCCTGTCCAGTTGCCATACTCAGTGTCTGTCCACTGTCCTGAGATGGTACCTTCGTGTCATTGGCTGTGGCCATAGAGAGACTCCCGCAGAGTCCTTGAATCAAGTCCATATCTTGTGTCCTTGTGCTGTTCTTCGTCAGTCAGCATGGCTGAGAGTGTGCCCAGGAGGACCAGCTCCAGACGGTGATGTTAGCACTGGGTGGCCCTCAGGGGACCTCCGACACTGGGGGCATGGCAGCCGTGAGGACTCCTCAGACGTCAGCTCATCCCGGGGCCACTTTAACTCCATTGGCTCCTCAGTGCTTTCCGAAGGAGGTGTCCTAGGGCACGTGATGCCAGAGTGGGGGCCGGCTGGAGTGCCGACATCTGGTGGCAAAAGGCAGAGCGGCCCTGAGCGATGAACGGCCGTCCCAGGTGCCAGCAGAGTCCAAGTCAGGCATGGACGTTCTTGTCCACGTGTGAGACAGTGACAGAACCTTTTTTCAGTCACAGTCTAAATCAGTGCACTGGGGGCTTCAGAGCCCCTGAACAGTGGTGTGTGTGTCAGTTCTCAGCACTGTGTCGCTGCCTGTCATAGGAGCTGTAATTGTCTGTAACTCTGATTTTTCAGGGACTGCCACCACAGCATTTGTTTTGAGAGGAATTTCTTTAAGTATTTCCGTGGGTTTTAATGTTAGAATTTATGTGTGTATTTGAGTTCAGAAATGATTAGTCAAAGCTGTCTGCACTGATGTTAAATTTTTTCTTGCTTTATATTACGTTTGAATAAAGCTTAAAATCTTTCTATGATAACTTGGTTAATAAAGTTTCATAAATCTTTGTATTATTTACTTTGGAGTTTATGTTGCTGTGTAAACTTGAATGTGCCCACATTGTGTTTCAGAGACTAACAACTGCTTCTTTCTTGTCAGGTGCCAATATCTTCCTTACCTCATCTGGCCTAATCAAACTGGGAGATTTCGGATGCTCTGTAAAGCTGAAAAACAATGCACAGACCATGCCCGGTGAAGTGAATAGCACCTTGGGGACAGCAGGTAGGGACTGGCGTGACTGGCCTTTGCGCTGACTCCTTGCCGCGTGCGTGGTGACTGCACCTTCCCTCAGCTCTCCTGTCGGCTTTGAGCTCACCACCGAAGGACCACGTGCGCAAACCCTAGGCTTCCGCCTGAAAGCGCTCGTCAGGTTGAGAGATGAAATCTCCCTTAAAGTTAAGGGAGGGAGGAAAGGCCTTTTGTTTTTCTTCCCAGAAAAACTCTCTTTGTGTTCACACTGGGTATGTTACAATCATTCTAGTCGAAGCAACATGAGCAGTAGTTACTTGTTGATTGTTTAGTGTCATCCTCCTTTGCAGGTTAAATTGTTTATTTTCATTATGAATACACTTTATTTAAAGATTTGCACATTCAAAAATTGTCTTTCAGAAGATAACTCGGCCCCTAAAATGTCCATTCAAGAAATTGATTTGAAATATCTATTTTCAAGTTACAGTATTTCCTATACTGTAGGAAATTAGTATGTAATTTGGAGACAGTTTCTCCCCTCAACGTACTAGTTGTTTCTTCTATGTAGGATATTATATTATTGCTGGGCTCTGTGATATGGTGCTGTGTGATAACCCATCCCTGTCTCCGTATCTGCGACTTTTAAAGCATACATGGCTCCCGAAGTCATCACTCGTGCGAAAGGAGAAGGCCACGGGCGTGCGGCCGACATCTGGAGTCTGGGCTGTGTTGTCATAGAGATGGTGACTGGCAAGGTGAGCAGAGCCACACCTGGAGGAGGAATTTCAGCAGGGCGTCTTCTGTTACCAGGGCAGTAATTGTGGCTTTATTATCGTAAATACTGTGCACATTTTCTGCTAAATAGAGAACATGGCCAGAGATGAAAAATGTGACCTGTTAAAGATACAGTAAGGTTAAGACATGTGACAACTAGGAACCCAATATTTATAAGACAACTCTTATAAGTGAATAAAGACATAAAGCTTGAATTAACACGTTGCATACGGATCACGAGAATCTTCACGAGGGATTTAAACCCCGCCGTACACAACGTGTTAAAACATGGAGAAGCAAGCAGCTACAAAAAGAAAGATGAAGTTGAAAGTTATGTCCACACAAGAACTGGCACATGAATGAATGCCTCTGTCAGCTTCTTTCATAATTGCCCAAACTTAGAAGTCACCGAGGAACATTGTGCAGCAATAAGAAGAAATGCGCTCTCGAGCCATGGACCGATGTAGAGGAACCCTCAAAGCACACTGCTGAGTGAAAGAAGCCAACCTGAAAAGGCCACATGCTGCTTGATTTTAATTACATGACATTCCGGAGTTGAGAAAACTTGCAAGGCAGTGAATTGCCAGGGGCTGCAGGAGAGGAAGGGAAGGACGGGTGGGCAGAGCACCAGGACTTTAGGGCCATGAAACTGGTCTGTGTGATAGTGTATCTGAAAACCCCCCAAATTGATCTTCTAATGAAGGTACAACTAATTAACAGTTACGCAAATGTGTGCGTGTGTGTGTGTGTGTGTGTAGCATCATTTATAAAGCAAAAAAGTTCAAAACCTCTTAAGTTGTTATTAGTAGGAAATTAATATACAGCTATTCCTTGCAGCTGTGAAAAAGACCACACACACATAGGGGCTCAAAAAATATTAGCTACTATTCCTTCTATTAGCAGTAACGTAGAAAGATGGCCATGATATCTGTTATTTCAGTCAATCTATGCGTCAGAGAAAGAACAAGTTCTCATGTTGAAGAAAATATACTGTAATAACTAAGCAATGGTACACAAATTAGAATGCCATGCAAACTTAATTCTTTCTCCCATGAATCTCATTTTCCCTGTGAGAATAAAATAATCTAAGTTTTATAGTAGTAAAATTTGATGCTTGCTATTCAGTAAGGTATCATATTACACATCCTTATAACTGTTGAATTTTGTTTTATTGACACTGTCATACCATTTTGTATATTGCATTTTTAATTTGCATGATGTAGTGTCTGGATAATGGGGACTAACAGAACTTCCAAATGGGGTAAGTAGATATGGCAGCCACCACCTGGCCATGTAAATAAAGTTTTATTGGCTGTTGGTCACACCCATTCATTTACATATTGTCTAGGCTGCTTTCACACTATCATGGGAGAATGGAATAGTTGTGGCAGAGACTATATGGCCCACAAGCCTAAAATATTTACTGTTTGACCCTTTAGGGAAAAGTTTGCCTGTTATGTATGAATATTGGAATGCCTAAAAAGAGATTGGGAAGTTGCATGTTTTTTTACGACCATGTAGGATTAAAACCTGCTTTTTTCTCTCTCTTCAGAGGCCGTGGCATGAATATGAACACAACTTTCAGATTATGTATAAAGTGGGAATGGGGCATAAACCGCCGATCCCGGAAAGGTTGAGCCCGGAAGGGAAGGACTTCCTGTGTCACTGCCTGGAGAGCGAGCCCAGGATGAGGTGGTCCGCCAGCCAGCTGCTCGACCATTCCTTCGTCAAGGTTTGCAGACTGCGGGGCGGTCTTTTCCATGTGTGGGATCTGTTTGCGTCTGGCTCTCCAGGACATTCAGGAATTTAAATAGGAAATATCTGTATCGATATCTGAAATGTAAGGGACGAAATGTGTTAGGCCTGGCAGTTTAGTATCTGATTTTTTTTCGGAAACTGTTCTTGGAGGTTGTCTTGCTTGATCCCTTTTGGTGATGTGTTTGAGGTGCCCTTGGGGCTGTTACATGGAATTTTAAATGGGACTGGATGAAAGACATAGCTTTTCCTGTGGGTACAGGGTCCGCAGTGAGCAAGCATCGTGTTAAAGCTGTGGTGGTGGGGTGGAGGCCGTGTTGTAGACTCACTGTGTGGGAGGGGTCGGCCAGGTCAGGAAGGCGGAGGGGGCAGGGCAGACAGAAGTGAAGGGCATGGAAAGGCTCCTGACTACGAGTGTAAAACAGCCAAGGCAGTGTGTGTAGGCAGATGTGATGGAGCACAGGGTGTGAAAGCGCAGACGGCAGCGGGCAGGAAGCACACGGAGGAGCTTCAGTTATGCTGTGAGCGTTACAGGTGAAATCGTGTTTTAGGTTGATCACTCTGGAGGCAGGAGCTGGTTAGGAAGCTGCTGGGACAGCTTGGGTTGGGGGTGGAGGTCAGGGGTGACTCCTCGGAGACATTTAGGGCTTGAAGTGGCCATGACTGAGGAATGATTGGACATGAAAGGTGAGTGAAGGGGAGAAGTCTCGCTTGGCTCCCAGACTCCTGGCTTGGTCATCGAGTTACAGGAATTCCATTCAGTGAGATAGGTGAAGAGGCAGCTGGCTGAGGGTTGGGTCGGAGATGGTGGTTACCTCTTTGGTAGATTAAGTTTGAGGTGTGTTTGGAACACGTGGTTGGGGATTTCAGATGGGCATTTGGATATTTGGGCTGGCACTTGGGAGAGAATCTGGGTGATAAAGATTTGGGAGACAAACATGTTACCAGGAGGATATCGCGAGAACTGGAATGAGGGCGGAACCTGCAGAACACCTGTGGGGAAGGCCCTGCAGCGGCTCCTGAATAAGGACAGGGAGGCACAGCAGAGTGGGGTGACATTGCTCCTGGGGGACTGAAACTAAGGCCCCAGCAGCTGGATCTGCTGCTAAATAAAAATGTATTTCTTCATTGTAAAGTCTGTGAACAATTTATATTGACTTGCTATTGTGTAAATGCAGACTTCAGAGTGCTTTCAGTAGTCAGTTCACAGAGCAGTAAGTCAGCACTGACATCCCATCGCACCAACCAAGCCTTCCCGCTGTGCCAGACAGCGCTGGGGACATCCCGAGGCGTCGGTGGTGGGTCACCTGTGTCCTGTGTGTGAGCCGGCCTCAGCGCTCTCCTCCCGCCCGCAGGTCTGCACAGATGAAGAATGAAGCTGGGCGGCCCGTGCCTCGTAGGCGTGTGCTCGGAAGTTCCCTTAATCACTACTGTATGTAATATTTACATGAAGACTGACTGCTGAGACGCAGTATAAGCCTTTGTGACCCTCTAAGACTGAAGACTGCACAGGTGACCCGCGTCACTGTTCCTGCTGCTCCTGGTGGTTTGACCTGGCACAGGGCCCTTCTGAGCGACAGTCTCCACGAGGTAAAGAAGCTGCATGTTAAGTGCCATTACTACTGTACACGGACCATCGCCTCTGTCATCCGTGTCTCACGTGACGGAGAACCGTGGCATCGGTGTAGGACTTTTGACCTTCCTGGTTCAAAAGCAGTTGTAGTGTTATCAGGCGTCCTGGGCCTTGTGATCTCCTGTTTGTCGAGCGCACTGACTGTGAAAAACCTTACCTTTTGTTGTTGTTGGCAAGTCACAGGTTTGTTTTGCAAAAGGCTGATTAATGAAATTTAAGAAAAGGTTCTTTTTTCAATAAATGGTTTATTTTAGGAAAGTGTAGTTACATTGTCTTTTAATGGCTGTCAGTTTCAGAGCCAACATGACGATCTGATCCACAGGCGTGTCATTTTCACTTCTGTGTTCCTCCACAGAAGGGGCTCCATCAGGGGGTGAAGACGGGCTCTGGGTATGGGCTTCTTCCAGGGTCCAGGGCTCTTTGTCCACAGGGAGAGAGAAACGCAACACCACTGGGCATGAAGAGGGCTTCGAAATGATTGCTTGTTAACCAGTACGTTTATAACGTAAGAGTTTAAGCCTCGTTGTCACACACTGGGGGCTGTTTATTTTTACACCAAGATGTGTAAGTGCTAGGTCAGTGTAAATACTGCTGAATAATTTCTTGACAAGAAAGCAGCTTTTCAGAATGTAAATATGTCAGCAGTTAGTTTCCTAAAATAGCCCCAATTATATGTCATTGGTGGTGGTCTTTAATTTCTTTTTGCTATTAAATTTTTTTAAAGATTGATCTTAAAGTTTCTTGAAATCTCTTTAGAAGATTGTTGACTTACTCCCTACACATAGCAGCTGACGCTGGACAGATAGCTTCTGTATTCACCTTCTTCTTGCCAAGAAACTCATGTCCAGAGATGGGTGGCATCACAGAAGGATTTCTACAAACACATAGCTTTTTTTTTTTTTAAATTTCAGTTTTTAAAAATAACTTTTGAGGTATAATTTATGTAATGTTTGAAGTGTATCATTCAGTGATTTTTAGTCTAGTTACATAGTTGTACAACCATCTCCACAGTCTGTCTTGGAATGTTTCCGTTACCCTCCTATCCCCCCAAAAAATCTCACGTGCATTTGCAGTCACTTCCCATCCCCACCCCAGCCTTAGGCACCCACTAAGCTATGTCGTCACCATGTTCTACCTGTTCTGGACATTTCATGTCAATAGAATTTTACAATATGTGGTCTTTTGTGTCCGGCTTCTTCACTTGGTGTCATATGTCTGAGGCTTCTCCCTGCTGTAGCGAGTATCAGTACTCCATTCCCTTTCATTGCTGAGTACTTTTCCAGTGGATGGATGTGCCCTGCGTTTTATTTAATCATTTACTAGTTCGACTTTTGGGGCATGACGAAAATGCTGCTCTGAATACTCCCACACAGGTCTTTGCGTGGACGTGTGTTTTCATTTCTCTTGGGAGTAGAACTGCTGTGTCCACAGTCAACATTTTGAGAAACCGCCAAACCGTTTGCAAAGTGGCTGTCCCACCTTACATCGCCTCGAGTGACACGCAAGGGCCCTGGCTTCTCACGCCCTGGCCAGTGCTTACACTGTCTTGCTCTTTGATGAGAGCTATTCTGGTGCCTGGGAGCTGGTACTGTGATGTGGTTTCGAGCTGCATTGATGGCCCTGACGGCAGGCATGATTCTGGTGCTGGTGGGCCATTCATTTATCTTCTACGGAGAGATGTTTGTTGGAATCTTTTGCCCATATTTTAGTTGCCTTATTTGTTTTACTATCGAGTTGTAAGAGGATTTTGTATATTCTGGGTACAAGTCCTTTACTGGGCATATGACTTGCAAATATTTTTTTCTCCCGGTTTTTGGCTTGCTTGTCTCTTTACTTTCTTAATGGTGTCTTTTGAAGCCCAAAATTTCAAAATTTTGACGTCTGGTTGATCAACTTGTGCTTATTATACGTGCTCTTGGTATTGTAGCTAAGAAATTATTGCCAGACCCCTGGTCGTAAAGATTTACACGTGTGTTTTCTTCTAAGAGTTTTTAGTTTCAGCTCTTACATTTAGATCTAACATCTGGTTTTAGTTAATTTCTGGGTGTATCATGTCAGACGAGGATTCACTGTTTGCCGGGAGCAACTCCTTCCCCAACGTCAAGTGCGGACAGAACAAAGAAGTGAACGCGGAGCTGCCCCGTGCGCCCCGGCCACCCTGCCGCCCGGCCCACAGGGGCCTGTGCACCCTCCCTTTGGCCTCGGGCGCACTCGGCTCACTCTGGGCGCTGCCGTCCGGCAGGGCACGGGCTCCGCGCATCTGGGCTGTACCTCGTGTGCACGTTAAGTCTCAGCCCTGACTATTCCCTCAACTCTCCGTGTTCTCCACCCCCTCCTTCCTTCATTTGCAAACACAGATTCTGAAACCCCACTGATGACTTTTCTTAATTTCCTAGAATATTTGGCACAGATCTGGCTAGAACTAGCATATGGACTGTAAGAAGAGAAAGTGCATTTTGTGGAATTGAATTCATTTCCAAAACCCAAAGGGATTATCATTCAGTAGCCCTAGCTTTGTATTTGCACTACTCACTTCCTTAAAATTCAACAGAACAGAGGTACCAGACATTTCAAAAATATCTAGTCACTCAGCATGTGAAACAAGACTGTGCCTTTGTATGAAAAGATACATTGAAGGCAAAAGTTGTATGCGTCTTCCTCAGTGGGAAGCTTTTTTAACACAGCCCTAGCAGATAATTTCTAGATGTGGAACAATCTAAGTAGGTGCTTAACAGATGCCTCTTCATGAATTCACAACCTTATGTTGGTCCAGGACGAGGCTGCGGGCGGACGAATGCCGTCCGTGCCTGGCATTTGGGAACTCAAACTTCACAGTGTTGGCTCTACATACAGTACTGGGTTTTATTTTGGCTTAATTTTGCTTAAGAAAGGTTGTTATATTTACTTTAGGAAAGGGAACCAAAAGAAGACAATGGAAATTGGTGACTAAAACCTCTAAATCTTTCCCCTTCAGTCAGTCTTCACTGAGTGTCCGCTGTGACAGGTACAGCTGGAGGTGGCCCAGGATCCCATCCCTGCCCCCGTATAGGTGACACCCTCAGAAGGACACAGAATACCCCATTCTGGTGAAATTTTTGTATTCTGCTGTTTCTGACAGAATAATGGTAATTTCAGATAGTTGAATATTGTAAGCAGATACCAGTTGGTGACAAATGCTGTGACTAGTAGTGAGTGTCACCGGCCAAGAGAAGCAGGAACACATGCCTTGCCCTCTGCCCTCCTCTCAAGCTGCACGTCTGGTGCTTTGCGACCCTGTTGTAATAGGACAGGAAGCCTCAAAACATCTGAAGTGCTTGGTTTTCATTTAAATTCGTTGGAAAACTCTGGAAGTGCTCAAACCCAAGGCTGCGGGAGTGTGTGACACTGGGACGTGTGTTAGAGGGATCCGGTGTCCCCTCATTCATGGCTGGTGGCCCCGGTGCCGTGCTGGCTGGGGACTCGGTGATGACAGCCCCTCAGCCTTGTGTGTGGTCAGTTGGAGGGCGGAGGGACGACGTGGGGAGACGGCTCGCCTTACGCTCTTGCCCAGCATGTTCATGAAGGAGGTCAGAGCCTCACTCATCTGGCAAAAGAAATCTTTTAAAACGTTTTTTCAGTTACACCTCTGAAGGTATTTTAGGAAATCACCATACTATGATGCCACCAATTCCTAATCCATCCAGGCGGCCACCGTGTTTTGATATAGATGGGAAGAGTCCAGAAAAGAGGGAAGTTCAGCAGCTGGCCCGCCGTCCCTAACTGATGCTTTGGCAGAGGCAGAGTGGTCCTGAGTCTTAACACGGGGGAGGGGACTGCTGCAGCGTTCAGTGTGTGCAACCAAAGCCATTGTCTGAAGAGTCACTGACATACCTTCCCATTTCACAAAGGCAGCAGTTCAAGGCCCCCTGATGGGGGAGGGGAGGAAGAACACGTGTGTCCTGGCCCAGAGGACACGGGAAAGCAGCTCGTGCCCCCAGACTCTCTCAGCTGACGCAGTCCTGGTCTCTCATCACAGCAGCAGAACCCCTTTCGTGTGGAGGAAGAGTATTTATCAGAACAAGAGCCAGGAGTATGAACGGGCTGAGCCCCTCAGTGGTCCCGGCGTGCAGCGGCTGTACCCATTGCGCTGCCAGGACTGAGATGGCTGTGGGGACGAGGCCGCCAACACGTTGCCGGTGAATGTGCTGTAAGCGCTGCTCGTTCAGTAAACAGGACGTGAGAACTGCGTCCACCGAGGCATTGCAAGGTGCAGTTGCTGAAGGAGGGGAAACGCTGATACGTAGCTGGACGCCTGGCACAGACACTGGCGCGTGCCCTTCCTGGTGGCTCTGGGGATGTGATGGTGTGCGGCCCTCTGCAGACAGGCGGGCACAGCTGTGGCCATGTTGCCTCCGTGGTCTTTGGAGCATGAGGCAGGTCGTGGCCCTGGCGCTCCTGCGGGCTCAGGCACCGCTGCCCCCAGTGTGTGTTCTCCATTTAGCAAATGTGGGAAAAGTCCGACCCGTGCATCACAGAAAGCTGGATTAGGCCTCTTGCTTGAGCATGGAACAGGGACCGCCGAGAATGTCCCAATACCTTTCTTCCCACTGTTGTCCATGGTTACGGATTGGTTCCAACGCCTCTGCAAAGCTGGTCTGTTTTGCTTGGGGACCAGCCAGAGCACCGTTCCCCTCCACAGGGGGAGAGAAAGCAGAAGCGGCCGGGGCCCCCTTTTCTGTCCGTCCATCTACAACTACATTTTGGCTGGACAGTTAATTATCATAGACTTTTACCACTTATGACCATATTAGAAAAACACTTTTAAATTTTAAATACCTGTAGCTGCTTTTACAAGGTTTGGCATGCATGCATTCGGCAAATACAGCAGTCGAGAGATATTCCAGTACTAGCACATGAGCCCATGAAAAGGCTGTGTTCTCCCGACCACGTACTTGCAGGGACAGGTGACGTCCCTGAGCACACTGGCTCCCCGAGGCCACACCAACGCGGCGGCCACAGGGTCAGTCCACACGCACAGGCTGCAGGCGGTGCCTCAGCTGCTTGGTGCTTCTTAATGAAGGAAGTCACTGTGTGGGCTTGGTTTCCTGGAGGAAACACATTAAATAAACTCCGTGTCCCCAAGCTGCGGGGACATCTAGGACGCCACCACATTGCTGTCCAATCGCAGTAAAACTTTATGCTTGTCTCCTCCCCCCTGGGTGTCAGCTGGGCTGCTCTGAGCTCTGAGATGCGATGTTAGGACTGAGGGAATCTCTGAGGTTCAGGGATGCGGGAGGAACGAGGGGTCTTTCCGGGGTACCGTGCCGTCTCTGCCATTGTGGCAACAGAAGGAAAAGCAGGTCCACACGCCCAGCAAGACGTTACTTCATGGCAGGGCCAAACAGCTGATACAGATGTCAGGATCCCCCCCCAGCATCCCATGTTCTCTCGTTTTCTCAGGCAATTTGTAAAAAGGGCACTGATTTGCTCTTTCCCAGAGAATGTTTCACCCGCCTTCCTCCAACCTGGACCTGAGGCACAGCTGAGCGGCTGTGGGTGTTTCCTTGTTATGTTTTCTGTTTGGTCCAGAGCTGAACAAAACTATTAAATGTCTATAGACCCCTTTTACGTTTCAGGGAGCGGGTGTGTGGGGGGTTGTCATTAGAGATCGCCACCATATTGAATGGGAAGAGGACAGAAAAAGGACACGTTTTTGGACACGTTAGTACAATTTCTGAGTATTTTTGGGAAGTAGCAACATGGAGGCAACTTTTTAATCTTTCATTCCTTATTCGTGTAGTGCCTTAAGATTCCTAACGTGTGCTTACACGTGCTGCCTCGTTTACTGGAAGCCCCTGAAGTAGGCGTTCTCCTCCCCATGTTACAGACGGGGACACTGGGACTCCAGAGGTAAAATGGCTCGGCCAAGGTCTTTCAGTGAATCAGCTGCAGAGTTCCGTGAGGGGGAAGTGCAGCTCAGAACGTGCCCAAAACTTCCAACTGCTCCACTCAGGCGCCCGGCCACACGGGGGCCCCACACCCAGGCGCGGCCGACACAGGAACGCACACCGGTGCTGCTCCAGGAGCCACTCGTGCCTGAGGTGACTGCCGGCTTATGCCCACGAATCTGTCCTGTGTGTTTTGTGGGAAGGCTGCCTTTGAAACCGGCACGTGGCTTTACACAGGGTGTCAAATGCATGGCCATCAACCCTGCGCTCAGCAACGCTAGCAAGGGGCACCTCGGGCCCTGGCCTCACCGGTACTCCCTGCCCACACTGAGCCAGAAGATGTTCCCCTTTCACTTCTGCAGATTTGAATCAGTGACACACGACTCATGTATCAAAGCAGAGCCTCTCTCGAGTTCTTCCATCACTCCTTGGCGTCTCTAGTTGGGTTGTGCTTGGTAAACACTCAGGACTAAGTGCTCAAACAGGAGAGCATGATTCTGGATAGAACGTGCCTCTCTGTACGGTTCGGACAAGTTCTGTGTGGACAGTCCGTGCCTTCTACAGCCCCTCGGCCAGGCCTGCGGTGGGCGCACGTGCCAGGAAGGAAGACGCGGCCTGTCAGCGCTCACGCTCGTAAGTACCGTGAGCCCACGTGCCAGTGCGTCTCGGCCTGAGAGGACGTACTGTCCAGTCGCTAACTGTTCTCTGGAAATACGAGTGCTTTTTTTCCCTCGTGGGTTTGCGTTCGGCATCTGTTGATTGGCCACAGTTTGCAGGAGTCCTGTGTGTGGCCCATTCTCCAAAGGCCACATGCCAAGGAGCAGCATGAAGGTCTGGGCTTCCAGAAGGAAAGCCGAAGCCCAGGGGCTCCTCGTACCCCGCTGTTGGCTCCACTCTGAGCCTGCCTGGTGTTTTTATAAAGTGAGCCTGCATTATGTGGGGGACCCAGTTTCCGCTTGCTACTGAGATGAACAGGGGATGAAAAATCGTCTCTCAGATCACGACAGAATGGCCAGCCTTCATGTTTATGTTTAAGATCAGTTTCTTCAGGGAGTTGGGCACCCCTTCAAGACTCAGGCCAGGCAGACTCCACTGCAGAGAGACTGGGGAAACCAAAGCAGCCTTCCAAGAGGCCTTGTCGCTGGGTCCCACAGACGCACTCAGCACCTGCGTTTTCCTTAAACAAATGCTCACGGGCTCTGCATCGTGTCTGCTGCCAGGAGTGGTCATCAGGGTGGCATATCCCCCCCCAGGAGCTGCCCCTGCCAGGCCGAGTCCTCCCCCCCCACCCCCCACCCCCTTGAGTGCAGCGTCCGGATCACGGGGCTCAGAGCACCAGACACGCTGGAGGGTGGGATGGAAGCGGGGGGCCATCTGTGTCAGCACCGCAGAGGAGCCAAACAAGTATTTTTTGGAGGCATAATTTATTCATTTTACCTACCGCTCCTTTCACTCTGTCTCTGGCAATCAGGGTTACAGAAAACAGCACCAAAGGATGAAAGGGGACACTCCCCCTCGTTCCCCATCCCTGCCCGCCCCCTGCGCCTCACACCCTCTGAATGATCACGGGACAGGGCTCGCACTCAGCAGCACATCATTCTCACTTCTGTGTGTCCTTCCTCGCGCGCGCGCGCACACACACACACACACACACACACACACTCACATGAGAGGAGAACTGAAACCCACTAAAGCATAGGGAAGAAAATATTGAAGCTATCTTCCTCCCCGTCTGGGCATTGAGCCCAAACTCCCGGCGTTCCCAGCAGGGGCTCACCCAGCTTGGTCACTGGGTCCCAGCAAGGATGACAGGCAACGTCCACCAGTTCCCCAAGGTCCCCTTTGGACGGCACGTGTCCTGGGTCAGTCGTTCTGTTTCTGCTTGCTGTCCACGTTGCCGTAGGCAGACCCCTTGTCAATCTCCGTCACACCAATCATCCATCGAACGCCCATGGAGGCTGCAGACACAGGAAAGCAGGGTGTCAGGAACCCGTGGGGACTCCAGGGAGGTGCCGACAAGAACCCTAGGAAGGCAGCTGTCTGCACGTCTGTCGAGAGCTGGCAGACCCGGGGGCCTTTGCATAATCTCCGCCTCCCCGTTAGCCGTGAGTGTGGGCATCAGGTCTCACTGGACTGAGTGGCATTAAAACAAACAACAAGGCTCTTCTGTTGGCAGGACTTAATCCTCCGACACTGGAGGTGAACGGTTTGCTAAACCATGCCAGCCATACGCAGGGCATACAGAACTCTGCTTCCTGTGTGATCCCTGAGGCAAAGAGCAGTCTTTTGTGACTGCAGGTGGGATGCACAGGGCACCCTTCAGTAAAACTTAATAAAGAACACACCAGGCGCCTGGAGAATGCAAGCGTTCAGGTGCCCACTTGGTGCCCCGCACATCCCCGTGTCGCCTTTGGAACAAGTATTAGGGCAGAACAAGCCACGTCCCTGCCTCCAGGAAGCCTTTCCCCCCGAAAGCACGATTTGGTGCAAACAGAGAAAGGACAGAAGCCGCGGGAGAGCCCAGTTTACCCCCCAGGAAGGCCAGCAGCCGGGTCCAGCGCTCCCTGGAGAAGGCACACGCGAGCTCCCCGTGTGCCCAGCACTGAACACGGCCTGGCAAACAGTCCCTTTATAACATGCGTCTAAGAATGGACAGCTGGGTAATGGCTGACATCTCCAAGACATGTTTACAGAGCGTGAGCTCTGGTCTGTGAACTGTTAGAGCGACTGGGGTGGGTGAGTCCAGCCAGGACGAGGCCCACGCGTCCTGTGGGTCAGGGCAAAGAGCAGACTGAGCCTGGGCCCAACTCTGAAGAGACTGCGACAGGAACCCCTGTCCTGGCATGAGAACGTCCATGCAGGGGAGATGGTGAATATATGTTACAGAGAAATAAGAGGTGCTAGAACACGGACTCCACTGCCCACAGGCTGGGGAAGAACAAGAAACAGATGCAGGGCAAAGTGTAGTAAGGTTCAGGCCCATGGCTGATGAGCCCTTGGTCTGGGGGGTTGGGGAGACAGAGCAGTCAGTTCCTCCCAAGCTCCTGGGGACCCTGTGTCCCCTGGGGAGAGTGCCTTCCTCTCCAGACGCGGGGAGATGGGGCCATTTCTGAGGGGCTGGCAGCGGGGCTCCCTGTTACAGGGAAACCCCCACATTTCCCTCCGGGTCCAGGAACACAGGTTCCCCTATTTGTAGGGCAGGAAGCAAGCGCAGTGACTCCTGGCTGCCCCACAAGTAGCAGTGTCAGGGAGGTGTGGCGGGACGAACAAAGGGCAGCAGTTTGAAACTGCTGGTCAAAGAGGCAGTAGGAGAACTGTCACTGCTCAGGCACTGAACGCCTCCACTCGATGACGTCAGTGCACGTGGCACCAGGGAGCGCATGCTTTCCCGGAGGCCGAGGCCTGCATTGCATGGCAGAGCCTTCGTCAGTGCCTGCTGGGCCCAGGAAGTGGTTTTCCTCATCACAGAGGAAGTGATTGTGATGAGCAGAGCTGTCTGCAGACGCTGGGCCCGTGGGGGTCCTGGGGTCCCATCATAGGAGGATGTAAGTAGCAGCTGCATTGCCACCCCCGGGGAGTAGGGGGCGCCCAGCACTGGCGAGAGGCTGGGCACCCAGGTGTCCCCGGCCTGCCATCTCCATGTGTGTGAACACTGGTCCTGCCACCTAGTTTTCTCTGGCAACCTGCAGGCTGTCCTGCCCTCCAGAGGGCGTGACAGCCGTGCTGAGCTGTCCCCACTCGGCCTGCACCCCTCCCTGGCCAGTGCCCCTCACCTGTCTCTTGCCCTCCACTTACCCACAAAGAAGACGAGGACGAAACTGGCCAGTGTCAGGGAAGACCCACTGCTGACCATGTTGACGAGGAACTGGAAGAAAGGGTACAGCAGCAGCGAGGCCCAGAACACCCAGTTCAGGAGCGTCCAGGGCCGGCGTGGGGGCACCATGGGCGTCTCCGGGAAGGTGCCCGTCCTGTAGTACTCCTCCTGGAAGGCGTCCTGGGGACAGAGCAGGACCGAGCACTCAGACACGACCCGGGCCCCTCCTGCGTCCCTGCTTCTGAGGGCAGCTCAGAGGCCCCTGGGGGCCGCCACGGGGCCTGCAGCATCCCACAGAAGGTGAGCCTTCACAAGACTGCAGTCGGCTGTCGCCTCCCTGTGGGGACCCGTGGACAGGCAGGACCACTGCGGCTGTCACTGAGCCTACGTGTCGGAGCTCCAGCTTTGGTCAAACCAGCCCAGTTGTGTCTCAGTCTGTTCCTCACTACCTTCCTGCCTGGGCAGGTGCCTGGTCTGTAGGGCAGGAGGTAATGCTGTCCACATGGGTCAGTGGGGGGAGGAAATGAGACGCTGCGCTGAGCCTGGCATTCAAGGAATGCCCTCAGGAGAGGGTAGAGGCTGCAGCCTCGGAGGAGGACCGGGCAGCTGTGAGCTGGCCTTCCCGCGCCCAACCCATGACACCAGCACCACCACACTGTGGGGGCCACACCCGGGTTCCCACTGGGTCCTGGTGGTGCCCAGCCCCAGCTGCCAGGCTGTGGGGTGCTGCTCAGGGGCAGGGGGCCAGGGAGCGTGAGCACTGGACGCCCAGCCCCGCCAGTACCAGCAGCACTGCCCTCTGGGCCTGCGGGATCAACTGACTATTGTGACTATCGAGACAGCCAGAAACGTCAGCAGGCTCCTGCCCTGACTTGTTGGAATGATTCTCATCTGATAGCCCACCTGAAAAAAGCTTGCTGGTCCCCATCTAAATCTCCCAGGGTGTGCGTGTTGCTGAAGGGTTTGCAGGGCCTTTACTCTCAGTCCCAACAGGAGGCACCTGGGGTGCACAGGTGAGCAGGGAAACTCCAGGCCCAGGCTTTTCATCAGGGCCCCATCCCAGGTGCACCCAGTGGGACCCATGGAGCAGTGTCTTCAGGCCGTTCCTGCTGGTGAGTAACCTAGCAGGACCCCGGAAGCCACACCTGAGTGCTGCCTGGCTGGGGCGAGGGCACTGAAGGCAGAAACTGGCAGCCAGGCCAGGGCAGGTCACAGCCCTGAGAGGACGAGGGCTGGATGGTTCAGAGTCACAACCATGGGGAGTGTCCCCATTTCTTCATATCTGCAGCTATGGTAAAAACACCTGGGGGCCGACAGTGTGCACACCCAATGTGGGGGCGGAGCCCCAGAGAGTAGTTTCCAGGCTCTCGGCCTCACATAGACAGGTGCTGGCTCAGGTAGTAAATGGCCAACTGTGATTGCATGGCCATCAGCTGTGGCTAGTTGGCCGTCAGCTGTAACCAGTGAGCCATTGGCCACTAATATAACTGCTGTGGCTATGCTAGCAGAGAGAGGAGAAGGAAGAGAGAGAAAGAATGGGAACTAGCAAGAAGATGGCGGCTGGGCTGGCAAGCGCGGATGGCGGTTTGCGGACAGTGTGGATCCAGCCTCCAGTGAGAGTATAGTGCCGCCAGAGAGAGAATATAGTGGTATGACTCCCCTACCTATGGCTCCGTGGGTGTTCCTTTTTGGCCTCACCATATCCTGCGTTCTTGTATGGGGAGCGGGAGCAGAGACCCCACAGGCTGCCCCGCACGACAAATGGCGCAGCGAGCAGGGTCTCCCGCATGACAAATGGCGCAGCGAGCAGGGTATGGTGCCGGCCAAAGCTCTCCGAAGGACGGTGGAGCAGTTTGTGTGTGTGAACACCCAGTCTGAGGAAGACCAGGAGGAGCAGCTGCCGGAGAGCTGGACCCCCGTGGAGGGGTGGGAGGACGTGGACGGTTCTCCCACCAGCACAGGAAAAGCCATGCAGCTCCTGGAGAGATGGAGCCCCGTGGAGAGGTGGAAAGATGTGGACGGTTCCCCAACCAGCACAGGCCGGAGAAAGCGAAGGTCGTTGCAGCCCTGTGGGCCGGGGAAGTTCCTGCTCAGGCAGCCCGGATGCAGGACTTGTAGTCCCAGGAGGTAACGCTTGCTGAGTCCTTCGTGGGAGATGAGGGTGAGGTCAAGGTCGTCCCTCACCCCCAGGACTGCCCTGGTGAATGACTATGGACTATGGGGAATTGCCTTCCATCCCTAATTTAATGGACTGCTTGACTGTTTGTTTGGGAACTGTTGTTAGTGGAACTGGGGGATATTTGCTTTTGTGTCTTGACTGGCCGCCATTGAGAATATGTAAGCACCTTGATTGTGAGTCGCTGTTGTTCCAGCAGGGTACCCTGAGAGGCCCAGAGAGAGTGGCAGTGCGCTGAGAGGTCTGGCTGAGCCCTGAAGATACCCTGGCTGTGCCCAGGAAGTCGGGCTGTTCCCAGAGAGAGTGGCAGTGCCCTGAAAGCCATGGCTGTGTCCAGGAAGTGTGGCTGTTCCCAGAGAAAGTGGCAGTGCCCTGAGAAATCCTAGCTGTGCCCGGGGAAACTAGTGGTACCCTAAGAAGTCCAGGAAGTCTGGCAGTGCCCAGGAGTACTGGTGGTGCCCTGAGAAACCCTGGCTGTGCCCAGAGAGCCTGGCTGTGTCCAGGATATTGCATTCACCTCCAGGCTCCTCGCACAGGGCCCCTCGCGGAAGACGCTTGTCGTGTAGATTGTGAGGCGAGAGCCTGTAGGGGTGGAGTGTGGGGGCAGAGCCCCAGAGAGTAGTTTCCAGGCTCGGCCTCACATAGACAGGTGCTGGCTCAGGTAGTAAATGGCCAACTGTGATTGCATGGCCATCAGCTGTGGCTAGTTGGCCGTCAGCTGTAACCAGTGAGCCATTGGCCACAATATAACTGCTGTGGCTAGGGGAAAGAAGGAGAGGGAGAGAAGAATGGGGGCTAGCAAGAAGATGGCGGCTGGGCTGGCAAGCACGGATGGCGGTTGCGGACAGTGTGGATCCAGCCTCCAGTGAGAGTATAGTGCCGCCAGAGAGAATATAGTGGTATGACTCCCCTGCCTATGGCTCCGTGGGTGTTCCTTTTTGGCCTCACCATATCCTGCGTTCTTGTATGGGGAGCGGGAGCAGAGACCCCACAGGCTGCCCCGCACGACAAATGGCGCAGCGAGCAGGGTCTCCCGCACGACACCCAACAAAACTCTGGGCCACACCAGCCCCCAGTTTGCGACCCATCTTAACCTATTAACATCCCACTTCTCAAAGGAGCAGTGTCTTCTGGGAAACCGGCTTCCGTATACAGTGGTATCTCGGTTTTTTTAACGCAATCCGTTCCAGAAGACCGAGTTCTGAAACGTTCAAAAACCCAAGGCATGGTTTCCCCATAGAAAGTAATGCAAAATGGATTAATCCATTCCAGACCTTTAAAATCAACCCCTAAAACTGCAAATTTAGCATGAATTTTACTATCTAATGATACCATAGGATAGATCCATAAAATCTTTGGCGTTTGTAAACTGAAATTTTGTCAACGGAGATGTTTGAAAACCGAGGAACTACTGTACACTTAAAGTGCTGAATTTTTTTCCTTTAACAACTTGAGGTAGAAATGGCTAAAGTGTATCATACTTTGCTTCTTTTCCAGTCAGGGTGTACAGAATAATATGCTTTTTTGACCACTCAGTGTTATAAGCGTCACACACCCCTGCTGGCACCCCCGGCCCCTTCCCACATTTTGCAGAAACATCACTTGTCCGTGAAATGGAAGTCAGAACTGCTGCCCTAAAATCTCAAGCTCAAAGTCCACAGAGTTGCCTTTCGACACCACACACCTGAGACAACGCCACTTCGACAAGCTTGGTGGCTACCAAGACGTTTGGCATTCGCCCCAGACCCACCTAGGCTGCTGGGAGAACAGGAACCACCTGGAAATGCCAGGGCACGATCGTTCCTTGACACTTCTTCCCATTTCCTCTCAGAGGCACTGAGGGCCGCTTCCACTTACTGGTCAGGGGTTATCCCTCTAGGGAACAGGCTGGCCTCATGGGTCTGTCACAGGGAACCGGGCTGTCACGCCAGCCCCCGAGGAGAGAAAGGTCCTGGCCTCCAGCACACGTCCAGCTCTGATGAAGGAGCTGGATGATGTGGGCACATCCCGTCATTGTCTGGACCTCAGTTTCCTCGTCCGTAGTGTAAGAGCTTGGGACTGTTTTGGGAATGCCTTCCAAGCTGAACACTGTCGTTTGAACGCAAACAGTGTGAGGAAAACGTCCGGAGAGACTTTACAAGGGGACGGGATGGTGGCCCTGCCTCTGCTAAAAGCCCAGGGGCTCTGTTTGCACAGTGACCACAGCTCTCCTGCCTGAACACAGGAGACAGGGCTAATGAGAAAAATCCCCTTTGCTTTGACGGGGTCTGGGGGCCTCATTTGTTGTAGATTTGTTTGTGTGGCTCTTTACAAAAAGGGTTCATAATTTCTTAGGCCTTTTCTGAGCGCATTTTTCTTATTTGCTAATGGTGACATTTTTTTATACTGCCTCAATGATGCAAGCAGAAAGCAGCACACGGAAAAGGCTGCCTCGCGCAGGAAACCAGAGGGAAGGAAGGTACATCATTTGGGGTTCTCTGTCAGGGCCCAGGCATGAATCAGCACAGAACTTGGCTGGCTCTGCTGTGCTGCAGTGCCTCCCCGCTCCGGCCTGTGGTCCAGCTCCACGGGGCCCCCCCAGGATTCCATTCCTTGGAATTTTGTGAAAAAGCGTCGGGTAGTGAGTACATCTCCAAACGCTGGGTCTTCAGACCCCCTGTGTCAGGAGCAGCGGCCTAGAAATACACATTTCTAGGTCTCACCACAGACCCACTGAGAAGGATCTCTGAGTTGGAGGCGCAGGTGGCCACACCATCCCATGTTCAGGTGACAGGTACACTAGTCCCCACTTACTACTTATAAGAGGAGACGGGAGAGCTATGCCCACCACCCACCTGGGAGCAGCGTTTTAAAGGCATAACCAGAAAATAATTCCCTTAGGAACACAGGAGTGACTTCCTGCTGAGAGAATCTCAGGACCTTTGTTCCAGAAACAGCAGATTCGTCGTAAGAGCGTCTCAACTTAATCTGATGCTGGTAATTTGGACCATATTCCTGACATTCTCAAAGCAGGATTAATATTCTTACTTGGTAGTCAACGGAGGGCCCATAAAATTCTGTGATTGTCTTCTCTTGAGGAACGGGGAGAAAAGACAACAAATGCCAGCCAGTCTGTATTTATGGAACTTGGCAAAAGGAAATCAGAATCCTACCAAATGTATGTGATTCTAGCTAATGAGCTGGTTCGGGCTTAAAATGTGTGATGATCAGAAGTAAGCATTTACTGTGTGGTGACACCTGCTTATAAACACGCCTCTTCACCAGGTGGAAGCTAAATTGTTCTCCGTTTGTAAGACCAAGCAGTTATCGGGGCATTAATAATTAGACTCCCTCTGCTCTGCGCTTGTCTTGAAGGAGAGAAACCAATGAAAGAAAAGGCCCTGCTCAGAGGAAGGGAAGACAAAGTGGGGGGGGGGGGGGGCGTGGAGCTGGACCACAGGCCGGAGCGGGGAGGCACTGCAGCACAGCAGAGCCAGCCACGGCGGACCGTGTGTGGCTTCTTCTGCTAATGCCCGCCATGTTTTCAGCCCAGACAGCCCAGATCGTGGACCCAGAAGCCACCAAGGTCATGTGTATTGCTAAGGGGAGACCATCCAAAACATTTCTGCCTTCGGACCAGAGGCAGGAAACTTCCCAAGGACTGTCGGGCCTTCCTTCCTTTTCTGTCCTCTACTCCTGTAACATAGTTCCATTCTTTCGGTGGGGCCCTTTAAAAACTGGTTTGCTATATTCTTTTCCCTGTTGCCACGTAGAGTGTCAGCTCCAGGGCTGGTCGTAGCTGAGTGTGGGGGCAGAGCCCCAGAAAGCAGTTTCCAGGCTCTCCGCCTCACATAGACAGGTGCTGGCTCAGGTAGTAAATGGCCATCAACTGTGATTGCATGGCCGTCAGCTGTGGCTGATTGGCCGTCAGCTGTAGCCATTGAGCCGTTGGCCACTAATATAACTGCTGCGGCTACGAAGGAGAGCCGAGGAGAGTGGAGGAGAGTGAAAGAGAGTCGTCGGTGGGTTGCAGACAAAACGGACAGCAGGTCGCACGTCCAGTGAACCCAGCCTCCAGTGAGACCGTAGTGGTATGACTCCCCTACCTATGGCTCCGTGGGTGTTCCTTTTTGGCCTCACCATGTCCTGCGTTCTTGTGTGGGGAGCGGGAGCAGAGACCCCGCCGGACGCCCTGCATGACACTGAGTATGAGGTCTCACCCAGCAGGAAAAGGCTGGCCACCACCGTCACCTCCCGAAGGCCCCGCGGTGTGCCTCGACATGGCTGCTCGGATCGCGCAGAACCGCCCGCTGCACTCACCTTTTCCTGGTAAAGCTTGTGGAGCCAGGCTGAACACTTGTCCTCATCCTCTGGGACTTCTTCTAGAGGAATCCGCCTGCAAAACAGAGAGAACAGCTAGCAGGAGGGGGCCAACCCAGGCACCCCGAACGTGGTTTCAAAATCACCATGCTTGCCATCTTTCAGCCTCAGTGTAGGTAGCCCAGGTCATGAGGAAGTGAAAAGCGTAATCCATCTGCTAGAAAGGGGGGAATCCATACCCGTATTGGGCAAATACAGGCCAGAATGCAGTCATGGCCCATGAAGGAATGGCCGAGAGGACACCTGCCTCTTTCCATCCTCCCTCCCACCTCGTGGAGGGGCTCCGGACACCTGATATTTGCCTCTGTAGTAGAGGGCAACACTGCCCCAGTTTCCACATGAGCCAGGCAAATATGAATCTAAGTACAGGTGGTAATATGCTCATGCTTTGCTCATCCAGGTAACGACTTAATGCAAAGTATCTTCCAGCAGATGATTCCTTTGGCCTCTCGGGCAGTGTTGAAGCAGACTTTCTGCAAGGCTTTTGCCAAATAAAAGGAGGGGAACTAATGACCCTCCCTGGTGGGAGAAACCAGGAGGCCCTGCCCTGGCTCAGTGGCTCACTTTGCCCACCAGCAGTAAGTGAGACATTCCAGGGTGGCCCAGACTGGTGCTGGAAGGGCTGACATAAAACGTGAAAAACTATCCTGTTTAGTGGGCAGCCACCACACCAAGGAGAGGGGTGTGCCGACGGGCGCGAGTAGTCTTCCTCCGAGGCCATCAGAGTGGACTGGCTTCAGTGGGCGAGCTGGGTACAGCTGGCTATCTCCTCCCTGATTCCCACCTATGACTCGGGAGGTGCAGTTACCTGAGCAGTGGCCTGTGGAGGTCAAATAGTCCTGCATACTGACTGCTCGGCTTTCCCCAAACACCTCAGGCCCAGCTGGCCACCGAGTGGGGCTCCTTCAACACGAAGTCGGGGGACAAAACCTCCCTTTACTTCTGGGAGAAGGCCTCCTTGGGAAGGCAGGTGCTTTTCCTGCCCTTGTAGGCCACACAACCGAGTGATAAAGCAGATTGTCAACTGCAGCGTTAGCAAAGAACACAGTAGGCATTATGATGCCGCTTTCCCATTTTTAAGGGGTAGCCAGAGTTGTTTCAAGGTGGAAAGCTATTTAACTCAGGCTGTCAGTCGCCAACACCTTGCCAGGAAGCTTTGAGTTCGTTCTACAGTGTGGTGGTGATGACCAGGCACTGACTTTTCCTTGTGCTGTGTTACAATTTAGCATCTGTAAGGTCTTTAAGAAACAATCAGAATGTTACGGGACACTGGCTAGTGCTGTGACAGTGGGCGTGTCATGTGGCCGTGGCTGGCCTTCCGGGAAGACCAGTGCCGTCCCTGAGCCCCGTCACATGTGGTTTTAAGGCACAAACCCGCATGGCTTTACTGTCCACCACCCCTCTCAATTGTTCCCCACTAATCTCGGTAACGAGGCAGACGGCGAGGGTCAGACCCTTTCTGTAAGTCCATAAACAGGCGAAGAGAACTGGTTTTTCTAATACCTTGTGAAGTGTTTTCAATAAAATCAATCTCCTGGACTATAACACCCAAGTGAGACACTGCTAAAATGTTCTCCGTTTGCTTCTAGACCTCCATTTAAATTACATACGCACTTATCTCTGTGCATTTGTATGTAGCAGACCCATCCAAGAAGATAATCCCTTGACGCTCTGTCTCAAAACGGCTATAAAATATGGCCTTCCACCTGAGCGCTGTGGTCAGAATGAGTTGGTGAGAAGACCAGGAACAGCTGAGAGCAAAGGACTCACCTGATTATTTACAATCATGGTGTGAGTCTCCTGAGTTCATAATATAAATACGGACTGTGAACAAGTTCAATCCAGTACAGCCTGCACACAAGAAAATCTAGGATGGACTTTCCTGGAAGAAGGGCCGTAGGCCATTTGTGATTTATTTATGTGGAGGTGGATGTTCTCTTTTCTGGAAAGGAAACGTAGCCAACTTACCTAACATATAAATCTGCGTGGTATTTCTTTCCATTTAGGACTCCCAGCAATGTTGGGTTTTCATTATTTCTGAAATTGAGTGTACAGTCATATACAGCTGAAACTATAAAAAAAATAAAACAAATACAAAGCAGTATATAGCGTGTGAACCCAATTTCGTTCTGTAGATACACACATTGGAAGACAATCATCAACGAGCTAGCTTGTTATCTCAGCATGATGGCATGACTGGTTTCTTCTTCATGCTTTTCTGTAATGTCCAAATGTTCTCCATGGAACACATAGAACATCTCGTAATGAGAAAAGCACACTATAACTTAGTAATGGAAAACAGAATTATCACTGAGGTCAAAGCAGGTTAAAACAATACTGGAATGTCCCATCCAGATGTATGAAAAACGCCAACATTGAAACAAGTATCAGTAGTAAGCTAAATCAATCCAAAGCATACTCGCTAAGGACCAGTCCGAGCTATGGCAGCATAACCGCTCTGTGTGCAGGTAGCTGTGCACTGCGATAGAAATTCTTGTGGAACAGAGCTCAGTCACGTGAAACACAGCTGAGAAAAAAATCAAGAATCTGATTTGAATGCACCAGCGTGGGCCACACCACAGGAGTCTGCTTGGCGTCCATACCACACCACCTGACCCACATCCCTGAGCAGACCCGGGGAGGAGCTGGGGGCCTCGCAGAGGAGACGTGAGGCCAGGCCAAAGGGCAGGGCCGTGCGGTCATGGGTGCCGTCTTTCCCGCCAGGATAATGCCAGACTGTCCCCACACACAGCCTGGCACCAGGGGGACGTGAGAAAGGCCATGCTGCCCACGGCCCCAGCTTGGTCCTTCCAGCCCCTTCGAAGGCAAGGGGCATGGGGCTTTGGAGGGGGCTGGCTGCAAGGCGAAGAAGAAAGAAACATGTTTCTAGACTGAAGGGACAGGATTGAAGAGGAGATAGACCTCCTCTTCAAGAGACCGGAAATAGTTGTTGTTGATACTTATTGTTCTCACCTACAGTGACTTAGGGCTCCAAATTCAGGGCCAGCCACCACAGGTGACAAAGTCACAGAGTTCATCAACTGGAGGCAGCTGGTGCCAACATATGTGCAAGAAATGCCAAACAAAACAAAACAACAACGTGGGCTAACCTGGTGTGGGCTACGCTGAGCTGAACCCAGGTGAGCAGCCAGGATTCCCCAGGGCCCCACAGCCTTGCAGTACCAGAGCTGAGCATTGGAGGGCAGTGTTCGCTCAGCGAGATAGAGATGAGAGAGAATGTGTGTGTGCTTGCGTGTGCAGGCAGCAGCCACACCTCCGACTCCAGGTGCCTGGACCCTGGCTAACCAGGAGTGCACATGCCATCCTTGTCCCCAGTTCCCTCCCCAGACTGTGAGGGTCCGCGGGGTAGCACTGCGAATGACAAAGCTGTGCATGTGAGGGGTGCAGGTCAGCTTCCGGGCTGCAGTGGGGAGGCTGGGGAAGCGGGGTCATCCTTACCTACATTTCTCAAACTCCTCACGGTGATGGCGAAGCCCTTAGTGCGTGGCAGCAGGTGGTACTTGAGGCTGGGTAGCCCCTTGGCCTGGGCCACCTGCATGCTGATCTGGTGCTTTTTCTCCGTGAACCGAGTGCCCTCGCAGTGAATCAGGAACTGGAAGACACGGTGGCGGTCACATATGGCCCTGTGGTCACACAGGGTCACAGTCACACGCCGTCTCCCCCGCCCCCGTCATATACCTCAGGCCCGCATGGTCCCACAGGAGGCTTTGGGCAAGGCCTGAGTGGGGGTGGCCTGGCAGCTGCACGTGCCCTGGGGTGGGCCAAGGCCAGTATCCCTCCGCTCACGGCCCAGGGTAGGACCTCTGGGTGCTGTGTGTGTGTGTGTGTGTGTGTGTGTGTGCAGCATCCTGAGTGTGTATGCATGAGAGACGAGCATCCTGAGTGTGAGTCTGTGAGACGAACGTCCTGAGAGAAACGAGCATCCTGAGTATGAGTGTGTATGTGAGAGTCGAGCGTCCTGAGTGTGTGTGTGAGAAATGAGCATCCTGAGTGTGAGTGTGTGTGAGAAATGAGCATCCTGAGTGTGAGTGTGTGTGAGAGACGAGCGTCCTGAGTGTGAGTGTGTGTGAGAAATGAGCATCCTGAGTGTGAGTGTGTGTGAGAGACGAGCATCCTGAGTCTGAGGGTGTGTGAGAGACAAGCGTCCTGAGTGTGAGTGTGTGTCAGAGACGAGTGTCCTGTGTGAGTGTGTGTGAGAGACGAGCGTCCTGAGTGTGAGTGTGTGTGAGAGACAAGCGTCCTGAGTGTGAGTGTGTGAGAGAGACAAGCGTCCTGAGTGTGAGTGTGTGCTGAGTGTGAGTGTGTGTGAGAGACGAGCGTCCTGAGTGTGAGTGTGTGTGAGAGACAAGCGTCCTGAGTGTGAGTGTGACGAGAGCATCCTGGGGATTCCTTTCTGCATGAGAGGCGGTGTGTGCAGTGGGGCGGGTGGCCGGGCAGGTGTGTGGCGGGTCAGGCTGCTGAGGTGGGTGCCTGGGGCTGCTGGGCACGGGTGGCAGCTGCTCTGGGGCCTCACGTACAAAGTACTTCTCGGGGTAATCCCGGAGGTGGAGCAGGCTCTTGGAGACAGTCTTGCGGTCCTGCTCCCATTTGCGCGTGCAGAAGACCATCTCCGTGAAGTACCACATCCAGCCAATGATGGGCACGTAGGCCAGCTCCTTCTTGGCCAGCACTTTGGAGCCCTGAAACAGAGGAAGGTCCCAGATGCCTGTGACAGGGCAGGGGGGCCTCTCTGGCAGCTGCTGGAGATCTCACTAGAAAAAGGAGTGAACATTGGTCCAAAGGCCTAAGGGGACAGTCCAGAACGCAGTAAATAAAGAAGACAATGACCCTGGAGCCTCCCCACCAGTTACCTAGAGGTCAAGGTTGTGCTGCCGCTGCCCCGTGTGAGGCGGGGAGGAAGGGGGGCTGGCGCTCAGTGGGGAATGGTTCATGTCTGGGCAGGCACCAGGCACAGTCAGGAAATGGAAGGTCTTGGGTGTTCATCAGCCCGGGGTCTCCAGGTGAGCATTGTTCCTGATCGCTAAGCCCATCATGCAGTTGTTTACCCAATTCTTTCCATGACTCACTCAGTCCTCAGCCAGAGCAGCTGGCTCTGCAGGGCAAACATGCTCTCCTTTCACAGACTAGGAAACAGGACCAGAGGGTTCTCTGGGTCCTGCAGCCAGGAAATGATGGAGCTGTGAGTTAAACCCAGATCACCAGGTCATGCTGGGAGCTCTCCATCCACCCCTTGCCAGCTCCTCTCTAAAGCTGTTGGGCATCTGCCCGAGGCTGGCTCACGACCCAAGGATTTGGCCCACCAGCTGGGCTGCTGGGCACGGGCCCCTAACCCACTGTGTCAGACCAGGGGTCCAATGGGTAGAGGGGGCAAGGGAGGCACAAAAACAGCTTTTTATCTAGTGGATTTAGGGTCTATATTTTTCACCCTTAATTTTGGGATTCACCAAGATGCTCCTTGAAATAACCATCATCGGTCAACAGCACAGATGGCTGAGGCGGTGATGTGGACAGTCAGGGTGGCCTTAGCCGTGTTCCTGGTGACAAGTGTGTGGTCATGCCCCTGAACCTACAGGCCTGGAGGTGAGGAGAGCGATGCTTCTGCATGGCCCTGTCTCCTCTCTTCCCGTCACATCCATGACAGTTACGAAGCTCCGGCAATAGGCCGTATCCCTGACCCACTGCAGACCCCAGAAAGGCAGAACAGCCACTTGCTGCCTTTACCTTCAAAAAACAACAAGCATCTTCCCCCTGGGGGAAGGAGAAGCACAGATATCTTTCATGTCCAGTATCTCCATGTCTTCACAGGTTTTGTTTTGGTTTTTCCCACAAATCCAACATGCAATTCTCTTGAACAAAACCAAGCCATAAAATCCCCGTGGGTCACAGAACTCGCCGTGTGTGGGGTGAGAGTGTCCCATGTGCCAGGCACAGACTATACACTTTATATAAATCCTGGTTAATTCTAAACCAATAGGACTAGGTAGCCCATTGTACCAGTGATCAAACTGAGGCTCTGAGATGCTAAGTAACTTGCCCAGCATCACATAGCTAACAGCTGGGGAAGCTGAGAAATTAAGCCAGGTTGTCTGTTGAAGGCCAAAGTCCACGGTAGACGTTAATGAACATCCCGGGACCAGACGCCGGGCCCCCCACCCAACAGCCACGGCCCCTTCCTCTTTTGTCAGACTCTCCATTTTGTTTCAAAGGCCACATGCTCAGGCTGCAGGGGTGACCACGAGTAATGCCAGGCTAGCCCAGCGTCCCCCTGAACGCTTTAGCTCAGTGTGGGCATATGATCCAGTTCTGGTCAAGGTGACTCAGAGTTCTTCTGGGAGGTACATATGTTCTGGAGTTTCTGGGGAGAGTTTAAACCCTGAGAATAAATGAGATGGCCAGGAGGACTGGCTGGTTTTCATGCCATGCACACGGTTGCTGAGAATGTCATGGCTTTGACAGTCATGTTGCAACCCTGAGACAACAGCCTAGAAATGCTGAGGTGAGCGGGGCACCCAGGCAGGAGGCACCTGACTGCAGCGGGCAGTCCTTTGAGGTAAGGAACGTCTTGGCTGAAGCCACCGGAAGCAGGTATCTGTACGCCGTGAGCTGGCTGGGGCCTGAAGAAATGCTGTGAGCAATCCCTGCTATCTTCAGCTTCTCTCTTTTAACATGGGGTTACCCTGAAGTCCTGAGAGGGTGAGCAATGGCCCTGACTCCTGCTGTCTCTGCCCTAAACGAGAAGGAAATGCCTGCCACTCAAAGCAGGAAAACACACTGCCTTGCAAATCACCACTCTCCCTACAGGAGCCATTTAAAAGCCCATCCACTGTGTCCACTGGGGGCTTCTGCCTGTGGGAGACCCCCTCTTCAGCCCCTCAGCCCTCCTCCTCTGTCAGACGGGATATGCTCCATGTACCCTGCTTCCTTCACTTCTGTCACCTCTCAGCTTACAGCCTTTAAGATGAAAACAACAAAAATTCTTTACTAATGAACTAAACGTATCTTCTTGATAGATTAAGACTATTTTTAAAAATGACATATACCTGAACTTATTCTGAAAATGATTTGTGGCAATATGAAACATATAAATGATAATAATCTGCTCCAAGGCCAAGAGAGGACCATATGCTCTGAGTCGCAGCCGTTGGGTCTGGGGGTGAGTGGCCCAGTGCCGTCAGTCTCACTGTCTGGAGGGGCAGAGTTCTCTCGGGGGTATGTCCTATTAATCGCTCCATCCCACACAAGCCAAGTGGGTCTTAGTGGTTGGCCTTTGATGACCTGCTAACAGGAAATGGCAACTCCGTGATACGTACTCTAAGTGTAGATGCAAGGAGGAGGTGACCTCGAGGTCTACGTGTCCATCACCGTTTACTGCGTTAGATCACTGAAAACCACTGACATGGCCCACGGTAGCAGGTGTGATGAATTACAGTATGTGTGACACACTGTCCAGTGCACAAGGCAATACTACAGAGCAGGGGCAGCAAACAAGGGCCCTTGAGGCACATCTGCTCACCACCCGTGTTTAAATAAAGTTTTATCACACCGTGAGTCTTTCGTGTACACATTGCCTATGACTGCTTTCACGCTGCAACCGCTGAGTTCAGTAGTTGTGCCAGACATGATACCAAATGGTTCACAAAGCCTGAAATACGTGCTGTCTGACCTGCTGTAGACAAAGTTTGTCAACCCTTGATTTACAGCCACTAAAATTTGTTTTCTATGAATATTTAATGGCTGAGGACATGCTTATTTATAACACTGCATTTTTAAAGATCTGGAACCAAAGCTGAGTCTATAGCCTGATGAAAAAGAGTAAAACAGGAAAATAACAGCTGTAGCCGGATGGTCAGATTAGGAGTGGTTTCTTTGATTTGATTAGATTTTTCTGTTTTCTATCTGAAAACTACTTTGCAGTGTCCCTCTCCCAGTCACTTTTAAGCAGCGGTTGCCATCAGCATGTGTTCCTTCTGGAACATCAGTGAGGCTCTGGATCAAAAACAGCCGATGTGCTTTTGATGGTCAAAAGGAACAAAGGACACATTTCTGTTTTTTGTCGCATGAACACATCTTTCAACCGTAACACTCTGGTGTTATCATTAGGCCCAAGCCTTCATGTTGATTATGTTACTTGCTATAAGACATTTTAAAAATATTAAGATAGAAACTTTTACCTTCCAAATCAGAGACATTTTACTCGATTTCCTGTCCTCAGCAGGGACAGTAGGATTTGGTGAAAAGCTTCGGAGTCAGTCCTGGTCCACTAGGCCCTATCCTGGCCCAGCTGTGGGACTCTGACTAAGATACTTACCCTTCCTGGCCTCAGTTTTTGCGGCTGTGTTACGAGGAAAATAATACTAACCTCAAAGTGTTGCTGTGAAGATTTAAAAACATACGGAGACATTGACAGTAGCACAGAGTTGAAAACCTGCCACACAGTTGTTCAATGAGCTGCAGCTATTATTGTCACACAAAGTAAGTGCCATGGTTGAATGTTCCTGAATTCAACTCATCGCCTAAGCCAGGCTTCAGCATATAGAGTAGTAACAACAGACTATGATAAGCCCCAAAGGTGACACCTCCAGCCAACTGGTCAACCCCTGTGCAGAGACCACACAATGCTAGAAAAAAACTGCTTTAAGGACACCCCGAGAGCCCATGCACGGCAACCCCAAGATTGTGTGGTTCTCGCCTGTGTGTGAAAAAAATGAGCGGAGTCAGGACTTTGTAGGTAAGGATTTCTCTAACATGGCCAGCCACCTGCCGACTGATAAGATGCAAATATTAAGGGTTGATGCCAGGTTTTAAAATGGTTGGAACCAATAAGGCTCCTTGTTCGGTCACCTTTGCGTGACCACTACACAGGGACAGCAGAGAACAGAAATAGGGGCTGAGACTAGTCAGCCAGATGCCCCTGGTCAAGATGTCTGCATGAACAGTCACAATGGTCTCTGCACAAGGTTTGACCAGTTGACTGGAGGTGCCAACTTCAGGGCAATTGTCATTGCCAACATATAATTCCAGAAGGTATAGCAATAGTCACCAGTTAGTCACTTGGGTTCACCCAAGGTAATTTATTTCTAAATATAGAAAATATCTGAATGGGAATTCTTCAGTGAAACTTTGAAAACAGGTGAGACTTTAAAAATGAGCAGGCTGAGACATCCACACTTTAATGTTTGAATTTTTTCTTGACTGTGAGCTGGAGGCACAGTTGCAGAAGCACCTGTTTGGTGGAGACCACCACGCCATCTAGCCAGGTCACTACAGAGGGCCAGCAAGTCAACCAGGCTCTTGATGTGTGATACGTGAATTTAACCTCAAAACCATTCTGTCCTTGCAAATTCATTAAATACCGCCTTCGTGCAAGACATGTGCCAGATGCTGGGAACACAAAGATGGATATGATTATTCTAGGGCTTGAGATGCTAAAACCTAGTGGGAATAAAAGAAGAGAAAGCCAGCAATTTCTGATACTTCTGCCACTAAGCTCTGTGAACAAGTTGTTGAACAGACACGCTCTCTGACACGAGCTGGCTGCAAGAAAGGAAAGGATGAGACTAGCTCTTGTCTCTGAAATGTAAGTCCCTAGCTATAGTAAAATGCGGGAGATAAGGCTGGAGCTCAAAATAACGAACCAGGGGGTGTGTGTGTGTGTGTGTGTGTGTGTGTGTGTGTGTGTGTGTAAAGGCAAGAGACTTATTTTGTGCCAACTAGGGTAACAGAACTGTGGCCTCATTCTGCTTACGTTGCATTTTTTCTTTTGCTTTCTCCCTCCTCCGATGCTAAAGAGGAAAATGCTGGAGACTTTACACTACCAGGAAACTCTCAAGAGAGTCTGAAACAAAATGAACACTGTTCCACAATTAGTCACAGCCCCAGGGGAAATGCAGAAAACAAACATGCAACAAAATGCTCTGAGAATTCGACTCTCGCAGACGGGAAATACACATACGTCATGTACGGAAGTCAAGCAGAATGCTTGGGAGCGGTTTGGCTCCTGACAGCACCACCCACCCGCCCACTACTCCCCCCGACCCAGCCCGACACTGTTCTTGGTTTGACCTGTGTACAGATGCAGGAAAGGAGGGGCATGTGGGGACAAACAGCAGCTGCTCAGACGGAAGGATTTACAACACCTGACTCGAATCCGTGGATCAGGGCTCCAGGACGAAACAGATGAGAGTGGAGGTCCCTGCACAGGCCCTGCTCCCCGTCCCTGGGCACAGATGTTGTGGCCCCTCCCCAGCCTCTGATCTGAATGGCCAGCCTGAGTCCTTCCCGGGGTGGCCCAGGCCTAGTGAGACAGAGCAGAAGGCTCCAGGGGTGGGGTGGGGTGACAGGGAGCGCGTTCCAGTGCCCGGCACCTTCTCACCAGTGGGCGCTTGATAAACACTGAAGGCAGTGGGCACATGGGGGCAGAGGAGGGCATGACAAGGCAGAAGCGGTCAGCAGCATTGGCAGTTTGCTGAGGGCGGCGGTAGGGAGAGCAGGGAGGAAGCCAGCTGCACTGCTGCTGTTAGGAAGCCTGGATTTGTCATCGGCGGCTGTGATCCGACTTCGCTTGCTAAAGACATTGCCGGAGAAGTCTATTCAGTCAGAAAGCAGACCTTCGTATGTCTAACTCAAGACTGCAGTTTTAAAAATAAAGCACATGCCCACATTTCCAGGAAGATATTCAGTTATGGACTCAAGGTGCATCTGTACGTCCTGCGAGCTGCTGACTTCTTTTCTTGGCCCGTGGCTCCCTGGCTCCCTGGACAGGAAGGGACTTCACCTTGTTACCAGTCTCTGTATAATCCTTATCCAGACAACCCAGATCCCAGCATGTCTGGCCCAACTGGTGAACATTTAGAGGCAAAAAGAGGTGCCTGTGCCCACTCTCAGTGTAATGGGTGGTGCCTGGAGTACTGTGGACACAGCTGCTCATTTCACCAAGTGAGGGTGAGGGCGGAAAGTGGCAGAGTGTGTTTCCTAAATGCCCACGTGATTCCAGCACTGAGGGTGCTAGGAAGCGGCCCTAAGCATGGCTGCAGGTGTATCTGTCGCAAAGGGGGAAAAAACCAAAAAACCCTTCTTCACATCTAGAAATTTCTCGTTGCTCTTTAGCCAAAGAGAACTCGACAAGCACGTATGAAGCAACTGGGATAAAGGCGGTACAGCCATGGTTTGTTTCTATTGCATAAAAATGATGGGTGGTTTCAGTTGCATGGGGACCCAGGGCTAGAACGGCGGGTTCAATCCCATCGAGTAAAACATTCAAGCTCTTGTCTAACCTTCACACCTCATTCTACTATAAGAAAACATAAATGAAGTGAAACTAGATAGGGACCAGGAAATGAATAATTATTGCACACCTAATCTGCATTAGGCATTCTATCTATGTTCATTAAATCAGGACATGTATTCATATACCTTATATATTCATTAAACCCTTAAAACAGCACGAAATGGGAATTGTTAACTGAAATTCAGAAAAGTCACATAAAACTCCCCAAGGTCACAAAGCTGGTAAACAGAGGAGCCGGGGTTCAAGTCCACACCAAAGCCACTGTCTTTTTTGCCTTCACATCTATCTCTCCCTGCCACGCTTATGTTCTAGAATCAGAGCAAGAAAGAAATAATTGTTCCTGATAGCTGAGCATAGGAGACATAGGTTCATCTTCCAGAGCATTTACTTTTTTGCTAAGTTTTAGATGTTCAAAACAAAGCATAAGAAACCTACAGTTTTGGGGAATGTTACAATTGATGAAGGTTTATAGGAAATAACACGCACGTAGCCTTTATAAACCAGTCTGCGCATTTTTCCTGCAGAAAAATTTTAGTTAGAAACGTGATCCTTTTATAACCCAACTTCAAGAAATGTTGGTTTTCAGCTGCGTGTGCATTTTCACAGAAAGAACCATATTTAACATGAGTGACCAGAAGCATCCTGGTAAAATTAAATCCCAATACCAACAGTTTGGCTTCAGTTCTCGTGTCAGCTCCTGAGTGATTTTCTAGGGTCTTGGGACATCTGCTGGTTGTCTGACCCACAGCCAGCATGCAGGCCACCACCTCTGCCCAGGCGAGGACAGCGACATGGCAGCATGGATGGCCAGATCACTGTGTCTGATTTGGTTCAATAAGTCCAAAGTCACCCTGCAGCAACCTGAGACAGAGCTGGAGGCCAGTGAACTGAGACTGTGTTTTGGGGGAATGTGTTCGCCTGGCCAGGCCCAGATGGGGAAGAACGTGTCGGCACAGCCAAGGACCCTGGCGACTGGCCACACCCTCACCGATGGGCATGGCACTCACAGTCTCCCTTTCGGTCCCTACCTGACACTTCCCATCTCTGCCCCTTGCCTCATAATTATACCTTCTAGTCCTTATCAGATCCCTCAATCCCTCGTCCCCTCCTAAAATTATTCCTATTCTTCAAGGCCTCATTCCATGTCCTTACCTTCTGGCAGCTTCTACCCTGAGGGCTAACAGTCAGTGTGCAGGTAAGCCCCAAAATGTACCAGTTTGTTAAAATATTGAAATTCTTCCCCACAGATTGGTAAACAGAGCTACCCCAAACACCAAAATTTGCCCCCCAATATTCTACCCCAGGTCTTCCCTGAAACCACCCCAGTAAAAGAAAGGATACCGAGATGACAAGGAACCCCTAGGTGCCACTGCAGGGGCTGACTGGGTATCCCCTCTGCCTGCCCGCACACTGCCACCCCCTGCAAACATCCTACCGCTACTGTTGCCCTCTTCGAGCCCTGCTGTGGCAGGCAGTATGCCCCTTCTTTATTATAAAGTCCTTGACGGCAAGGACTGTTTTGCAGTCCGTCTTTGTATCTCTATAATACCCAGGACAATGTGTTCTACAGAAAGTACACACAGTGCATTTTTGTTGGATAAATATCTGAAGACGTAGCGATCGTTATCATCCTCAGTCCTCATATTCAGAAGGCAGCACAGAGTTTAGTGACATCAAACAGAGTGCCTTCTCCTTCTGAGCAATGATTCCACTTTCTTCTTTCTACCTCTCCCTGTACAAAGACAAGCAATGAAAATTCAATCTGTTTTCTGGTTGAGCGGGAATGTATCTCCTTAATAATATTTACTAAATGGAAAATATGAGTGTCTGGGACTAAACGTCATGCTGTGGGTGGCAGGCAGCCTCTACACTGGCCCCAGGGACCCTTACCTCCTGGTAATGACACTCTGGGCAGCCCACCTGCTTCCCTGGAATGAGGGCTGGGCTCATTGAGTCCCTTCCAACCAACAGAATACATTTTCAAGTTTCGGTTATAAAAAGGCTGTGGTTTCAGCCCTGGGTGCTTCTTCCCCTCTCTCTTGCACTACTCTCCCTGGGGGAAGCCAGGTGCCAGGACCAGGGGAAACCCTGAGAAGAGGCCCTGGGGAGAGATCAGGCCTGGAAACAAACACATGAATGAACACAGGGGCAGAGCTCCCGCCTCCCCCAGCCAGCAGCCTGACTGCAACTTCTCGATGCTTGCCAGAACCCACGACCACACAAACCAAGATAAGACTTGCTTGTTGTTTCAAGCCACTTCATTTGGGGCCTTGTCATGCTGCCATAGATAAGGAATCTCTGTGGCTTCTGTAAAGATCTGAAGAAAGCATCCCAGTTGGCCTGTGGGTTCACCCAGCCACACCTACCCAGCAGATGAGTATCATAAGAACAGCTGCTACGTAAGGAATGCTCACCAGCGCCTGGCGCTACTCAAAGCCCAGACAAACGTGACCTTACGTAACCTTACGGGGGCCACATGCACATGTTGCGATGGCCAAAAGATAAGTAAACATGGACCTGAAGCTTCAGAAGCCTTGACTTTTTGCATTGCACATCCTGGTTTGTTTGGCTCTTTGGTGACACACGCTCTCAACTCTCCTCAGGTAACTCTCACGCCCAGACAGTAGTCAGGGTATTTGTCAAAGGTCATAACCAGAGCCCACGCCACGAAATGCCAGCTCGCAGAGGAACCACAGCGTCCAGGGACAGGACACCAGAATGACCACACAGGGCTCAGATGCTTTATATAATACCCCTTTCTCCAGGATGTCTGAAAATTTCACTTGCTTCAATTTAAACTCACTTTCTCTTGAGCGGTTACATGGGAAGATGAAAGAATGCCATCAAGAACCTTCCTCTGTCCCTTCTCTAACTCCAGAAGCATCTCTGACTCCTCTGACTCCAGAAGCATCTCAACATCATGTGTTATTTTAAGAAAAGAGATGAATCAGGTGATTTTTTGGGGGGAAGGTCATTTAAGACAAAAGGTACTGCTGAACAATGAATGTAACAAGATGGCATTTCGTTTTTTTCAAAGGTCATAGAAATGAATGGGTGACTTTGGAAAGAGGCCAGGCAGCTCATCAGGAACCATGTCTTCCCACTGGACCTCAGCTGCTCCAGGAGACACAGAGAGATGGCAAATTGTCCCCCAGGAGAACATGGCCTGGAAGCTTCCCCCTGAGCTGCCCAGACTCCGCCAAGGTCACCACCCCCTGCCTCAGCCTCTCCAGGCGGCAGGGGCTTCACCTGAATTTGCACAGCCCCAGTTCTGGTTGTTTCCCAGTGCTTGGTGGAGAGAGCAATGTGGTCACCCACTGGCCCTTTCCACCCTTCCCATGGTTTTGGAGGTTTGCAGGGCTCCTCAAAGAGCAGCAAGAATCGGAGATGCATCCCTCTGCCTGTCTCACTGCTGGGTGGGGTCTCCTGAAACTCCAGGTACAGGAGGCCTGCTCACACCCTGTATGTGCAGCCTCCATCGTTTGAGTTTTAAGAGGAAGAAACAGAATGCTTCCAGCACAGTATTCATTTGAGAAATCCAGGTTGGGATGAAAAGACCATTTCAGGTTGGGGAACCGGGGTTCTGTGTGATCACGTTCAGTGCACCTGCACGGCACCCTGTGCTCAGGGTGTAAAGTGACATGGATTTCAAAGTCCTCAGTGAAAACCCTAAATAGTGCTGAGATTGTTACACTCGTGAAAGCTTCTAGCTCTCAGTCCTGGGTTTCCTGCTCGTCCCGGGGTCTCTCCAGTCCTGGGTCCCCTCTCCCATCCTGGGTCCCCTCTCAGTCCTGGGTCTCCTCTCACTCCTGGGTCGCTTTCAGTGTTGAGTCCTCTCACACGTGATTCTCCTCTGAACACATGTAGGCTCCACCCTTTTCTGCTATTTGTGCCCCTGTGGCTGCTGACTCTGGGTTGTTGTACCGCTGCCTTGTTAGTTCCTGCCGGCCCCACCCCTGACCTGATGAAAGAATCCATCCCCTCAGAATGAGCCTTGCACCGACCACCAGCCAGGAGCGACGGGAAGCCTGGGGCCTGCCCACAGGTGGCCCTGATCTTGGGCAAGCTGCAGGGCCATTTCTGGAGCAGATCCCGAAGGCCTGGGGCCCCGTAGCATTTCCTCTCCCCGCCCCAGGGGAAAGAGCAGAAGTTGAAATCAGGCTGCGTACCAGGTACTCTCCTGGGGCAAATTCGTTACCCAACCAGAGGTTCTGAGCATTTATAAAACATAACTAACAGGATGTCCTAAGGATTAGAAACAGCATAAATAAGGTGAATGGCGCACGGAGAGCTGCTGTCCCTAGAGCTACCAGGGCATCAGGGGACGGCCTACAAGTCCCCCAGTGTCACTGTTATACCACAGGGACCCCCACCCCAAAGTACACAGGCTTTCCCAGGCTTGGCATGAACACCACCAAGCCACAAGCGGAGCCTGCAAAGCCACCAGCTGCCTCTAAACCACACTTGGAGTAGCCGGTGTTCCAGAAATCGAGCCCCGAGGCAGCACAACACGTCTTCAGGGTGTGAAGACACAGGCGCCGGCTTGTCATTAATCGTTTGCACCCACATGGGGTTAGGACTATATATTTTCTCTCTCCTCTCAGAGATAATGAAACCACAAAACCATAGTCAAGATCTCTCCCGAGCTGTCTAAAACAGAGAAAGGTAGATACTAGAACTTTCAGTTTGTTCCTGAAAATATATTTGAACACACACACACACACACACACACACACACACATGTGCACGCGCTCACACATGAAGATATCTAGTCAGTACTGGAAGAATAAATAGGAAAACAAAAGAGAAAACTGTTGGCAGGAGGGCCTGTCCTTTCCTAGAAATCCTTTCAGTGCATTCACTCAATAGCAACCCCGTTTTCTAGAAGCCTTAATGCAGCAACAGTGATTTAACACACTGTTTCCATCTCTTGAAAAACTGCTGAAGACCTTAGCTGCCTTTTGGCCATTTAATGGTACAGCAACGCCATTTGTCTTAATGACATTAATGGGATGTGTTTCTTACATCATTTCCTTCTCTCTCCTTTTGCCCCCACTTTAAAAATACACAAACGTTTAAAAGTATATACAAAATGTGTCCTGAGGCTATTGCATCCGCCTTGGCCAAGGATCTTCCCAAACAAGCAGAGCCAAACAGACCCCAAAAGCTCCGCTGTGGACTCTGAGGCTTGGCAGGCACCCCAGGTCCTGGATACCCAGGGACCGTCCCGGGGAATGTGGCCCATGGACTCTTGTCCCATCTACTCTCCCTGGTCTTCAGTCATCTACACTGATTTTGTCTCCATGGGCCACCAAATACAAGTGTGATGTGACCAGCCCCCCACCTGTCTGCGGGGGAGAGTAACCTGCGTTCTGGTGCAAACTGTCACAGCCTTTCGTAGCCAGGGCCACACCAGGCTGTGACTCCTGTTGGAATACAGGGTCCCCCAATGACTCGATTCAGCTATCTGACACAGGCTCAGCCATTACACAGCGCAACGTGTTGAAGGGGACAAAAGTCACCTGAAGAGACCCAGACCCAAGGGCATGCAAGAAGTCAAACTAGTTAAAGAAAACCGGAATTTCCTATTTATTCTAAATTCTGCAGCTCAAACTCTCTCACTTAGGGATTCAACTTCCTTGAGCCCAAAATTGAAAACTCAGAGGCGAATGACGCCTGTGAGCCAGGAAAGCCGCAGCGCACAGGCATGAAGGATAAGAGGCGGCAAACAAGACAAGTTCAAGCCCAAAGCTGCTCCACAGCTGTGTGGTCCTGAGCACATGATTCGAAGTAGCTTTTGAAAAGGAAGGGCGTGTCTCACTTACTCCTAAGCTTTTCTGTAAGGATCAAACAAACCAACTGCATGTAAAGTGCCGAGCCCATAGGAACAGCTGAGTAGATATTACGACGGCTCGTGAGATGTTCGTCTTCAGTCCCCACCAGGAGCAAACGCAGCTGGTTCAAAACACTCCATCAAGTAGAAACTCTCAATGCGTCTGCAAGTTCTGGATGACTGAGAGCCAAAGGCAAGTTACGGTGAGAACCAGAGAAATGTGTCAGGAGGGTAAACGGGCGTCCGACTTACCCCCAAAACCCCAAAGCGCTCGGCCAGGCTCCAACCGCAGAGAAAGTCGATCTCAAACTTGTGGTTCAGAACCACGATGGCGTTTTCTTTCCCAAACTGGGGGTAGGCCTGGGGGTCCGTGTGGATGATACACTCGGTGCCCGACCACCACTCCAGCAGCATTACCAGCTCTGGAACAAAGCACAACAGACAGGCGTTTATTTCCTGCGTCCTTTGTGACCCAGGGCTGGCTCCGCTTGATGGGCTGGGAGCAAGGCTTCTGCCTGCCTGGCTGGGGGGCAGATGGCAACTATTCTAGGGGTAACGTTTTCAATCACTCCAGCCCAGACCCCAGTCCCTGAAAGGGTCTAGACACGGAGGGAAAAACAAGAAAGACTCCACAACCGTCTGCAGGGAAGGATGGAAAGCTTTGACAAGACAAATGACTTGCATTCCTTGATCAAGTACCTTGGGGAAAAATAAATCAGAAAGCCTGAATCCATCAAGAATTCATGCCCTGTGTTTACAGCAGCGTGAGATGATATACAGAATTCTTAACATCCTGCGGAATGACTAATTGGGATACTTATAAACCCCATCAAAGAACACTAAATACCCAATTTTTCTCTCGCACCTGAGACACTTGAGTGCACGAGGTGTGAGAGCTTCGGCGTGAGGACGCAGAAATCCTGGCACCTGAAGGGTGGGGGTCAGTCAGAGCAGTTACCCTGCTGGCCTATGGGAAAGTATTAAAACAGTTGTTCTAGGAGCTTGTGAAAAATAGAAAAGTCTCTTTTTCTTCTTCAGGCACCATGACCAATATGACTTTATCCAGTGAACAATTCCCAAATCTGGTAGCCTCAGGAAAAGTCTCTATGTGGAAATTGTCCAGAAAAACAGTTGAACGTTGGTGAGTACAACTATAGCTATATAGCAGTTTGAAATGAACTGTTAAAGGTGTTCGGCAGCTGAATGGGTGGGTGTGCAAGTCCTCTGTGAAGGCCGTACCCTATTTTTATCACTGGTTAGTGGGGTACACATTCAGCAGAGGACTCACTCACTCATCACCCCCTACACACACACACACACACACGCACGCACACACACGCACGCATGCACGCACGCATGATCCTGACCCTGACCAAGCTGCATGTCTTAAAGGTTTGAATGGCTGCTTTCGGAAACCTTTCTCCTTGAGGGTGGAGATGGATGCTTTTGAAACGGAACATCAGAAACTCTCTAGAAGGCATTGCAGTCTAGTTTCTAAGCAGTGAGCACTGTGGGACTTCGGACAAATGAACTGCACAGTGGCTCAGTGTCCTAATCGTTAGAATGGGGTTGCTTCCTAGGGTTCTGTGAGAATGAAGGTACATGTCACACAATAAGTTCCCACCAAATCCAGGCATTCCGTGTCTACCAGTATCATTACAAACAAACCCAAACACTCCCCTTACTTGACAACGAAAAGTGCTGGCCAATTCCTGAGTTGAGAAAATGCCAAGTCCCCAGTCAGCTGTCCCACAGACAGTGACATTGGTGGGGCCTAGAGTGGTGGGTCAAGGAACAAAGATCAGTGTTCAGAAGGGCTAGCAGGGCAGCCCTGCCGGCAGGGACAGAGGGACAGTTTGCTCCCACTGGGTAGACAGATACTTCTACTGCTGCCCTGATTTCTTCCAAGAGATAGTGGGCAGGACAGCCTATTCCACTGTGGCCATGAAGCCCGGAAAAGTCCCAAAGCAGAGCTCCACGGGAACAGTGAGATGACGCTGACTTGTTCCCTGGGACTCACATCCCGCTGTCGTTCTGCAAAGGTCTCCTGAATGCCTCTCTGTGCCTTGCTCCTCCCCTCCCAAGGTCAGGCCGTGCGCCGAGTCACAGGTTCCCCAAGGCCCTTCATAGCACTTATCACAGCGTGTGATGCAGCCTGAGGGTGTGACCCCCGTTACAGACAGCAGGCCCCAGCAGGCAAGGACTGTGCTGCTTGGTCTCGCTCACCCCAGCCTTAACTCCAGGACCCAGCACGGTGCCGGCACCTTTATGCTCTAGCACACCCTGGTGACCTAACGTGTGCAGGCATGAAGCAAGGGACTGGGGAGTAACAGCCGACATAGGGTCAGGCCCCTCCCCTCCCGGTGCCTGGTGTGACGGGACAGGAAACACTTGCTCCTAGGATGGGTGAGAGCTGAGTTTCATGCTCGTGGATTTGGGGCCCAGACATCCAGGCTGCAGTCCTAGTGGTGTCACTCACTGGTCGTGAGACTTTCAGCCTATTTCTCAATGTCTCCGAAGTCTCAGAGCTCTTGTCTGTAACAGAGGGACAGGAGAAGTTTTCAGAGACGCTGTGTGTACCGAAGCAGACTGTGTTGTCAGGACACCAGCCATGAAGTTGGACAGGAAACCAATAAGCAGTCAGCCGTTTATTACTATTGTACGTCTGGGAAACTTACAGCACACAGGCTCTGTGGTCACTGAGGGGGGTGGGGACAGAGACAGGCAGAGTGTCACAGTGACTTCTGCACCACAGGAAGGAGTTATGATTTATGATTTCATAATGGAAAAGTCCCTGGAGCATTTTAAAATAGGCACACAGCAGCATAATTTTCATTCTGAAAAGATCAGTCTGGCTGAAGTGGTGCCAGATCGGGAAGCCAGGTGGAGGCAGGAAGGCCAGTTAGGAGGCGACTGCAGTTGCCCAGTGAGAGGTGATGGTGGCTGGGACCAGGTGGTGACGGTGGAGAAAGGCCTGATTTCTCACTCATCCCAATAGGCTGTTAGTTACACAACTGAACACTAAATGTCATGGTGTTGAAGAGTTTTCCTTCCTGTGTTTTTACTTTTTTTTTTTTCCCACCAAAGAATATACAGAGGAAAATGTGAAATTCCCTTTGCTGGCTTACAATGTGCCGATTAGGCTGAGCTGCACTACATTTCCCAGACTCCCCTTCCTTGTTTGTTTGCAGTTAAGGGGGCCCAGAAGGGACATTCTTGGGAGGTTTGGCAGGTGTCAGGGAAGCAGCACCATGTGGTAGGTCACACATATTGTTGCTGATTCACCTCCTCACTGTGGAGCCAGAGCAGCTGGGCCTGCGACTGCTGCTCCTTTCGTCCCTGCCAGCTTTCCCGACGCCTGGGCCAGGTGTGTGTGTCTGCCTGTGACGACGGGGCCCCACCATCAATGAATGCCAGGTGCAGTAAGAACTGGCAGGGGGTTCGGTCTGTCCTGGCGGCGCTGCAGATATGTTTGGGGGACCTAATCTTTTGATCACCCCTACGTTACATACATCACCCCGTCCTGCCTGCCTGCCCGGGGGCTTTAAGCTCCAGCACGAGCTGCAGAGACGGCCTGACCAGCCGCCACAAATGCATAAGGACCAGTCCCTTTACAGGGGTATCTGCCAGTGGCTCTGCTTCTCTAGCTGGACCCTCGGGAGGCCCTTCCTCCTCCCCACCCCCAATCACACGCCGTTTCCAGGGTTAACCATTCATCCCGTGTTTCCCCGAAAATAAGACCTAACCAGAAAATAAGCCCTAGCATGATTTTTCAGGATGACATCCCCTGAACACAAGCCCTAATGCATCTTTTGGAGCAAAAATTAATATAAGACCCGGTCTTACTTTCAGAGAAACACGGTAACAGTTTGGAAGGTAGTTCTGCTTCTCGGCATTTACACACAGGACAAGCACACACATGCACACACATTTCCCCCCCACAAACGGGCTCATGTTTTATTGATGTTTGTAAACTCTCCAAACAGCATATTTTGGATCTTTCCATGTTAGTACATATATATAATTATATTGGCAAATATTGATTGGGTTCTGGCCAGGGGTGGGCTCTATTCCAAGAGCTTTCCACCTGATATTGCATGAAGTCCCATTATTAACCCGATGAGAATATGAGGTACTATTATTATCCCCATTTTAATTATGAAGAAACGGATGAATAGGGATATCTTTCATTCTTTGTTCAATAGAGGAAACTCTCATTTCTTTAGGTCAAATATAGCCAGAATGTCAATTTCATAAAGGGTAACAGTCACTGCACAGCAGTGGACACACCATAATTTATACAGACATTCTGCCATTGATTAGCATTGGCTCCCTGTTCTTTTTACTGCTACAAATAATACTGCATTAAACATCTTTGAAAATGCATGTTATTCTTTTTAGTATTTGTGAAAGTATTTCTCCAACATAGTTATACCAAAAAGTGCAATTACGGATTGAAGAGTATGCATATTTTTACATTTTATGGATATTTCCAAATTTCCTTCCAGAAAGGTTCTCCCAATCCATGCTTGAATCCACAGTGCGGGAAAGGGTCTCTTTCCTGCTGCCTGGGCTAACTCCGTGAGGTCCGTGATGGTCGGGGCCGAGTGCGTAGTCCACACATTCCTACAGAGCATGGAGGGCCTCTGTACCCGTGGTATCCTCCAGGTGGCAGCACCCAGGCTCCTTCATCTTTGTAGCTCCGCATCCGTGCCCCAATATCCAATACACAGTAGGTACTCAAACACCTTTGGCCTCAAGTTGAAGGACCTACTGGCTGATGTTTTACTGAATGTTCTTACTGTGTTTTCTCAAAAATAAGACCTAACTGGAAAATAAGCCCTAGCATGATTTTTCAGGATGCCATCCCCTGAACATAAGCCCTAATGCGTCTTTTGGAGAAAAAATTAATATAAGATCCAGTCTTGTTTTCGGGGAAACACAGTATGTAAATAGCTGCCCACAACTCACCGACACCTCCATGAACTGAGATTTCATCTACTTTTCTGTGGGGCTGGTCTCAAGGTAACAGGCCAGGGCCCGGCTCAGGCTTCCTCTGACAGCTTCACAACCGACTGCCAGGCTGACGAGCATCTACCTAACGGGGCTGCTCCATGTGAGGTGGGACACCTGTCACTCCAGGTAGATGCACTTCATACCTCCATGTGTGGAATGTCAGGGCTTCCAACTGCTCAGGGCTCAGGGAGGTGGCGGTGCTCTCAGCCCTCAGCCCTCATGCCCTTGGGGTTCTGTGAGGTCCTTCAGAAGCTCCATCCATTTACCACCCATTAGTGCTGCCCACTCACCATCTGCCCGGGGTGGTGGCAGATCACAGAAGTGCTTGACCCTCTGCCTCCATGGAAATGGTGGCACCATTTTCCTTCAAAGGACACTCTTTGGAGCCTCTAATTTGACTCAGAAGGGTACCAAAGGGCATCTGTGCAAGCCGTCCTGATGGGAACTGTAGGCAGGTGAGGAGGCCACGGAGAAAGCAGGGTCCTCCCACTCTTTATTTAGGGGACATCCCTTGTCGAGGCTTTCAGATTGCAGTCCTACCAGCTATCACCACGAGGCCAGGAGTCAATAGTAAACACCACCAGGGTACATACAGGAGAGCAAGGACCAGCTTTTGCCCCAAAACATCTACCTTCTTGTGTGGGTATCCAAATTAATGCACATTAAAAAACGCACAGCCAGAAACAGCACTCGGGCTTTTGCCTAACAAGCCAGTAATAGCGGAGGTTAGCCGGCCGGCCGGTGTGCGAGGAGTTGAATCCAGACAGGGGATACTCAAGGCCACGAGGGCTCCTCAAGGTTGCAGACACTAAAAGCCATGATTGTATGTTAGGAGGGAGGGGGAGGATAAGAGGAAGATCCAAGGTAGACCTGTGGCCAGTTCCTCTTCTGTACAGTAAAGAGACCCAAGTATGTAAAGCGTTTAACACACGCCTGGTATAAAACCAGGGCTTCCTTCTCCTGACACGACTGCTACTACTACTAACATAGCAACAACCACACAAGAAATAATGAAGGAGCAGAGAAAAACAGGCAGGAGAGAAAAGAGAGATACACCTGGCCGAGTGTCCAGAGCCGGCAGCCCTACACCTACCCAGACACAGACGATGCTGAGCAGCTGCAACACCTGGTCCATTCCGGCCTGGACCCCAGGAGTCCTTGCGCTCATTTCAAACCACAGCCAAGGTCTCTCCATGGCCCCGGCAAATGGAGGTGCTCAGGATCCCCGCTTCTGCACCAGACCCGTCCTCTGAGTTCCTGCTCCCTCACAGACCAACAGGACTGCTGCTTTCGCTCCTATCTGCAGCCCCTTTCGGTAGAAGGGCCGCGAACTTTAGTAAGATTAGGAGGCAAAGTTTCCGCAGGATAGGCCTAGAAATCTCGGGGACTGATCAGAGCTCATTGTGCAAACACGTGTCAACCGTCAGTGTCTCCCACATCTTTGGAGATGGGAGACACGTGCTGAAGGAAAAGTGGTTTTTATAATTAAGTTTATCTAATTTTAATAATTATACAATTACATATATAATTACGTGTAATCTCTAACATAAGTATATGTAATTATGTATTTATAATAGCGTTTTATAATTTAACTTTCACTGATAATTCAACCTCTCATCCTCAAAAAACTCCCAAAATGAAGCTCTGAAATTTCTTGTGTGTGAATGACACTGTCTCCCTCCAGTACCACATGTGCAGGAGTGTGTCTGTCCCCTGGCCTGTGCACCTGTCCCCTGGCCTGTGCACCTGTCCCCTGGCCTGTGCCCCTGCCCCCTGGCCTGTGCACCTGTCCCCTGGCCTGTGCACCTGTCCCCTGGCCTGTGCACCTGCCCCCTGGCCTGTGCACCTCTCCCCTGGCCTGTGCACCTGTCCCCTGGCCTGTGCACCTGTACTGCACCCTACACCTGCAGGTCATTCATCAAGTTACAGGTGCCTACCCAGCACTCTGGGCCCTGTACAGAAATTGGAATAAAAACACAAAATTGAACAATTAGTGGGAGCTGAGTAAACAGAAAGGTTTTGTCCCAGTTCTGGCCCCCAGCATGTATCGAGCACACACAGAAGCCAGGGCTGACCCCTCGTGAGCCACGGAGACGCTGCAAAAGGGCGTGGGGTTAACCAAACGCATCTCCAGTGTTGAAGTGCTTGATGCAGAGCCTGGGGTTCCTGACGGAGGCCAGCTGCCTGCTGGTCCCCATCCGCCTCCGGGATCTATTGTGGAGCCAGCTAGTGGCTCGTCCCCACTCGCGGCACCCCCAGCCAGCTCCACACCCGGCTAGAGCTGGGTCCCCCGTGCCCAGCCATGCACACAGACCATGCTTCTCACTTCCTCTCCTTTCCCCACGTCTGCCTTCCTGACCATGCCGCACCCATCCTTCCAGGTGCGATACACACCTATCTCCACAAAATCTTAGATCCAAGGCCACACACTGTCTACCTCACCTCCTAACTCAGTGTGCTCTGCACACGTGGGCACTTGTTTGTATTTTATTCTGAACTATTTCTAGTTAATTCACCAACATGTGCCTTTTGGCCGCAACAAGGTTTCAGCGCCTTCTTTCTGTGACACTCAACTGGGAGCCCAGGTGTACCTGCAACATTTCAATCCCCACCCTGGAGTCCTCCAAGCTTTTCCTGCTCACACACCCAGGTCTTCGAATGGCGCTGAGGCAAGGAGCCTATGGACAAATACACAGCATATACGTGCTATTGCAATGTCATGGGGACAATCAGGGAAACAATGTCTAAAAAGGTTCCTTAGAGAGGTTGAGAAAGACAAAAAGTTTGAGAAGACCTCCAGCACGTCTCTGATGGAGGTGGATTTGGTATGAGATGGCATCCTCCATCACTGTCCTCCTCCCAGCCTTCAAACAGCCTGTTTTCTATACCCCTTGGCGGGTTGCGGAAGGAATGGACCTGACCTGGTATGTTCTTGGAGCTCAGGTCTTAAGAACTGATGCTGCTATGGTGTAACCTGCCGCCCAAGCCTTGAGATAGATGACAGGTCTGGGTGATGAAGGGCCATGAAAATGGATGCTTGGAACGGGGTGGAAATGCTGTCTCCTTACCACTCACACCCGAGCAAACAGGAGAGGGGAAGCAGGTAATTGATTCAGAGACAGAGGTGCACTGAGAGCAGGTGGTACACATGCTACAAGCATTTACAGTATGAACCTGGGCGACTAATGTCAGGAGTGGGAAAGCCGCTTTTTATAAAGTGGAGTCACCACTCTGCTTCCAATGATTGGGTCAAGATGTCAGAAGGAGGCAAAACATTCAGAAATACGACTGTCTTGACGGCAGAGTACAGTAGCCAGGAGAAGCACTATGCTCCCACCTTCCCTCAGAATACTCAGGTGGGAGGAGGGAAAGGAAGGGCTTAGTGCCCCCTCCCCACCCTACCACTCTGGTTGTCCTGACATTTTGGCTTTTCAACACTCCCTTCCAAAAAAGCAGCTCATGGAGCCACGATACCTGTGCCGTCTGATTAGCCCGTCCCAGGTATATCAATGTTCTTATTCACCCACCGAATACTGACGCAGAGCCTGCTTAGATGTGGGAGCAAAGGAATTCTAGTCGGGGGGACAAGCAATAAGCAGCTACCCCCATAAACATATAGCATGGCTGATGGCCGTAAGTGCTGGGAGGGCAACAGAAGGGGACAGCAGGGGACACCGGGGGCCAGGCGGACCTTCCACAGAGGGCCCGAGATGGATGGCCTCTCCAGAAGGCACTGGAAGGTCAGCACGAAGCATGATGTGCCCTCAGTAACATGACCTGCCAGAATGTAACCTCTACCAGGTAAGGGACCCGCCCTAGGCACGGTATTTCCAGGGCTTAGAGCCAGGAAGGCACTCTGAGAGGCTGCCTGTGTGTTGTGTCAAGTGCAGCAGGCTCAGGGCAGACGAGGAGCTGGGGTCAGGGCTCTGCTGAAGCCTGAGCAGACAGGAGAAGAGAAGGGGCGGTCCCACGATTTCTGCCCTGGGCAGCGGGGGTGGACTTGCAGTTAAGTGAGCTGGCAGCTTGGTAGGAAGCGGGGGTACACGGAGGAAGCCGGCTCTCGGGTTTGGACACATTTCCCTAGTGCGGGGACCAGCAGTCCTGGCTCATAGGGGGCGGCAATGGACGGCTCTTCCCTCCCTGGCCTCGCCCAGCTCCAGCCTTTGACTGCCCCCTGTAATTCTGGCCCCCGCCAGGGCTACTTCTCTCCCAAGCCCTGCGGATCTTCTCCCGCATAACACTTTCCCACTCAGTCACCAGTGAAAGTTTACTGGCCCATTTCCACCTCAGCCGGGCGCTTGGCAAGACGAGAAATCAGACTTCCCTGGGCCTGCAAGCAGCAGGAGCTCGGAGTACCAGGAACCATCAGCACCGGGGCTTTGTTCTCTAGAGACCACCTCCCACCGCGTGTCCGTCGGGAGGCCCACTGCCCATGAGACAGAGCAGCAGCACCGTGAAATGCTCCTGGGGACGGGGATGAACTTGCATCCATGGAGCGCTCCTGTCTGGCCTCAGCTCGCTGCCCAGGGAGGCAGGCAGAGCAGGTGAAGCTCACCCCAGAATGTGGCACTTTCTCCAGGACAAAGGCAGAGAAAAAAAAGAGCTCTGTGAGTGGGGGGGTCTGTCTGGACCCTATTTAAATCCTGATTTAAACACACCAAGGGTGAAAAAATGTTTGGAACCAGTTGGAGAACCTCGAATCTAGATGGTATCACACAACACGACACTATCAAAAGATTACCGTATTTTGCCGTGTATAATGCACACCCACATTTTTGGCCCAAACTTTCAGGGGAAAAAAAACCCTTTTGTTTCAATTTTTTAAATCAAATTTTTATTTGTTTATATTCAGGTACTTGTGTTTTGTATTACAAAGGAATTTTAGCACTTATTTATTTATTTATTTTTACACTTTTAACTCATAAGCATAAATAAAGGAATTTAAAACATTTATATAATAGGGAATTAGCGCTACCCATGTATAATGCGCATCTTTATTTTTTTTCCCTCACAAATTTGGGTTAAAAAAGTGTGCATTATACATGGCAAAATACAATAATTTTGATAATGATATTGTGATTATGTTTTTAAGACGTTCTTTTTCTTTACAAAACACACCTCATAATAATTTGAGATGATATTTCATGACAAACAATGTCTGGACTCACTGTGAATTTTCAGCAATTATAATAATTCAGTAACTGTCGGTATGATAAAATATTTAAAGTTAAATCGTGGTGCTGTGAATACAAATCGTGGTGCTGTGAATAGAATCCTTATGCTATTCTCTCTGCTCTTATATATTTTTAAGAGTTTCATAATAAAAAGCGAAAGGAAACAAGTTCCGTCTTCCGTGGAGGATGACTCCAGGTTCAAATCAAAGGACAAACACCTTTGTCCTTAGGCATCACTGCCCTGAGGGGCAACAGGAGGGAGACAAAGAAGGGAATCTCAGGAAAGCATCCATGTGTAAAATGCAGAGCAAGGCCATATATGGATTTCCATTTTTTAAATTTCTGAGAGCGATGAAGGTTTAACACAATTTGAAAACACTCTATGTTTCAATGCCACTCATTAAAAGATTAAAGGCCTACAGTTCCCAGAGTGTAAAAGTATTCACTCCTTTCCTCTCCCTTTGCTTGATGATGGACAAGTAAGAAATTCTTGTTTCCATTGTTCCCACGGCCACCCAGTAAGGTCCCCCATACCTTAGCCCCGCCACAGAGGTTGGACTCCAACCCTCAAGGCTTCTCAGCACAGTGACCTTGGGCAGCTGTTGTCTCCCCTCAGTCCCCTGAGGTGTGAAGTGGAGATAATCCCACATGTGGACTGTGGTGGAGCGCAAACATCAGTGCCCTGGCCGATGGTAAATAAAAGCTCTTCCATAGCTACTGGCTTGGGGCCGTGTTTCTGACTCTAATCAAGTGAGCAAGAACTAAGCGTTTTCTGTGCCAGGTGTGGGCCTCACAGGGGAGGGACGTCCATGCCCTCTCACAGAACTGAGATCAGCAATGTCCACGTCAGGTGAGGACTTACTAACACGCTGCAACGTGTCTGGCAGAGAGCAGCCACCCAACGGCCATGTACCCCATCCTCTCCTCCCTCGGACCCATCGTACACCGACCGACACCTCTCTTTCCTGCCTGATCCAAATCCCAGTGCCCCTTGAGACACAAGAAAAAGCCCCCTCCTTTGGAAACTACCCCAGACCCCAATTTCTGATGCGTGCTTGCCTTCTGAACTGCTCTTGCATGTGCCTCCGGCTTAGTGACACGGGTATGTATGCTTTGGGGCTCCTTTCCACTCTTGAGCTATGATGAAAAGTGGTGTTACTCAACTTTCCAGAGGTTTCTGGAAGCTTAAACTTCTACTACCCTCGCTAAGGTCTCAGAGTGGTCCTTCCAGAATTACTTGCCAAGTTGCTTTAAGGAAAAAAAGGCTCTGAAGCCAAGAAGTAAGAAGCTGTGGTCGTACGCTGCACGTTCCCCTTCCCAGACACACAAAGATGCGATCCCTTGTGAAGCCTCAGGCCCACGTGCTCTACTCGAAGATGGAGGGCCTTTCCCTGCATCCTTGAATGGAAGTTACACTTCTGAAGCTGGGTGCTCACTGTACGCCTGTGGGTGGGACACACGTTCAACCTGGAAGTAGGGTACCCAACGTAGTCTTCTCAAAGCAAAATGTAAACACAGATACCAAAGACAGTACAGACATTTGCAGATGTCACCTTAGAGAGGAAAAATGATCTCCAGGCCAGACTCAGAAACCTACTTCATCTAAAGAAAGGGACACATTTGTAGAGAAAAATGCATCGACTGGAAAGCACATTGGTCATTCAGGACGAATGGCCACGTCACCTCCCAGAGCGAAGGCTGACAGTGACCCCGTGTTCTGCCTCCATGGCGGATACACATCTCCCACTGCATACCCAGTCACTGGGGGTGCCGCACCCCGCATCCACCCAGTGGCCTTTGCTGAGCTGGACAGTGTCCTCATCGGCTCCCTGAATGCGACCTGAACCCACATGTACACCAGCTTCAGAGCAAAAACGTGTCGGTCAGTCAACACTTGTGCTCCCTCCATCTTACCGTCTCTGCTGAGCCGGACCAACTGCATTCCATCTTTCCTCTGTGTTTCGTAAGGTAGCTTAATACGAGTTCATTGGAGCCTGATTAAAATAACAACAAATCAAGTGTCTCAGCCTACAAAACAGATGATCCGGCTCTGGAATGTGGTAACTCCTGAAGGCACTACCTACCTACGGGACCTCCACTCACCTCCCTGCTATCTCCGGGAGCGTCTCCACAAACAGCCACTGACATGTTGCCAAGAAATGCAACTCACAGCCAACTCACAGGTCATCTGCTCACACACTTTGGTCTCTCCTGCCACCCACGGTCCATTGCCCCGGTCCTGTCAGTCCTACCTTGTCCGCGTCTACTGTTATCCATCCTCTTTTCCATTTTCAATGCTCCCTTTGTCACCCCTAGGTGACTTTCTCCCTGGTCTCTCTGCCTCTAGTGTTACCTGCTCCTCTCGTCCGGTCTGTGTCTGACGCCAGCGTAACCCTGTCAACACTGTCACTGGCCCCTCACCACCTGCAGAGGACCTGGGACTCCTTAACCAGGCCCTACTGTCTGGTCGACGCTTTTCCACTTTTTCCACCACACACCTCAAGCCAAGGTCAAGTTGAACTCCATGCTGTTCCTGGAATTACCTAGAACTCACTGTACCTACTCCAAGCTTTAGCCTCCTGCTCAAGCTGTTTCCTTGGCCCCAAAGGCCCTTCCTTTCTGTACCAACCTTATCTGTCTTCCAAGTCTCAGCTCAAATGAAGTCACATCTGTGAAGTTTTTCTTGATGCCCCTCTCTCCCCCCTCCATCAAAAGTAATTTTTCTCTCTTCTAAATCTCCCATTGGTAACAATGTACTTTGCAGTCAGACAGCCTGGATGTGAATTCCCATCCCATCATGCTTCCAGGCATATCCTCTGTTTGGCTCAAAAAATGTTTGTAAGAATTCTCTGCAGGTTTGGACAGTCTTACGGCAACAGGGTCCTGGGGAACATGGTAGGAAAAACTGTCACTAATACTTGGATTGCTTCTTTTGTCTCTTTTCTTGCATGTGTCTGTATTGTTGCTGTGAACTGTCTCCAATGACATAAACTGGCAACTGTGGGAGCTACCTCCCTGCTAATGAAGCCCCTCGCTGACCATTCTGGGCACCCCGAGGAAGAGGGAGGGGTGTGAGGTTGTAAGAGCCAGTCACGATGGGTAGAGTGTGGAGGAGAGACTTCCAGGATGTGACCACTGCCTGACCCCTGCTGGACCCTCGAGCTAGATCCCGCTAGATCAGGCCAGAACAGAGATTGCCTCCAGAGATTGTGAGTGACCCCTCCTCTATGCCCCAGGCCTGCTGGCTCCTGGAACAGACCTCTGCCCTGTAGGCATGTAAGGCATTTTCCCCTTATCTGGGATGGGTCATGCCCAGTACCCCATCCATCCTGCCCTGTTCTATATAACCCCCTTAGCACCTGCCACATGGTTTGAAGGACATCCACGTCCGTTTCCTGCCACTCAAGATGCTCCTTAAATAAGCTCCCTTAATAAACTCTTGATGTAAGGGTGGAATTGTCAGCCTTTTCCTTTAGTCCCAGTAAATTGCCCATCTTGTTGTGCTGCCTACAGCCTGCAGGACAGGGCTTGCACAAATATCAGTAAGTATTTGCATTCTACAACCTGGGGGACAGCGTGAGCTTTAGCTAAGAGAACATTCCAAAGATCCAGATCACGTCAAAAATTAGTTAAGGCTGGTAGCGTCCTCAAGGCCTTTCATTAAGTTATTTTTTAATTCTAAAATTTACCTTAAGAAATTACTAATCCCTTTAGGAACATTTAAAGCAAAGTTTAAAACCTACTTAAGATAAATACCTATTCTAAATTTTCATCTATTTAATGTCTTCTCTCACCTTCCTCTCATTGAAATACAATTTGCTTATTTTCATAATTCAAATTCATTACTCACAGAAAAATACATATACTGTGATTTTGAAAAGGATAAAAACATTAAGATGCTAAAATAGACACAATTCCCCAAGTAATTTTTAGGGCCCGAAGTGTGAAGGAGAAACTACCCTGAAATTGTTTTTTAAAAAACCTTTTCTTCACACGACACATTGCTTCCGTCTCAACCTAGCAGCCAGCCTCCAGGATACTTAACTTTGTCTTTTCTAAAAGAGCAACTTCTTTGCTAGGGCAACTTTTAATAGTGGAGGGGAATGTGTACATTGTTTATTCTTCTTTCAGACTTGGACTAAACAAGGTCACCAGATCGTTCAGAAATTATCTTAAATCAGTTGGTCCAAGTGAGACTTCTCACTAGTGGTGTCAAGAAGGTCGTATACTGTCCCTATTGCCAGATACAATACCAAGTGCCCAGTGAAATTTGACTACCGGATAAACTACAAATTATTCGTTCGCGTAAGTACGTCTCATGCAATGCTAAATGAAAGACATAGTTATACTAAAGGATGCACCATGCACTTTCTGGGACAGTCATGCCAAAAATTTATTCATTTATGTGAAATTCAAATTTAACTGGGAGTCCTGAATTTTTATTTGCTAAATCTGGCAGTCTGAATCCTTATCAGCCCAGCAGTTGTCATGGCAACAGGCCCCCATGTGGTGCTAGGAAGGCAGTTCCAGAAGGGCTGGAAACTTACAGCCATCAGCCATCAGCAGGTCCTGGGGTCTCATCAACATCACCTGGTGCAACCCTGACAGCCATCTGACAAGACGGGCATTTACTCCC